>NC_064624.1:34568976-34887369 GCF_023898315.1 Schistocerca nitens | reverse complement strand
TTCTGTGTTTCATGGTCAATGTGAAGGTCCAAGGGATACAACAAACCGGCACTGGTGCATCGGAAGCTAATACTGGTCACCCAGGAGCCGCTCAAAGCACAAACTCTTAGAAGATTCACTCTTCTTGTACTTCAGTCGGCATTGTGCCTTTTGTATTTAATCCCGATGTAATTTTTGTGTTTCATGGTCAATGTGAAAGTCTAATTGATACAGTAAACCTGCACTGGTGCACCGGAATCAAATACTGGTTTCCCAGGAGCCTTTCAAAGCACAAACTCTTAGAAGATTCACTCTTCTTGTACTTCAGTCGGCATTGTGACTTTTGTATTTAATCCCGTTGCAATTTCTGTGTTTCATGGTCAATGTGACGGTCCAAGGGATACAGTAAATCCGCACTGGTGCATCGGAATGTAATACTGGTCTCCCAGGAGCCGCTCAAAGCACAAACTCTTAAAAGATTCACTCTTCTTGTACTTCAGTCGGCATTTTGCCTTTTGTATTTAATCCCGATGCAATTTCTGTGTTTCATGGTCAATGTGAAGGTCCAAGGGATACAGTAAACTGCACTGGTGCATCCGAATCTATTACTGGTCTCCTAGGAGCCGCTCAAAGCACAAACTCTTAGAAGATTCACTCTTCTTGTACTTCAGTCGGCATTGTGAATTTTGTATTTAATCCCGATGCAATTTCTGTGATTCATGGTCAATGTGAAGGTCCAAGGGATACAGTAAACCTGCACTGGTGCATCGGAAGCTAATACTGGTCTCCCAGGAGCCGCTCAAAGCACAAACTCTTAGAAGATTCACTCTTCTTGTACTTCAGTCGGCATTGTGCGTTTTGTATTCAATCCCGATGCAATTTCTGTTTCATGGTCAATGTGAAGGTCCAAGGGATACAGTAAACTCCACTGGTGCATCCGAATCTTCCACTGGTCTCCTAGGAGCCGCACAAAGCACAAACTCTTAGAAGATTCACTCTTCTTGTACTTCAGTTGGCATTGTGCCTTTTGTATTGAATCCCGATACAAAATCTGTGTTTCATGGTCAATGTGAAGGTCCAATGGATACAGTAAACCTGCACTGGTGCATCGGAAGCTAATACTGGTCTCCCAGGTGCCGCTCAAAGCACAAACTCTTTGAAGATTCACTCTTCTTGTACTTAAGTCCGCATTGTGCCTTTTGTATTTAATCCCGATGCAATTTCTGTGTTTCATGGTCAATGTGAAGGTCCAAGGGATACAATAAACCTCCACTGGTGCATCGGAAGCTAATACTGGTCTCCCAGGTGCCGCTCAAAGCACAAACTCTTAGAAGATTCAGTCTTCTAGTACTTAAGTCGGCATTGTGCCTTTTGTATTTAATCCCGATGCAATTTCTGTGTTTCATGGTCAAAGTGAATGTCCAAGGGATACAATAAACCTGCACTGGTGCATCGGAAGCTAATACTGGTCTCCCAGGAGCCGCTCAAAGCACAAACTCTTAGAAGATTCACTCTTCTTGTACTTCAGTCGGCATTTTGCCTTTTGTATTTAATCCCGATGCAATTTCTGTGTTTCATGGTCAATGTGAAGGTCCAAGGGATACAGTAAACTGCACTGGTGCATCCGAATCTATTACTGGTCTCCTAGGAGCCGCTCAAAGCACAAACTCTTAGAAGATTCACTCTTCTTGTACTTCAGTCGGCATTGTGCGTTTTGTATTCAATCCCTATGCAATTTCTGTTTCATGGTCAATGTGAAGGTCCAAGGGATACAGTAAACTCCACTGGTGCATCCGAATCTTCTACTGGTCTACTATGAGCCGCACAAAGCACAAACTCTTAGAAGATTCACTCTTCTTGTACTTCAGTTGGCATTGTGCGTTTTGTATTCAATCCCGATACAATTTCTGTTTCATGGTCAATGTGAAGGTGCAAGGGATACAGTAAACTTGCACTGGTGCATCGGAAGCTAATACTGGTCTCCCAGGAGCCGCTCAAAGCACAAACTCTTAGAAGATTCACTCTTCTTGTACTTCAGTCGGCATTTTGCCTTTTGTATTTAATCCCGATGCAATTTCTGTGTTTCATTATCAATGTGAAGGTCCAAGGGATACAATAAACCTACACTGGTGCATCGGAAGCTAATACTGGTCTCCCAGGAGCCGCTCAAAGCACAAATTCTTAGAAGATTCACTCTTCTTGTACTTCAGTCGGCATTGTGCCATTTGTATTTAATCCCGATGCAATGTCTGTGTTTCATGGTCAATTTGAAGGTCCAAGGGATACAATAAACCTGCACTGGTGCATCGGAAGCTAATACTGGTCTCCCAGGAGCCGCTCAAAGCACAAACTCTTAGAAGATTCACTCTTCTTGTACTTCAGTCGGCATTGTGCCTTTTGTATTGAATCCCGATACAAAATCTGTGTTTCATGATCAATGTGAAGGTCCAAGGGATACAGTAAACCTGCACTGGTGCATCGGAAGCTAATACTTGTCTCCCAGGAGCCGCTAAAAGCACAAACTGCTATAAGATTCACTCTTCTTGCATTTCAGTCGGCATTGTGCCTTTTGTATTTAATCCCGATGCAATTTCTGTGTTTCATGGTCAATGTGAAGGTCCAAGGGAAACAACAAACCGGCACTGGTGCATCGGAAGCTAATACTGGTCACCCAGGAGCCGCTCAAAGCACAAACTCTTAGAAGATTCACTCTTCTTGTACTTCAGTCGGCATTGTGCCTTTTGTATTTAATCCCGATGCAATTTCTGTGTTTCATGGTCAATGTGAAGGTCTAAGGGATACAGTAAACCTGCACTGGCGCATCGGAATCTAATACTGGTTTCCCAGGAGCCGCTCAAAGCACAAACTCTTAGAAGAATCACTTTCTTGTACTTCAGTCGGCATTGTGCCTTTTGTATTTAATCCCGATGCAATTTATGTGTTTCATGGTCAATGTGAAGGTCCAAGGGATACAGTAAACTGCACTGGTGCATCCGAATCTAATACTGGTCTCCTAGGAGCCGTTCAAAGCACATACTCTTAGCAGATTCACTCTTCTTGTACTTGAGTCGGCATTGTGACTTTTCTATTTAATCCCGATGCAATTTCTGTGATTCATGGTCAATGTGAATGTCCAAGGGATACAGTAAACCTGCACTGGTGCATCGGAAGCTAATACTGGTCTCCCAGGAGCCGCTCAAAGCACAAAGTCTTAGAAGATTCACTCTTCTTGTACTTCAGTCGGCATTGTGCGTTTTGTATTCAATCCCGATACAATTTCTGTTTCATGGTCAATGTGAAGGTCCAAGGGATACAATAAACTTGCACTGGTGCATCGGAAGCTAATACTGGTCTCCCAGGAGCCGCTCAAAGCACAAACTCTTAGAAGATTCACTCTTCTTGTACTTCAGTCGGCATTGTGCCTTTTGTATTTAATCCCGATGCAATTTCTGTGTTTCATGGTCAATGTGAAGGTCCAAGGGATACAATAAACCTGCACTGGTGCATCGGAAGCTAATACTGGTCTCCCAGGTGCCGCTCAAAGCACAAACTCTTAGAAGATTCACTCTTCTTGTACTTCAGTCGGCATTGTGCCTTTTGTATTTAATCCCGATGCAATTTCTGAGTTTCATGGTCAATGTGAATGTCCAAGGGATACAATAAACCTGCACCGGTGCATCGTAAGCTAATACTGGTCTCCCAGGAGCCGCTCAAAGCACAAACTCTTAGAAGATTCATTCTTCTTGTACTTCAGTCGGCATTGTGCCTTTTGTATTGAATCCCGATACAAAATCTGTGTTTCATGGTCAATGTGAAGGTCCAAGGGATACAATAAACCTGCACTGGTGCATCGGAAGCTAATACTGGTCTCCCAGGTGCCGCTCAAAGCACAAACTCTTAGAAGATTCACTCTTCTTGTACTTAAGTCGGCATTGTGCCTTTTGTATTGAATCCCGATACAATTTCTGTGTTTCATGGCCAATGTGAAGGTCCAAGGGTTGCAGTAAACCTGCACTGGTGCATCGGAAGCTAATACTGGTCTCCCAGGAGCCGCTAAAAGCACAAACTGATATAAGATTCACTCTTCTTGCACTTCAGTCGGCATTGTGCCTTTTGTATTTAATCCCGATGCAATTTCTGTGTTTCATGGTCAATGTGAAGGTCCAAGGGATACAACAAACCGGCACTGGTGCATCGGAAGCTAATACTGGTCACCCAGGAGCCGCTCAAAGCACAAACTCTTAGAAGATTCACTCTTCTTGTACTGCAGTCGGCATTGTGCCTTTTGTATTTAATCCCGATGTAATTTTTGTGTTTCATGGTCAATGTGAAGGTCTAATTGATACAGTAAACCTGCACTGGTGCACCGGAATCAAATACTGGTCTCCCAGGTGCCGCTCAAAGCACAAACTCTTAGAAGATTCAGTCTTCTAGTACTTAAGTCGGCATTGTGCCTTTTGTATTTAATCCCGATGCAATTTCTGTGTTTCATGGTCAAAGTGAATGTCCAAGGGATACAATAAACCTGCACTGGTGCATCGGAAGCTAATACTGGTCTCCCAGGAGCCGCTCAAAGCACAAACTCTTAGAAGATTCACTCTTCTTGTACTTCAGTCGGCATTTTGCCTTTTGTATTTAATCCCGATGCAATTTCTGTGTTTCATGGTCAATGTGAAGGTCCAAGGGATACAGTAAACTGCACTGGTGCATCCGAATCTATTACTGGTCTCCTAGGAGCCGCTCAAAGCACAAACTCTTAGAAGATTCACTCTTCTTGTACTTCAGTCGGCATTGTACGTTTTGTATTCAATCCCTATGCAATTTCTGTTTCATGGTCAATGTGAAGGTCCAAGGGATACAGTAAACTCCACTGGTGCATCCGAATCTTCTACTGGTCTACTATGAGCCGCACAAAGCACAAACTCTTAGAAGATTCACTCTTCTTGTACTTCAGTTGGCATTGTGCGTTTTGTATTCAATCCCGATACAATTTCTGTTTCATGGTCAATGTGAAGGTCCAAGGGATACAGTAAACTTGCACTGGTGCATCGGAAGCTAATACTGGTCTCCCAGGAGCCGCTCAAAGCACAAACTCTTAGAAGATTCACTCTTCTTGTACTTCAGTCGGCATTTTGCCTTTTGTATTTAATCCCGATGCAATTTCTGTGTTTCATTATCAATGTGAAGGTCCAAGGGATACAATAAACCTACACTGGTGCATCGGAAGCTAATACTGGTCTCCCAGGAGCCGCTCAAAGCACAAATTCTTAGAAGATTCACTCTTCTTGTACTTCAGTCGGCATTGTGCCATTTGTATTTAATCCCGATGCAATGTCTGTGTTTCATGGTCAATTTGAAGGTCCAAGGGATACAATAAACCTGCACTGGTGCATCGGAAGCTAATACTGGTCTCCCAGGAGCCGCTCAAAGCACAAACTCTTAGAAGATTCACTCTTCTTGTACTTCAGTCGGCATTGTGCCTTTTGTATTGAATCCCGATACAAAATCTGTGTTTCATGGTCAATGTGAAGGTCCAAGGGATACAGTAAACCTGCACTGGTGCATCGGAAGCTAATACTTGTCTCCCAGGAGCCGCTAAAAGCACAAACTGCTATAAGATTCACTCTTCTTGCATTTCAGTCGGCATTGTGCCTTTTGTATTTAATCCCGATGCAATTTCTGTGTTTCATGGTCAATGTGAAGGTCCAAGGGAAACAACAAACCGGCACTGGTGCATCGGAAGCTAATACTGGTCACACAGGAGCCGCTCAAAGCACAAACTCTTAGAAGATTCACTCTTCTTGTACTTCAGTCGGCATTGTGCCTTTTGTATTTAATCCCGATGCAATTTCTGTGTTTCATGGTCAATGTGAAGGTCTAAGGGATACAGTAAACCTGCACTGGCGCATCGGAATCTAATACTGGTTTCCCAGGAGCCGCTCAAAGCACAAACTCTTAGAAGAATCACTTTCTTGTACTTCAGTCGGCATTGTGCCTTTTGTATTTAATCCCGATGCAATTTATGTGTTTCATGGTCAATGTGAAGGTCCAAGGGATACAGTAAACTGCACTGGTGCATCCGAATCTAATACTGGTCTCCTAGGAGCCGTTCAAAGCACATACTCTTAGCAGATTCACTCTTCTTGTACTTGAGTCGGCATTGTGACTTTTCTATTTAATCCCGATGCAATTTCTGTGATTCATGGTCAATGTGAATGTCCAAGGGATACAGTAAACCTGCACTGGTGCATCGGAAGCTAATACTGGTCTCCCAGGAGCCGCTCAAAGCACAAAGTCTTAGAAGATTCACTCTTCTTGTACTTCAGTCGGCATTGTGCGTTTTGTATTCAATCCCGATACAATTTCTGTTTCATGGTCAATGTGAAGGTCCAAGGGATACAATAAACTTGCACTGGTGCATCGGAAGCTAATACTGGTCTCCCAGGAGCCGCTCAAAGCACAAACTCTTAGAAGATTCACTCTTCTTGTACTTCAGTCGGCATTGTGCCTTTTGTATTTAATCCCGATGCAATTTCTGTGTTTCATGGTCAATGTGAAGGTCCAAGGGATACAATAAACCTGCACTGGTGCATCGGAAGCTAATACTGGTCTCCCAGGTGCCGCTCAAAGCACAAACTCTTAGAAGATTCACTCTTCTTGTACTTCAGTCGGCATTGTGCCTTTTGTATTTAATCCCGATGCAATTTCTGAGTTTCATGGTCAATGTGAATGTCCAAGGGATACAATAAACCTGCACCGGTGCATCGTAAGCTAATACTGGTCTCCCAGGAGCCGCTCAAAGCACAAACTCTTAGAAGATTCACTCTTCTTGTACTTCAGTCGGCATTGTGCCTTTTGTATTGAATCCCGATACAAAATCTGTGTTTCATGGTCAATGTGAAGGTCCAAGGGATACAATAAACCTGCACTGGTGCATCGGAAGCTAATACTGGTCTCCCAGGTGCCGCTCAAAGCACAAACTCTTAGCAGATTCACTCTTCTTGTACTTAAGTCGGCATTGTGCCTTTTGTATTGAATCCCGATACAATTTCTGTGTTTCATGGCCAATGTGAAGGTCCAAGGGTTGCAGTAAACCTGCACTGGTGCATCGGAAGCTAATACTGGTCTCCCAGGAGCCGCTAAAAGCACAAACTGATATAAGATTCACTCTTCTTGCACTTCAGTCGGCATTGTGCCTTTTGTATTTAATCCCGATGCAATTTCTGTGTTTCATGGTCAATGGGAAGGTCCAAGGGATACAACAAACCGGCACTGGTGCATCGGAAGCTAATACTGGTCACCCAGGAGCCGCTCAAAGCACAAACTCTTAGAAGATTCACTCTTCTTGTACTTCAGTCGGCATTGTGCCTTTTGTATTTAATCCCGATGTAATTTTTGTGTTTCATGGTTAATGTGAAGGTCTAATTGATACAGTAAACCTGCACTGGTGCACCGGAATCAAATACTGGTTTCCCAGGAGGCTTTCAAAGCACAAACTCTTAGAAGATTCACTCTTCTTGTACTTCAGTCGGCATTGTGCCTTTTGTATTTAATCCCGTTGCAATTTCTGTGTTTCATGGTTAATGTGACGGTCCAAGGGATACAGTAAATCCGCACTGGTGGATCGGAATGTAATACTGGTCTCCCAGGAGCCGCTCAAAGCACAAACTCTTAAAAGATTCACTCTTCTTGTACTTCAGTCGGCATTTTGCGTTTTGTATTTAATCCCGATGCAATTTCTGTGTTTCATGGTCAATGTGAAGGTCCAAGGGATACAGTAAACTGCACTGGTGCATCCGAATCTATTACTGGTCTCCTAGGAGCCGCTCAAAGCACAAACTCTTAGAAGATTCACTCTTCTTGTACTTCAGTCGGCATTGTGACTTTTGTATTTAATCCCGATGCAATTTCTGTGATTCATGGTCAATGTGAAGGTCCAAGGGATACAGTAAAGCTGCACTGGTGCATCGGAAGCTAATACTGGTCTCCCAGGAGCCGCTCAAAGCACAAACTCTTAGAAGATTCACTCTTCTTGTACTTCAGTCGGCATTGTGCGTTTTGTATTCAATCCCGATGCAATTTCTGTTTCATGGTCAATGTGAAGGTCCAAGGGATACAGTAAACTCCACTGGTGCATCCGAATCTTCTACTGGTCTCCTAGGAGCCGCACAAAGCACAAACTCTTAGAAGATTCACTCTTCTTGTACTTCAGTTGGCATTGTGCCTTTTGTATTGAATCCCGATACAAAATCTGTGTTTCATGGTCAATGTGAAGGTCCAAGGGATACAGTAAACCTGCACTGGTGCATCGGAAGCTAATACTGGTCTCCCAGGTGCCGCTCAAAGCACAAACTCTTAGAAGATTCACTCTTCTTGTACTTAAGTCCGCATTGTGCCTTTTGTATTGAATCCCGATACAATTTCTGTGTTTCATGGCCAATGTGAAGGTCCAAGGGTTGCAGTAAACCTGCACTGGTGCATCGGAAGCTAATACTGGTCTCCCAGGAGCCGCTAAAAGCACAAACTGTTATAAGATTCACTCTTCTTGCATTTCAGTCGGCATTGTGCCTTTTGTATTTAATCCCGATGCAATTTCTGTGTTTCATGGTCAATGTTAAGGTCCAAGGGAAACAACAAACCGGCACTGGTGCATCGGAAGCTAATACTGGTCACCCAGGAGCCGCTCAAAGCACAAACTCTTAGAAGATTCACTCTTCTTGTACTTCAGTCGGCATTGTGCCTTTTGTATTTAATCCCGATGCAATTTCTGTGTTTCATGGTCAATGTGAAGGTCTAAGGGATACAGTAAACCTGCACTGGTGCACCGGAATCTATTACTGGTCTCCCAGGAGCCGCTCAAAGCACAAACTCTTAGAAGATTCACTCTTCTTGTACTTCAGTCGGCATTGTGACTTTTGTGTTTAATCCCGATGCAATTTCTGTGATTCATGGTCAATGTGAAGGTCCAAGGGATACAGTAAACCTGCACTGGTGCATCGGAAGCTAATACTGGTCTCCCAGGAGCCGCTCAAAGCACAAACTCTTAGAAGATTCACTCTTCTTGTACTTCAGTCGGCATTGTGCGTTTTGTATTCAATCCCGATGCAATTTCTGTTTCATGGTCAATGTGAAGGTCCAAGGGATACAGTAAACTCCACTGGTGCATCCGAATCTTCTACTGGTCTCCTAGGAGCCGCACAAAGCACAAACTCTTAGAAGATTCACTCTTCTTGTACTTCAGTTGGCATTGTGCCTTTTGTATTGAATCCCGATACAAAATCTGTGTTTCATGGTCAATGTGAAGGTCCAAGGGATACAGTAAACCTGCACTGGTGCATCAGAAGCTAATACTGGTCTCCCAGGTGCCGCTCAAAGCACAAACTCTTAGAAGATTCACTCTTCTTGTACTTAAGTCCGCATTGTGCCTTTTGTATTGAATCCCGATACAATTTCTGTGTTTCATGGCCAATGTGAAGGTCCAAGGGTTGCAGTAAACCTGCACTGGTGCATCGGAAGCTAATACTGGTCTCCCAGGAGCCGCTAAAAGCACAAATTGTTATAAGATTCACTCTTCTTGCATTTCAGTCGGCATTGTGCCTTTTGTATTTAATCCCGATGCAATTTCTGTGTTTCATGGTCAATGTTAAGGTCCAAGGGAAACAACAAACCGGCACTGGTGCATCGGAAGCTAATACTGGTCACCCAGGAGCCGCTCAAAGCACAAACTCTTAGAAGATTCACTCTTCTTGTACTTCAGTCGGCATTGTGCCTTTTGTATTTAATCCCGATGCAATTTCTGTGTTTCATGGTCAATGTGAAGGTCTAAGGGATACAGTAAACCTGCACTGGTGCACCGGAATCTATTACTGGTCTCCCAGGAGCCGCTCAAAGCACAAACTCTTAGAAGATTCACTCTTCTTGTACTTCAGTCGGCATTGTGACTTTTGTGTTTAATCCCGATGCAATTTCTGTGATTCATGGTCAATGTGAAGGTCCAAGGGATACAGTAAACCTGCACTGGTGCATCGGAAGCTAATACTGGTCTCCCAGGAGCCGCTCAAAGCACAAACTCTTAGAAGATTCACTCTTCTTGTACTTCAGTCGGCATTGTGCGTTTTGTATTCAATTCCGATGCAATTTCTGTTTCATGGTCAATGTGAAGGTCCAAGTGATACAGTAAACTTGCACTGGTTCATCGGAAGCTAATACTGGTCTCCCAGGAGCCGCTCAAAGTACAAACTCTTAGAAGATTCACTCTTCATGTACTTCAGTCGGCATTGTGCCTTTTGTATTTAATCCCGATGCAATTTCTGTGTTTCATGGTCAATGTGAAGGTCTAAGGGATACAGTACACCTGCACCGGTGCACCGGAATCAAATACTGGTTTCCCAGGAGCCGTTCAAAGCACAAACTCTTAGAAGATTCACTCTTCTTGTACTTCAGTCGGCATTGTGCCCTTTGTATTTAATCCCGTTGCAATTTCTGTGTTTCATGGTCAATGTGTCGGTCTAAGGGATACAGTAAATCCGCACTGGTGCATCGGAATGTAATACTGGTCTCCCAGGAGCCGCTCAAAGCACAAACTCTTAAAAGATTCACTCTTCTTGTACTTCAGTCGGCATTTTGCCTTTTGTATTTAATCCCGATGCAATTTCTGTGTTTCATGGTCAATGTGAAGGTCCAAGGGATACAGTAAACTGCACTGGTGCATCCGAATCTATTACTGGTCTCCTAGGAGCCGCTCAAAGCACAAACTCTTAGAAGATTCACTCTTCTTGTACTTCAGTCGGCATTGTGACTTTTGTATTTAATCCCGATGCAATTTCTGTGATTCATGGTCAATGTGAAGGTCCAAGGGATACAGTAAACCTGCAATGGTGCATCGGAAGCTAATACTGGTCTCCCAGGAGCCGCACAAAGCACAAACTCTTAGAAGATTCACTCTTCTTGTACTTCAGTTGGCATTGTGCGTTTTGTATTCAATCCCGATACAATTTCTGTTTCATGGTCAATGTGAAGGTCCAAGGGATACAGTATACTTGCACTGGTGCATCGGAAGCTAATACTGGTCTCCCAGGAGCCGCTCAAAGCACAAACTCTTAGAAGAATCACTCTTCTTGTACTTCAGTCGGCATTGTGCCTTTTGTATTTAATCCCGATGCAATTTCTGTGTTTCATTATCAATGTGAAGGTCCAAGGGATACAATAAACCTGCACTGGTGCATCGGAAGCTAATACTGGTCTCCCAGGTGCCGCTCAAAGCACAAACTCTTAGAAGATTCACTCTTCTGTACTTCAGTCGGCATTGTGCCATTTGTATTTAATCCCGATGCAATTTCTGTGTTTCATGGTCAATTTGAATGTCCAAGGGATACAATAAACCTGTACTGGTGCATCGGAAGCTAATACTGGTCTCCCAGGAGCCGCTCAAAGCACAAACTCTTAGAAGATTCACTCTTCTTGTACTTCAGTCGGCATTGTGTCTTTTGTATTGAATCCCGATACAAAATCTGTGTTTCATGGTCAATGTGAAGGTCCAAGGGATACAGTAAACCTGCACTGGTGCATCGGAAGCTAATACTGGTCTCCCAGGTGCCGCTCAAAGCTCAAACTCTTAGAAGATTCACTCTTCTTGTACTTAAGTCCGCATTGTGCCTTTTGTATTGAATCCCGATACAATTTCTGTGTTTCATGGCCAATGTGAAGGTCCAAGGGTTGCAGTAAACCTGCACTGGTGCATCGGAAGCTAATACTGGTCTCCCAGGAGCCGCTAAAAGCACAAACTGTTATAAGATTCATTCTTCTTGCATTTCAGTCGGCATTGTGCCTTTTGTATTTAATCCCGATGCAATTTCTGTGTTTCATGGTCAATGTTAAGGTCCAAGGGAAACAACAAACCCGCACTGGTGCATCGGAAGCTAATACTGGTCTCCCAGGAGCCGCTAAAAGCACAAACTCTTAGAAGATTCACTCTTCTTGCATTTCAGTCGGCATTGTGCCTTTTGTATTTAATCCCGATGCAATTTCTGTGTTTCATGGTCAATGTGAAGGTCCAAGGGAAACAACAAACCGGCACTGGTGCATCGGAAGCTAATACTGGTCACCCAGGAGCCGTTCAAACCACAAACTCTTAGAAGATTCACTCTTCTTGTACTTCAGTCGGCATTGTGCATTTTGTATTTAATCCCGTTGCAAATTCTGTGTTTCATGGTCAATGTGACGGTCCAAGCGATACAGTAAACCCGCACTGGTGCATCGGAATCTAATACTGGTCTCCCAGGAGCCGCTCAAAGCACAAACTCTTAGAAGATTAACTCTTCTTGTACTTCAGTCGGCATTTTGTCTTTTGTATTTAATCCCGATGCAATTTCTGTGTTTCATGGTCAATGTGAAGGTCCAAGGGATACAGTAAACTGCACTGGTGCATCCGAATCTATTACTGGTCTCCTAGGAGCCGCTCAAAGCACAAACTCTTAGAAGATTCACTCTTCTTGTACTTCAGTCGGCATTGTGACTTTTGTATTTAATCCCGATGCAATTTCTGTGATTCATGGTCAATGTGAAGGTCCAAGGGATACAGTAAACCTGCACTGGTGCATCGGAAGCTAATACTGGTCTCCCAGGAGCCGCTCAAAGCACAAACTCTTAGAAGATTCACTCTTCTTGTACTTCAGTCGGCATTGTGCGTTTTGTATTCAATCCCGATGCAATTTCTGTTTCATGGTCAATGTGAAGGTCCGAGGGATACTGTAAACTTGCACTGGTGCATCGGAAGCTAATACTGGTCCCCCAGGAGCCGCTCAAAGTTAAACTCTTAGAAGATTCACTCTTCATGTACTTCAGTCGGCATTGTGCCTTTTGTATTTAATCCCGATGCAATTTCTGTGTTTCATGGTCAATGTGAAGGTCCAAGGGATACAATAAACCTCCACTGGTGCATCGGAAGCTAATACTGGTCTCCCAGGTGCCGCTCAAAGCACAAACTCATAGAAGATTCAGTCTTCTTGTACTTAAGTCGGCATTGTGCCTTTTGTATTAATCCCGATGCAATTTCTGTGTTTCATGGTCAAAGTGAATTTCCAAGGGATACAATAAACCTGCACTGGTGCATCGGAAGCTAATACTGGTCTCCCAGGAGCCGATCAAAGCACAAAATCTTAGAAGATTCACTCTTCTTGTACTTCAGTCGGCATTTTGCCTTTTGTATTTAATCCCGATGCAATTTCTGTGTTTCATGTTCAATGTGAAGGTCCAAGGGATACAGTAAACCTGCACTGGTGCATCGGAAGCTAATACTGGTCTCCCAGGAGCAGCTCAAAGCACAAACTCTTACAAGATTCACTCTTCTTGTACTTCAGTTGGCATTGTGCCTTTTGTATTTAATCGCGATGCAATTTCTGTGTTTCATGGTCAATGTGAAGTTCCAAGGGATACAATAAACCTGCACTGGTTTCATCGGAAGCTAATACTGGTCTCCCAGGAGCCGCTCAAAGCACAAACTCTTAGAAGATTCACTCTTCTTGTACTTCAGTCGGCAATGTGCTTTTGTATTCAATCCCGATACAATTTCTATGTTTCATGGTCAATGTGAAGGTCCAAGGGATACAGTAAACCTGCACTGGTGCATCGGAATTTAATACTGGTCTCCCAGGAGCCGCTCAAAGCACAAACTCTTAGAAGATTCACTCTTCTTGTACTTCAGTCGGCATTGTGCTTTTGTATTTAATCCCGATGCAATTTCTGTGTTTCATGGTCAATGTGAAGGTCCAAGGGATACAGTAAACCTGCACTGGTGCATCGGAAGCTAATACTGGTCTCCCAGGAGCCGCTCAAAGCACAAACTCTTAGAAGATTCACTCTTCTTGTACTTCAGTCGGCATTGTGCCTTTTGTATTTAATCCCGATGCAAGTTCTGTGTTTCATGGTCAATGTGGAGGTCCAAGGGATACAGTAAACCTGCACTGGTGTATCGGAATCTAATACTGGTCTCCCAGGAGCCGCTCATAGCACAAACTCATAGAAGATTCACTCTTCTTGTACTTCAGTCGGCATTGTGCCTTTTGTATTTAATCCCGATGCAATTTCTGTGTTTCATGGGCAATGTGAATGTCCAAGGGATACAGTAAACTGCACTGGTGCATCCGAATCTAATACTGGTCTCCCAGGAGCCGCTCAAAGCACAAACTCTTAGAAGATTCACTGTTCTTGTACTTCAGTCGGCATTTTGCCTTTTGTATTTAATCCCGATGCAATTTCTGTGTTTCATGTTCAATGTGAAGGTCCAAGGGATACAGTAAACCTGCACTGGTGCATCGGAAGCTAATACTGGTCTCCCAGGAGCCGCTCAAAGCACAAACTCTTACAAGATTCACTCTTCTTGTACTTCAGTTGGCATTGTGCCTTTTGTATTTAATCCCGATGCAATTTCTGTGTTTCATGGTCAATGTGAAGGTCCAAGGGATACAGTAAACTGCACTGGTGCATCCGAATCTATTACTGGTCTCCTAGGAGCCGCTCAAAGCACAAACTCTTAGAAGATTCACTCTTCTTGTACTTCAGTCGGCATTGTGACTTTTGTATTTAATCCCGATGCAATTTCTGTGATTCATGGTCAATTTGAAGGTCCAAGGGATACAGTAAACCTGCACTGGTGCATCGGAAGCTAATACTGGTCTCCCAGGAGCCGCTCAAAGCACAAACTCTTAGAAGATTCACTCTTCTTGTACTTCAGTCGGCATTGTGCGTTTTGTATTCAATCCCGATGAAATTTCTGTTTCATGGTCAATGTGAAGGTCCAAGGGATACAGTAAACTTGCACTGGTGCATCGGAAGCTAATACTGGTCCCCCAGGAGCCGCAGAAAGTACAAACTCTTAGAAGATTCACTCTTCATGTACTTCAGTCGGCATTGTGCATTTTGTATTTAATCCCGATGCAATTTCTGTGATTCATGGTCAATGTGAAGGTCCAAGGGATACAATAAACCTCCACTGGTGCATCGGAAGCTAATACTGGTCTCCCAGGTGCCGCTCGAAGCACAAACTCTTAGAAGATTCAGTCTTCTTGTACTTAAGTCGGCATTGTGCCTTTTGTATTTAATCCCGATGCAATTTCTGTGTTTCACGGTCAATGTGAATGTCCAAGGGATACAATAAACCTGCACTGGTGCATCGTAAGCTAATACTGGTCTCCCAGGAGCCGCTCGAAGCACAAACTCTTAGAAGATTCACTCTTCTTGTACTTCAGTTGGCATTGTGCCTTTTGTATTTAATCCCGATGCAATTTCTGTGTTTCATGGTCAATGTGAAGTTCCAAGGGATACAATAAACCTGCACTGGTTTCATCGGAAGCTAATACTGGTCTCCCAGGAGCCGCTCAAAGCACAAACTCTTAGAAGATTCACTCTTCTTGTACTTCAGTCGGCAATGTGCTTTTGTATTCAATCCCGATACAATTTCTGTGTTTCATGGTCAATGTGAAGGTCCAAGGGATACAGTAAACCTGCACTGGTGCATCGGAATTTAATACTGGTCTCCCAGGAGCCGCTCAAAGCACAAACTCTTAGAAGATTCACTCTTCTTGTACTTCAGTCGGCATTGTGGCTTTTGTATTTAATCCCGATGCAATTTCTGTGTTTCATGGTCAATGTGAAGGACCAAGGGATACAGTAAACCTGCAATGGTGCATCGGAAGCTAATACTGGTCTCCCAGGAGCCGCTCAAAGCACAAACTCTTAGAAGATTCACTCTTCTTGTACTTCAGTCGGCATTGTGCCTTTTGTATTTAATCCCGATGCAAGTTCTGTGTTTCATGGTCAATGTGGAGGTCTAAGGGATACAGTAAACCTGCACTGGTGCATCGGAATCTAATACTGGTCTCCCAGGAGCCGCTCATAGCACAAACTCTTACAAGATTCACTCTTCTTGTACTTCAGTCGGCATTGTGCCTTTTGTATTTAATCCCGATGCAATTTCTGTGTTTCATGGTCAATGTGAAGGTCCAAGGGATACAGTAAACTACACTGGTGCATCCGAATCTAATACTGGTCTCCCAGGAGCCGCTCAAAGCACAAACTCTTAGAAGATTCACTCTTCTTCTACTTCAGTCGGCATTGTGCCTTTTGTATTTAATCCCGATGAAATTTCTGTGTTTCATGTTCATTGTGAAGGTCCAAGGGATACAATAAACCTGCACTGGTGCACCGGAAGCTAATACTGGTCTCCCAGGAGCCGCTCAAAGCACAAACTCTTAGAAGATTCACTCTTCTTGTACTTCAGTCGGCATTGTGCTTTTTGAATTTAATCCCGATACAATTTCTGTGTTTCATGGTCAATGTGAAGGTCCAAGGGATACAGTAAACCTGCACTGGTGCATCGGAAGCTAATACTGGTCTCCCAGGAGCCGCTCAAAGCACAAACTCTTAGAAGATTCACTCTTCTTGTACTTCAGTCGGCATTGTGCGTTTTGTATTCAATCCCGATGCAATTTCTGTTTCATGGTCAATGTGAAGGTCCAAGGGCTACAGTAAACTTGCACTGGTGCATCGGAAGCTAATACTGATCTCCCAGGAGCCGCTCAAAGTACAAACTCTTAGAAGATTCACTCTTCATGTACTTCGGTGGGCATTGTGCCTTTTGTATTTAATCCCGATGCAATTTCTGTGTTTCATGGTCAATGTGAAGGTCCAAGGGATACAATAAACCTGCACTGGTGCATCGGAAGCTAATACTGGTCTCCCAGGTGCCGCTCAAAGCACAAACTCTTAGAAGATTCAGTCTTCTTGTACTTAAGTCGGCATTGTGCCTTTTGTATTTAATCCCGATGCAATTTCTGTGTTTCATGGTCAATGTGAAGTTCCAAGGGATACAATAAACCTGCACTGGTTTCATCGGAAGCTAATACTGGTCTCCCAGGAGCCGCTCAAAGCACAAACTCTTAGAAGATTCACTCTTCTTGTACTTCAGTCGGCAATGTGCTTTTGTATTCAATCCCGATACAATTTCTGTGTTTCATGGTCAATGTGAAGGTCCAAGGGATACAGTAAACCTGCACTGGTGCATCGGAATTTAATACTGGTCTCCCAGGAGCCGCTCAAAGCACAAACTCTTAGAAGATTCACTCTTCTTGTACTTCAGTCGGCATTGTGCGTTTTGTATTCAATCCCGATACAATTTCTGTGTTTCATGGTCAATGTGAAGGTCCAAGGGATACAGTAAACCTGCACTGGTGCATCGGAAGCTAATACTGGTCTCCCAGGAACCGCTCAAAGCACAAACTCTTAGAAGATTCACTCTTCTTGTACTTCAGTCGGCATTGTGCCTTTTGTATTTAATCCCGATGCAATTTCTGTGTTTCATGGTCAATGTGAAATTCCAAGGGATACAATAAACCTGCACTGGTGCATCGGAAGCTAATACTGGTCTCCCAGGTGACGCTCAAAGCACAAACTCTTGGAATATTCACTCTTCTTGTACTTAAGTCGGCATTGTGCCTTTTTTTAAATCCCGATGCAATTTCTGTGTTTCATGGTCAATGTGAATGTCCAATTGATACAATAAACCTGCACTGGTGCATCGGAAGCTAATACTGGTCTCCCAGGAGCCGCTCAAAGCACAAACTCTTAGAAGATTCACTCTTCTTGTACTTCAGTCGGCATTTTGCCTTTTGTATTTAATCCCGATGCAATTTCTGTGTTTCATGATCAATGTGAAGGTCCAAGGGATACAGTGAACCTGCACTGGTGCATCGGAAGCTAATACTGGTCTCCCAGGAGCCGCTCAAAGCACAAACTCTTACAAGATTCACTCTTCTTGTACTTTAGTTGGCATTGTGCCTTTTGTATTTAATCCCGATGCAATTTCTGTGTTTCATGGTCAATGTGAAGGTCCAAGGGATACAGTAAACTGCACTGGTGCATCCGAATCTATTACTGGTCTCCTAGGAGCCGCTCAAAGCACAAACTCTTAGAAGATTCACTCTTCTTGTACTTCAGTCGGCATTGACTTTTGTATTTAATCCCGATGCAATTTCTGTGATTCATGGTCAATGTGAAGGTCCAAGGGATACAGTAAACCTGCACTGGTGCATCGGAAGCTAATACTGGTCTCCCAGGAGCCGCTCAAAGCACAAACTCTTAGAAGATTCACTCTTCTTGTACTTCAGTCGGCATTGTGCGTTTTGTATTCAATCCCGATGCAATTTCTGTTTCATGGTCAATGTGAAGGTCCAGGGGCTACAGTAAACTTGCACTGGTGCATCGGAAGCTAATACTGGTCTCCCAGGAGCCGCTCAAAGTACAAACTCTTAGAAGATTCACTCTTCATGTACTTCAGTCAGCATTGTGCCTTTTGTATTTAATCCCGATGCAATTTCTGTGTTTCATGGTCAATGTGAAGTTCCAAGGGATACAATAAACCTGCACTGGTTTCATCGGAAGCTAATACTGGTCTCCCAGGAGCCGCTCAAAGCACAAACTCTTAGAAGATTCACTCTTCTTGTACTTCAGTCGGCAATGTGCTTTTGTATTCAATCCCGATACAATTTCTGTGTTTCATGGTCAATGTGAAGGTCCAAGGGATACAGTAAACCTGCACTGGTGCATCGGAATTTAATACTGGTCTCCCAGGAGCCGCTCAAAGCACAAACTCTTAGAAGATTCACTCTTCTTGTACTTCAGTCGGCATTGTGGCTTTTGTATTTAATCCCGATGCAATTTCTGTGTTTCATGGTCAATGTGAAGGTCCAAGGGATACAGTAAAGCTGCACTGGTGCATCGGAAGCTAATACTGGTCTCCCAGGAGCCACTCAAAGCACAAACTCTTAGAAGATTCACTCTTCTTGTACTTCAGTCGGCATTGTGCCTTTTGTATTTAATCCCGATGCAAGTTCTGTGTTTCATGGGCAATGTGGAGGTCCAAGGGATACAGTAAACCTGCACTGGTGCATCGGAATCTAATACTGGTCTCCCAGGAGCCGCTCAAAGCACAAACTCTTAGAAGATTCACTCTTCTTGTACTTCAGTCGGCATTTTGCCTTTTGTATTTAATCCCGATGCAATTTCTGTGTTTCATGGTCAATGTGAAGGTCCAAGGGATACAGTAAACTGCACTGGTGCATCCGAATCTAATACTGGTCTCCCAGGAGCCGCTCAAAGCACAAACTCTTAGAAGATTCACTCTTCTTCTACTTCAGTCGGCATTGTGCCTTTTGTATTTAATCCCGACGAAATTTCTGTGTTAAATGTTCATTGTGAAGGTCCAAGGGATACAATAAACCTGCACTGGTGCATCGGACGCTAATACTGGTCTCCCAGGAGCCGCTCAAAGCACAAACTCTTAGAAGATTCACTCCTCTTGTACTTCAGTCGGCATTGTGCCTTTTGTATTTAATCCCGATGCAATTTCTGTGTTTCATGGTCAATGTGAATGTCCAAGGGATACAGTAAACCTGCACTGGTGCATCGGAAGCTAATACTGGTCTCCCAGGAGCCGCTCAAAGCACAAACTCTATCAAGATTCACTCTTCTTGTACTTCAGTTGGCATTGTGCCTTTTGTATTTAATCCCGATGCAATTTCTGTGTTTCATGGTCAATGTGAAGTTCCACGGGATACAATAAACCTGCACTGGTTTCATCGGAAGCTAATACTGGTCTCCCAGGAGCCGCTCAAAGCACAAACTCTTAGAAGATTCACTCTTCTTGTACTTCAGTCGGCATTGTGGCTTTTGTATTTAATCCCGATGCAATTTCTGTGTTTCATGGTCAATGTGAAGGTCCAAGGGATACAGTAAACCTGCACTGGTGCATCGGAAGCTAATACTGGTCTCCCAGGAGCCGCTCAAAGCACAAACTCTTAGAAGATTCACTCTTCTTGTACTTCAGTCGGCATTGTGCCTTTTGTATTTAATCCCGATGCAAGTTCTGTGTTTCATGGTCAATGTGGAGGTCCAAGGGATACAGTAAACCTGCACTGGTGCATCGGAATCTAATACTGGTCTCCCAGGAGCCGCTCAAAGCACAAACTCTTAGAAGATTCACTCTTCTTGTACTTCAGTCGGCATTGTGCCTTTTGTATTTAATCCCGATGCAATTTCTGTGTTTCATGGTCAATGTGAAGGTCCAAGGGATACAGTAAACTGCACTGGTGCATCCGAATCTAATACTGGTCTCCCAGGAGCCGCTCAAAGCACAAACTCTTAGAAGATTCACTCTTCTTCTACTTCAGTCGGCATTGTGCCTTTTGTATTTAATCCCGATGAAATTTCTGTGTTTCATGCTCATTGTGAAGGTCCAAGGGATACAATAAACCTGCACTGGTGCATCGGAAGCTAATACTGGTCTCCCAGGAGCCGCTCAAAGCACAAACTCTTAGAAGATTCACTCTTCTTGTACTTCAGTCGGCATTGTGCCTTTTGTATTTAATCCCGATACAATTTCTGTGTTTCATGGTCAATGTGAAGGTCCAAGGGATACAGTATCCTGCACTGGTGCATCGGAAGCTAATACTGGTCTCCCAGGAGCCGCTCAAAGCACAAACTCTTACAAGATTCACTCTTCTTGTACTTCAGTCGCCATTGTGCTTTTGTATTCAATCCCGATACAATTTCTGTGTTTCATGGTCAATGTGAAGGTCCAAGGGATACAGTAAACCTGCACTGGTGCATCGGAAGCTAATACTGGTCTCCCAGGAGCCTTCAAAGCACAAACTCTTAGAAGATTCACTCTTCTTGTACTTCAGTCGGCATTGTGCGTTTTGTATTCAATCCCGATACAATTTATGTGTTTCATGGTCAATAAGAAGGTCCAAGGGATACAGTAAACCTGCACTGGTGCATCGGAAGCTAATACTGGTCTCCCAGTAGCCGCTCAAAGCACAAACTCTTAGAAGATTCACTCTACTTGTACTTCAGTCGACATTGTGCCTTTTGTATTTAATCCCGATTCAATTTCTGTGTTTCATGGTCAATGTGAAGGTCCACGGGATACAATAAACCTGCACTGGTGCATCGGAAGCTAATACTGGTCTCCCAGGTGCCGCACAAAGCACAAACTCTTAGAAGATTCACTCTTCTTGTATTTAAGTGGGCATTGTGCCTTTTGTACTTAATCCCGAAGCAATTTCTGTGTTTCATGGTCAATGTGAGGGTCCAAGGGATACAATAAAGCTGCACTGGTGCATCGGAAGCTAATACTGGTCTCCCAGGAGCCGCTCAAAGCACAAACTCTAGAAGATTAACTCTTCTTGTACTTCAGTCGGCATTTTGCCTTTTGTATTTAATCCCGATGAAATTTCTGTGTTTCATGTTCAATTTGAAGGTGCAAGGGATACAGTAAACCTGCACTGGCGCATCGGAAGCTAATACTGGTCTCCCAGGAGCCGCTCAAAGCACAAACTCTTAAAAGATTCACTCTTCTTGTACTTCAGTCGGCATTTTGCCTTTTGTATTTAATCCCGATGCAATTTCTGTGTTCATGTTCAATGTGAAGGTCCAAGGGATACAGTAAACCTGCACTGGTGCATCGGAAGCTATTACTGGTCTCCCAGGAGCCGCAAAAACACAAACTCTTACAAGATTCACTCTTCTTGTACTTCAGTTGGCATTGTGCCTTTTGTATTTAATCCCGATGCAATTTCTGTGTTTCATGGTCAATGTGAAGGTCCAAGGGATACAATAAAGCTGCACTGGTGCATCGGAAGCTAATACTGGTCTCCCAGGAGCCGCTCAAAGCACAAACTGTTAGAAGATCACTCTTCTTGTACTTCAGTCGGCATTGTGACTTTTCTATTTAATTCCGATGCAATTTCTGTGTTTCATGGTCAACGTGAAGGTCCAAGGGATACAGCAAACCTGCACTGGTGCATCGGAAGCTAATACTGGTCTCCCAGGAGCCGCTCAAAGCACAAACTCTTAGAAGATTCACTCTTCTTGTACTTCAGTCGGCATTGTGCGTTTTGTATTCAATCCCGATACAATTTCTGTGTTTCATGGTCAATGTGAAGGTCCAAGGGATACAGTAAACCTGCACTGGTGCATCGGAAGCTAATACTGGTCTCCCAGTAGCCGCTCAAAGCACAAACTCTTAGAAGATTCACTCTTCATGTACTTCAGTCGACATTGTGCCTTTTGTATTTAATCCCGATGCAATTTCTGTGTTTCATGGTCAATGTGAAGGTCCACGGGATACAATAAACCTGCACTGGTGCATCGGAAGCTAATACTGGTCTCCCAGGTGCCGCAGAAAGCACAAACTCTTAGAAGATTCACTCTTCTTGTATTTAAGTGGGCATTGTGCCTTTTGTATTTAATCCCCATGCAATTTCTGTGTTTCATGGTCAATGTGAAGGTCCAAGGGATACAATAAAGCTGCACTGGTGCATCGGAAGCTAATACTGGTCTCCAGGAGCCGCTCAAAGCACAAACTCTTAGAAGATTCACTCTTCTTGTACTTCAGTCGGCATTTTGCCTTTTGTATTTAATCCCGATGAAATTTCTGTGTTGCATGTTCAATGTGAAGGTCCAAGGGATACAGTAAACCTGCACTGGTGCATCGGAAGCTAATACTGGTCTCCCAGGAGCCGCTCAAAGCACAAACTCTTAGAAGATTCACTCTTCTTGTACTTCAGTCGGCATTTTGCCTTTTGTATTTAATCCCGATGCAATTTCTGTGTTTCATGTTCAATGTGAAGGTCCAAGGGATACAGTAAACCTGCACTGCTGCATCGGAAGCTATTACTGGTCTCCCAGGAGCCGCTCAAAGCACAAACTCTTACAAGATTCACTCTTCTTGTACTTCAGTTGGCATTGTGCCTTTTGTATTTAATCCCGATGCAATTTCTGTGTTTCATGGTCAATGTGAAGGTCCAAGGGATACAATAAACGTGCACTGGTGCATCGGAATCTAATACTGGTCTCCCAGGAGCCGCTCAAAGCACAGACTATTAGAAGATTAACTCTTCTTGTACTTCAGTCGGCAATGTTCTTTTGTATTCAATCCCGATACAATTTCTGTGTTTCATGGTCAATGTGAAGGTCCAAGGGATACAGTAAACCTGCACTGGTGCATCGGAATCTAATACTGGTCTCCCAGGAGCCGCTCAAAGCCCAAACTCTTAGAAGATTCACTCTTCTTGTACTTCAGTCGGCATTGTGGCTTTTGTATTTAATCCCGATGCAATTTCTGTGTTTCATGGTCAATGTGAAGGTCCAAGGGATACAGTAAACCTGCACTGGTGCATCGGAAGCTAATACTGGTCTCCCAGGAGCCGCTCAAAGCACAAACTCTTAGAAGATTCACTCTTCTTGTACTTCAGTCGGTATTGTGCCTTTTGTATTTAATCCCGACTAAATTTCTGTGTTTCATGGTCAATGTGGAGGTCCAAGGGATACAGTAAACCTGCACTGGTGCATCGGAATCTAATTCGGGTCTCCCAGGAGCCGCACAAAGCACAAACTCTTAGAAGATTCACTCTTCTTGTACTTCAGTCGGCATTGTGCCTTTTTTATTTAATCCCGATTCATTTTCTGTGTTTCATGGTTAATGTGAAGGTCCAAGGGATACAGTAAACCTGCACTGGTGTATCGGAAGCTAATACTGGTCTCCCAGGAGCCGCTCAAAGCACAAACTCTTAGAACATTCACTCTTCTTGTACTTCAGTCGGCATTGTGCCTTTTGTATTTAATCCCGACTAAATTCCTGTGTTTCATGGTCAATGTGGAGGTCCAAGGGATACAGTAAACCTGCACTGGTGCATCGGAATCTAATTCGGGTCTCCCAGGAGCCGCACAAATCACAAACTCTTAGAAGATTCACTCTTCTTGTACTTCAGTCGGCATTGTGCCTTTTGTATTTAATCCCGATTCAATTTCTGTGTTTCATGGTCAATGTGAAGGTCCAAGGGATACAGTAAACTGCACTGGTGCATCCGAATCTAATACTGGTCTCCCAGGAGCCGCCCAAAGCACAAACTCTTAGAAGATTCACTCTTCTTGTACTTCAGTCGGCATTGTGCTTTTGTATTTAATCCCGATGCAATTTCTGTGTTTCATGGTCAATGTGAAGGTCCAAGGGATACAATAAACCGGCACTGGTGCATCGGAAGCTAATACTGGTCTCCCAGGTGCCGCTCAAAGCACAAACTCTTAGAAGATTCACTCTTCTTGTACTTCAGTCGGCATTGCGCTTTTGTATTTCATCCCGATGCAATTTCTGTGTTTCATGGTCAATGTGAAGGTCCAAAGGATACAATAAACCTGCACTGGTGCATCGGAAGCTAATACTGGTCTCCCAGGAGCCGCTCAAAGCACAAACTCTTAGAAGATTCACTCTTCTTGTACTTCAGTCGGCATTGTGCCTTTTGTATTTAATCCCGATGCAATTTCTGTGTTTCATGGTCAATGTAAAGGTCCAAGGGATACATTAAACCGGTACTGGTGCATCGGAAGCTAATACTGGTCTCCCAGGAGCCGCTCAAAGCACAAACTGTTATAAGATTCACTCTTCTTGCACTTCAGTCGGCATTGTGCCTATTGTATTTAATCCCGATGCAATTTCTGTGTTTCATGGTCAATGTGAAGGTCCAATGGATACAATAAACCTGCACTGGTGCATCGGAAGCTAATACTGGTCTCCCAGGAGCCGCTCAAAGCACAAACTCTTAGAAGATTCACTCTTCTTGTACTTCAGTCGGCAATGTGGCTTTTATATTTAATCCCGATGCAATTTCTGTGTTTCATAGTCAATGTGAAGGTCCAAGGGATACAGTAAACCTGCACTGGTGCATCGGAAGCTAATACTGGTCTCCCAGTAGCCGCTCAAATCACAAACACTTAGAAGATTCACACTTCTTGTACTTCAGTCGCCATTGTGCCTTTTGTATTTAATCCCGATGCAATTTATGTGTTTCATAGTCTATGTGGAGGTCCAAGGGATACAGTAAACTTGCACTGGTGCATCGGAATCTAATACTGGTCTCCCAGGAGCCGCTCAAAGCACAACCTCTTAGAAGATTCACTCTTCTTGTACTTCAGTCGGCATTGTGCGTTTTGTATTTAATCCCGACTAAATTTCTGTGTTTCATGGTAAATGTGAAGGTCCAAGGGATACAATAAACCTGCACTGGTGCATCGGTAGCTAATACTGGTCTCCCAGGAGCCTCTCAAAGCACAAACTGTTATAAGATTCACTCTTCTAGCACTTCAGTCGTTATTGTGCCTTTTGTATTTAATCCCGATGCAATTTCTGTGTTTCATGGTCAATGTGAAGGTCCAAGGGATACAATAAACCTGCACTGGTGCATCGGAAGCTAATACTGGTCTCCCAGGAGCCGCTCAAAGCACAAACTCTTAGAAGTTTCACTCTTCTTGTACTTGAGTCGGCATTGTGCCTTTTGTATTTAATCCCGATGCAATTTCTGTGTTTCATGGTCAATGTGAAGGTCTAAGGGATTCAGTAATCCTGCACTGGTGCATCGGAATCTAATACTGGTCTCCCAGGAGCCGCTCAAAGCACAAACTCTTAGAACATTCACTCTTCTTGTACTTCAGTCGGCATTGTGCCTTTTGTATTTAATCCCGATAAATTTCTGTGTTTCATGTTCAATGTGAAGGTCCAAGGGATACAGTAAACCTGCACTAGTGCATCGGAAGCTAATTCTGGTCTCCCAGGAGCCGCTCAAAGTACAAACTCTTAGAACATTCACTCTTATGTACTTAAGTCGGCATTGTGCCTTTTGTATTTAATCCCGATGCAATTTCTGTGTTTCATGGTCAATGTGGAGGTCCAAGGGATTCAGTAAACCTGCACTGGTGCATCGGAATCTAATACAGGTCTCCCAGGAGCCGCTCAAAGCACAAACTCTTATAAGATTCACTCTTCTTGTACTTCAGTCGGCATTGTGCCTTTTGTATTTAATCCCGATGCAATTTCTGTGTTTCGTGGTCAATGTGAAGGTCCAAGGGATACAGTACACTGCACTGGTGCATCCGAATCTAATACTGGTCTCCCAGGAACCGCTCAAAGCACAAACTCTTAGAAGATTCACTCTTCTTGTACTTCAGTCGGCATTTTGCCTTTTGTATTTAATCCCGATGAAATTTCTGTGTTGCATGTTCAATGTGAAGGTCCAAGGGATACAATAAACCTGCACTGGTGCATCGGAAGCTAATACTGGTCTCCCAGGTGCCGCAGAAAGCACAAACTCTTAGAAGATTCACTCTTCTTGTATTTAAGTGGGCATTGTGCCTTTTGTATTTAATCCCCATGCAATTTCTGTGTTTCATGGTCAATGTGAAGGTCCAAGGGATACAATAAAGCTGCACTGGTGCATCGGAAGCTAATACTGGTCTCCAGGAGCCGCTCAAAGCACAAACTCTTAGAAGATTCACTCTTCTTGTACTTCAGTCGGCATTTTGCCTTTTGTATTTAATCCCGATGAAATTTCTGTGTTGCATGTTCAATGTGAAGGTCCAAGGGATACAGTAAACCTGCACTGGTGCATCGGAAGCTAATACTGGTCTCCCAGGAGCCGCTCAAAGCACAAACTCTTAGAAGATTCACTCTTCTTGTACTTCAGTCGGCATTTTGCCTTTTGTATTTAATCCCGATGCAATTTCTGTGTTTCATGTTCAATGTGAAGGTCCAAGGGATACAGTAAACCTGCACTGCTGCATCGGAAGCTATTACTGGTCTCCCAGGAGCCGCTCAAAGCACAAACTCTTACAAGATTCACTCTTCTTGTACTTCAGTTGGCATTGTGCCTTTTGTATTTAATCCCGATGCAATTTCTGTGTTTCATGGTCAATGTGAAGGTCCAAGGGATACAATAAACGTGCACTGGTGCATCGGAATCTAATACTGGTCTCCCAGGAGCCGCTCAAAGCACAGACTATTAGAAGATTAACTCTTCTTGTACTTCAGTCGGCAATGTTCTTTTGTATTCAATCCCGATACAATTTCTGTGTTTCATGGTCAATGTGAAGGTCCAAGGGATACAGTAAACCTGCACTGGTGCATCGGAATCTAATACTGGTCTCCCAGGAGCCGCTCAAAGCCCAAACTCTTAGAAGATTCACTCTTCTTGTACTTCAGTCGGCATTGTGGCTTTTGTATTTAATCCCGATGCAATTTCTGTGTTTCATGGTCAATGTGAAGGTCCAAGGGATACAGTAAACCTGCACTGGTGCATCGGAAGCTAATACTGGTCTCCCAGGAGCCGCTCAAAGCACAAACTCTTAGAAGATTCACTCTTCTTGTACTTCAGTCGGTATTGTGCCTTTTGTATTTAATCCCGACTAAATTTCTGTGTTTCATGGTCAATGTGGAGGTCCAAGGGATACAGTAAACCTGCACTGGTGCATCGGAATCTAATTCGGGTCTCCCAGGAGCCGCACAAAGCACAAACTCTTAGAAGATTCACTCTTCTTGTACTTCAGTCGGCATTGTGCCTTTTTTATTTAATCCCGATTCATTTTCTGTGTTTCATGGTTAATGTGAAGGTCCAAGGGATACAGTAAACCTGCACTGGTGTATCGGAAGCTAATACTGGTCTCCCAGGAGCCGCTCAAAGCACAAACTCTTAGAACATTCACTCTTCTTGTACTTCAGTCGGCATTGTGCCTTTTGTATTTAATCCCGACTAAATTCCTGTGTTTCATGGTCAATGTGGAGGTCCAAGGGATACAGTAAACCTGCACTGGTGCATCGGAATCTAATTCGGGTCTCCCAGGAGCCGCACAAATCACAAACTCTTAGAAGATTCACTCTTCTTGTACTTCAGTCGGCATTGTGCCTTTTGTATTTAATCCCGATTCAATTTCTGTGTTTCATGGTCAATGTGAAGGTCCAAGGGATACAGTAAACTGCACTGGTGCATCCGAATCTAATACTGGTCTCCCAGGAGCCGCCCAAAGCACAAACTCTTAGAAGATTCACTCTTCTTGTACTTCAGTCGGCATTGTGCTTTTGTATTTAATCCCGATGCAATTTCTGTGTTTCATGGTCAATGTGAAGGTCCAAGGGATACAATAAACCGGCACTGGTGCATCGGAAGCTAATACTGGTCTCCCAGGTGCCGCTCAAAGCACAAACTCTTAGAAGATTCACTCTTCTTGTACTTCAGTCGGCATTGCGCTTTTGTATTTCATCCCGATGCAATTTCTGTGTTTCATGGTCAATGTGAAGGTCCAAAGGATACAATAAACCTGCACTGGTGCATCGGAAGCTAATACTGGTCTCCCAGGAGCCGCTCAAAGCACAAACTCTTAGAAGATTCACTCTTCTTGTACTTCAGTCGGCATTGTGCCTTTTGTATTTAATCCCGATGCAATTTCTGTGTTTCATGGTCAATGTAAAGGTCCAAGGGATACATTAAACCGGTACTGGTGCATCGGAAGCTAATACTGGTCTCCCAGGAGCCGCTCAAAGCGCAAACTGTTATAAGATTCACTCTTCTTGCACTTCAGTCGGCATTGTGCCTATTGTATTTAATCCCGATGCAATTTCTGTGTTTCATGGTCAATGTGAAGGTCCAATGGATACAATAAACCTGCACTGGTGCATCGGAAGCTAATACTGGTCTCCCAGGAGCCGCTCAAAGCACAAACTCTTAGAAGATTCACTCTTCTTGTACTTCAGTCGGCAATGTGGCTTTTATATTTAATCCCGATGCAATTTCTGTGTTACATAGTCAATGTGAAGGTCCAAGGGATACAGTAAACCTGCACTGGTGCATCGGAAGCTAATACTGGTCTCCCAGTAGCCGCTCAAATCACAAACACTTAGAAGATTCACACTTCTTGTACTTCAGTCGGCATTGTGCCTTTTGTATTTAATCCCGATGCAATTTATGTGTTTCATAGTCTATGTGGAGGTCCAAGGGATACAGTAAACTTGCACTGGTGCATCGGAATCTAATACTGGTCTCCCAGGAGCCGCTCAAAGCACAACCTCTTAGAAGATTCACTCTTCTTGTACTTCAGTCGGCATTGTGCGTTTTGTATTTAATCCCGACTAAATTTCTGTGTTTCATGGTAAATGTGAAGGTCCAAGGGATACAATAAACCTGCACTGGTGCATCGGTAGCTAATACTGGTCTCCCAGGAGCCTCTCAAAGCACAAACTGTTATAAGATTCACTCTTCTAGCACTTCAGTCGTTATTGTGCCTTTTGTATTTAATCCCGATGCAATTTCTGTGTTTCATGGTCAATGTGAAGGTCCAAGGGATACAATAAACCTGCACTGGTGCATCGGAAGCTAATACTGGTCTCCCAGGAGCCGCTCAAAGCACAAACTCTTAGAAGTTTCACTCTTCTTGTACTTGAGTCGGCATTGTGCCTTTTGTATTTAATCCCGATGCAATTTCTGTGTTTCATGGTCAATGTGAAGGTCTAAGGGATTCAGTAATCCTGCACTGGTGCATCGGAATCTAATACTGGTCTCCCAGGAGCCGCTCAAAGCACAAACTCTTAGAACATTCACTCTTCTTGTACTTCAGTCGGCATTGTGCCTTTTGTATTTAATCCCGATAAATTTCTGTGTTTCATGTTCAATGTGAAGGTCCAAGGGATACAGTAAACCTGCACTAGTGCATCGGAAGCTAATTCTGGTCTCCCAGGAGCCGCTCAAAGTACAAACTCTTAGAACATTCACTCTTATGTACTTAAGTCGGCATTGTGCCTTTTGTATTTAATCCCGATGCAATTTCTGTGTTTCATGGTCAATGTGGAGGTCCAAGGGATTCAGTAAACCTGCACTGGTGCATCGGAATCTAATACAGGTCTCCCAGGAGCCGCTCAAAGCACAAACTCTTATAAGATTCACTCTTCTTGTACTTCAGTCGGCATTGTGCCTTTTGTATTTAATCCCGATGCAATTTCTGTGTTTCGTGGTCAATGTGAAAGTCCAAGGGATACAGTACACTGCACTGGTGCATCCGAATCTAATACTGGTCTCCCAGGAACCGCTCAAAGCACAAACTCTTAGAAGATTCACTCTTCTTGTACTTCAGTCGGCATTTTGCCTTTTGTATTTAATCCCGATGAAATTTCTGTGTTGCATGTTCAATGTGAAGGTCCAAGGGATACAGTAAACCTGCACTGGTGCATCGGAAGCTAATACTGGTCTCCCAGGAGCCGCTCAAAGCACAAACTCTTAGAAGATTCACTCTTCTTGTACTTCAGTCGGCATTTTGCCTTTTGTATTTAATCCCGATGCAATTTCTGTGTTTCATGTTCAATGTGAAGGTCCAAGGGATACAGTAAACCTGCACTGCTGCATCGGAAGCTATTACTGGTCTCCCAGGAGCCGCTCAAAGCACAAACTCTTACAAGATTCACTCTTCTTGTACTTCAGTTGGCATTGTGCCTTTTGTATTTAATCCCGATGCAATTTCTGTGTTTCATGGTCAATGTGAAGGTCCAAGGGATACAATAAACGTGCACTGGTGCATCGGAATCTAATACTGGTCTCCCAGGAGCCGCTCAAAGCACAGACTATTAGAAGATTCACTCTTCTTGTACTTCAGTCGGCAATGTTCTTTTGTATTCAATCCCGATACAATTTCTGTGTTTCATGGTCAATGTGAAGGTCCAAGGGATACAGTAAACCTGCACTGGTGCATCGGAATCTAATACTGGTCTCCCAGGAGCCGCTCAAAGCACAAACTCTTAGAAGATTCACTCTTCTTGTACTTCAGTCGGCATTGTGGCTTTTGTATTTAATCCCGATGCAATTTCTGTGTTTCATGGTCAATGTGTAGGTCCAAGGGATACAGTAAACCTGCACTGGTGCATCGGAAGCTAATACTGGTCTCCCAGGAGCCGCTCCAAGCACAAACTCTTAGAAGATTCACTCTTCTTGTACTTCAGTCGGTATTGTGCCTTTTGTATTTAATCCCGACTAAATTTCTGTGTTTCATGGTCAATGTGGAGGTCCAAGGGATACAGTAAACCTGCACTGGTGCATCGGAATCTAATTCGGGTCTCCCAGGAGCCGCACAAAGCACAAACTCTTAGAAGATTCACTCTTCTTGTACTTCAGTCGGCATTGTGCCTTTTTTATTTAATCCCGATTCATTTTCTGTGTTTCATGGTCAATGTGAAGGTCCAAGGGATACAGTAAACCTGCACTGGTGCATCGGAAGCTAATACTGGTCTCCCAGGAGCCGCTCAAAGCACAAACTCTTAGAACATTCACTCTTCTTGTACTTCAGTCGGCATTGTGCCTTTTGTATTTAATCCCGACTAAATTTCTGTGTTTCATGGTCAATGTGGAGGTCCAAGGGATACAGTAAACCTGCACTGGTGCATCGGAATCTAATTCGGGTCTCCCAGGAGCCGCACAAAGCACAAACTCTTAGAAGATTCACTCTTCTTGTACTTCAGTCGGCATTGTGCCTTTTGTATTTAATCCCGATTCAATTTCTGTGTTTCATGGTCAATGTGAAGGTCCAAGGGATACAGTAAACTGCACTGGTGCATCCGAATCTAATACTGGTCTCCCAGGAGCCGCCCAAAGCACAAACTCTTAGAAGATTCACTCTTCTTGTACTTCAGTCGGCATTGTGCCTTTTGTATTTAATCCCGATGCAATTTCTGTGTTTCATGGTCAATGTGAAGGTCCAAGGGATACAATAAACCGGCACTGGTGCATCGGAAGCTAATACTGGTCTCCCAGGTGCCGCTCAAAGCACAAACTCTTAGAAGATTCACTCGTCTTGTACTTCAGTCGGCATTGTGCTTTTGTATTTAATCCCGATGCAATTTCTGTGTTTCATGGTCAATGTGAAGGTCCAAAGGATACAATAAACCTGCACTGGTGCATCGGAAGCTAATGCTGGTCTCCCAGGAGCCGCTCAAAGCACAAACTCTTAGAAGATTCACTCTTCTTGTACTTCAGTCGGCATTGTGCCTTTTGTATTGAATCCCGATACAATTTCTGTGTTTCATGGCCAATGGGAAGGTCCAAGGGTTGCAGTAAACCTGCACTGGTGCATCGGAAGCTAATACTGGTCTCCCAGGTGCCGCAGAAAGCACAAACTCTTAGAAGATTCACTCTTCTTGTATTTAAGTGGGCATTGTGCCTTTTGTATTTAATCCCCATGCAATTTCTGTGTTTCATGGTCAATGTGAATGTCCAAGGGATACAATAAAGCTGCACTGGTGCATCGGAAGCTAATACTGGTCTCCAGGAGCCGCTCAAAGCACAAACTCTTAGAAGATTCACTCTTCTTGTACTTCAGTCGGCATTTTGCCTTTTGTATTTAATCCCGATGAAATTTCTGTGTTGCATGTTCAATGTGAAGGTCCAAGGGATACAGTAAACCTGCACTGGTGCATCGGAAGCTAATACTGGTCTCCCAGGAGCCGCTCAAAGCACAAACTCTTAGAAGATTCACTCTTCTTGTACTTCAGTCGGCATTTTGCCTTTTGTATTTAATCCCGATGCAATTTCTGTGTTTCATGTTCAATGTGAAGGTCCAAGGGATACAGTAAACCTGCACTGCTGCATCGGAAGCTATTACTGGTCTCCCAGGAGCCGCTCAAAGCACAAACTCTTACAAGATTCACTCTTCTTGTACTTCAGTTGGCATTGTGCCTTTTGTATTTAATCCCGATGCAATTTCTGTGTTTCATGGTCAATGTGAAGGTCCAAGGGATACAATAAACGTGCACTGGTGCATCGGAATCTAATACTGGTCTCCCAGGAGCCGCTCAAAGCACAGACTATTAGAAGATTAACTCTTCTTGTACTTCAGTCGGCAATGTTCTTTTGTATTCAATCCCGATACAATTTCTGTGTTTCATGGTCAATGTGAAGGTCCAAGGGATACAGTAAACCTGCACTGGTGCATCGGAATCTAATACTGGTCTCCCAGGAGCCGCTCAAAGCCCAAACTCTTAGAAGATTCACTCTTCTTGTACTTCAGTCGGCATTGTGGCTTTTGTATTTAATCCCGATGCAATTTCTGTGTTTGATGGTCAATGTGAAGGTCCAAGGGATACAGTAAACCTGCACTGGTGCATCGGAAGCTAATACTGGTCTCCCAGGAGCCGCTCAAAGCACAAACTCTTAGAAGATTCACTCTTCTTGTACTTCAGTCGGTATTGTGCCTTTTGTATTTAATCCCGACTAAATTTCTGTGTTTCATGGTCAATGTGGAGGTCCAAGGGATACAGTAAACCTGCACTGGTGCATCGGAATCTAATTCGGGTCTCCCAGGAGCCGCACAAAGCACAAACTCTTAGAAGATTCACTCTTCTTGTACTTCAGTCGGCATTGTGCCTTTTTTATTTAATCCCGATTCATTTTCTGTGTTTCATGGTTAATGTGAAGGTCCAAGGGATACAGTAAACCTGCACTGGTGTATCGGAAGCTAATACTGGTCTCCCAGGAGCCGCTCAAAGCACAAACTCTTAGAACATTCACTCTTCTTGTACTTCAGTCGGCATTGTGCCTTTTGTATTTAATCCCGACTAAATTCCTGTGTTTCATGGTCAATGTGGAGGTCCAAGGGATACAGTAAACCTGCACTGGTGCATCGGAATCTAATTCGGGTCTCCCAGGAGCCGCACAAATCACAAACTCTTAGAAGATTCACTCTTCTTGTACTTCAGTCGGCATTGTGCCTTTTGTATTTAATCCCGATTCAATTTCTGTGTTTCATGGTCAATGTGAAGGTCCAAGGGATACAGTAAACTGCACTGGTGCATCCGAATCTAATACTGGTCTCCCAGGAGCCGCCCAAAGCACAAACTCTTAGAAGATTCACTCTTCTTGTACTTCAGTCGGCATTGTGCTTTTGTATTTAATCCCGATGCAATTTCTGTGTTTCATGGTCAATGTGAAGGTCCAAGGGATACAATAAACCGGCACTGGTGCATCGGAAGCTAATACTGGTCTCCCAGGTGCCGCTCAAAGCACAAACTCTTAGAAGATTCACTCTTCTTGTACTTCAGTCGGCATTGCGCTTTTGTATTTCATCCCGATGCAATTTCTGTGTTTCATGGTCAATGTGAAGGTCCAAAGGATACAATAAACCTGCACTGGTGCATCGGAAGCTAATACTGGTCTCCCAGGAGCCGCTCAAAGCACAAACTCTTAGAAGATTCACTCTTCTTGTACTTCAGTCGGCATTGTGCCTTTTGTATTTAATCCCGATGCAATTTCTGTGTTTCATGGTCAATGTAAAGGTCCAAGGGATACATTAAACCGGTACTGGTGCATCGGAAGCTAATACTGGTCTCCCAGGAGCCGCTCAAAGCACAAACTGTTATAAGATTCACTCTTCTTGCACTTCAGTCGGCATTGTGCCTATTGTATTTAATCCCGATGCAATTTCTGTGTTTCATGGTCAATGTGAAGGTCCAATGGATACAATAAACCTGCACTGGTGCATCGGAAGCTAATACTGGTCTCCCAGGAGCCGCTCAAAGCACAAACTCTTAGAAGATTCACTCTTCTTGTACTTCAGTCGGCAATGTGGCTTTTATATTTAATCCCGATGCAATTTCTGTGTTTCATAGTCAATGTGAAGGTCCAAGGGATACAGTAAACCTGCACTGGTGCATCGGAAGCTAATACTGGTCTCCCAGTAGCCGCTCAAATCACAAACACTTAGAAGATTCACACTTCTTGTACTTCAGTCGGCATTGTGCCTTTTGTATTTAATCCCGATGCAATTTCTGTGTTTCATAGTCTATGTGGAGGTCCAAGGGATACAGTAAACTTGCACTGGTGCATCGGAATCTAATACTGGTCTCCCAGGAGCCGCTCAAAGCACAACCTCTTAGAAGATTCACTCTTCTTGTACTTCAGTCGGCATTGTGCGTTTTGTATTTAATCCCGACTAAATTTCTGTGTTTCATGGTAAATGTGAAGGTCCAAGGGATACAATAAACCTGCACTGGTGCATCGGTAGCTAATACTGGTCTCCCAGGAGCCGCTCAAAGCACAAACTGTTATAAGATTCACTCTTCTAGCACTTCAGTCGTTATTGTGCCTTTTGTATTTAATCCCGATGCAATTTCTGTGTTTCATGGTCAATGTGAAGGTCCAAGGGATACAATAAACCTGCACTGGTGCATCGGAAGCTAATACTGGTCTCCCAGGAGCCGCTCAAAGCACAAACTCTTAGAAGTTTCACTCTTCTTGTACTTGAGTCGGCATTGTGCCTTTTGTATTTAATCCCGATGCAATTTCTGTGTTTCATGGTCAATGTGAAGGTCTAAGGGATACAGTAATCCTGCACTGGTGCATCGGAATCTAATACTGGTCTCCCAGGAGCCGCTCAAAGCACAAACTCTTAGAACATTCACTCTTCTTGTACTTCAGTCGGCATTGTGCCTTTTGTATTTAATCCCGATGAATTTCTGTGTTTCATGTTCAATGTGAAGGTCCAAGGGATACAGTAAACCTGCACTAGTGCATCGGAAGCTAATTCTGGTCTCCCAGGAGCCGCTCAAAGTACAAACTCTTAGAACATTCACTCTTATGTACTTAAGTCGGCATTGTGCCTTTTGTATTTAATCCCGATGCAATTTCTGTGTTTCATGGTCAATGTGGAGGTCCAAGGGATTCAGTAAACCTGCACTGGTGCATCGGAATCTAATACAGGTCTCCCAGGAGCCGCTCAAAGCACAAACTCTTATAAGATTCACTCTTCTTGTACTTCAGTCGGCATTGTGCCTTTTGTATTTAATCCCGATGCAATTTCTGTGTTTCGTGGTCAATGTGAAGGTCCAAGGGATACAGTACACTGCACTGGTGCATCCGAATCTAATACTGGTCTCCCAGGAACCGCTCAAAGCACAAACTCTTAGAAGATTCACTCTTCTTGTACTTCAGTCGGCATTTTGCCTTTTGTATTTAATCCCGATGAAATTTCTGTGTTGCATGTTCAATGTGAAGGTCCAAGGGATACAGTAAACCTGCACTGGTGCATCGGAAGCTAATACTGGTCTCCCAGGAGCCGCTCAAAGCACAAACTCTTAGAAGATTCACTCTTCTTGTACTTCAGTCGGCATTTTGCCTTTTGTATTTAATCCCGATGCAATTTCTGTGTTTCATGTTCAATGTGAAGGTCCAAGGGATACAGTAAACCTGCACTGCTGCATCGGAAGCTATTACTGGTCTCCCAGGAGCCGCTCAAAGCACAAACTCTTAGAAGATTCACTCTTCTTGTACTTCAGTTGGCATTGTGCCTTTTGTATTTAATCCCGATGCAATTTCTGTGTTTCATGGTCAATGTGAAGGTCCAAGGGATACAATAAACGTGCACTGGTGCATCGGAATCTAATACTGGTCTCCCAGGAGCCGCTCAAAGCACAGACTATTAGAAGATTCACTCTTCTTGTACTTCAGTCGGCAATGTTCTTTTGTATTCAATCCCGATACAATTTCTGTGTTTCATGGTCAATGTGAAGGTCCAAGGGATACAGTAAACCTGCACTGGTGCATCGGAATCTAATACTGGTCTCCCAGGAGCCGCTCAAAGCACAAACTCTTAGAAGATTCACTCTTCTTGTACTTCAGTCGGCATTGTGGCTTTTGTATTTAATCCCGATGCAATTTCTGTGTTTCATGGTCAATGTGAAGGTCCAAGGGATACAGTAAACCTGCACTGGTGCATCGGAAGCTAATACTGGTCTCCCAGGAGCCGCTCCAAGCACAAACTCTTAGAAGATTCACTCTTCTTGTACTTCAGTCGGTATTGTGCCTTTTGTATTTAATCCCGACTAAATTTCTGTGTTTCATGGTCAATGTGGTGGTCCAAGGGATACAGTAAACCTGCACTGGTGCATCGGAATCTAATTCGGGTCTCCCAGGAGCCGCACAAAGCACAAACTCTTAGAAGATTCACTCTTCTTGTACTTCAGTCGGCATTGTGCCTTTTTTATTTAATCCCGATTCATTTTCTGTGTTTCATGGTCAATGTGAAGGTCCAAGGGATACAGTAAACCTGCACTGGTGCATCGGAAGCTAATACTGGTCTCCCAGGAGCCGCTCAAAGCACAAACTCTTAGAACATTCACTCTTCTTGTACTTCAGTCGGCATTGTGCCTTTTGTATTTAATCCCGACTAAATTTCTGTGTTTCATGGTCAATGTGGAGGTCCAAGGGATACAGTAAACCTGCACTGGTGCATCGGAATCTAATTCGGGTCTCCCAGGAGCCGCACAAAGCACAAACTCTTAGAAGATTCACTCTTCTTGTACTTCAGTCGGCATTGTGCCTTTTGTATTTAATCCCGATTCAATTTCTGTGTTTCATGGTCAATGTGAAGGTCCAAGGGATACAGTAAACTGCACTGGTGCATCCGAATCTAATACTGGTCTCCCAGGAGCCGCCCAAAGCACAAACTCTTAGAAGATTCACTCTTCTTGTACTTCAGTCGGCATTGTGCCTTTTGTATTTAATCCCGATGCAATTTCTGTGTTTCATGGTCAATGTGAAGGTCCAAGGGATACAATAAACCGGCACTGGTGCATCGGAAGCTAATACTGGTCTCCCAGGTGCCGCTCAAAGCACAAACTCTTAGAAGATTCACTCGTCTTGTACTTCAGTCGGCATTGTGCTTTTGTATTTAATCCCGATGCAATTTCTGTGTTTCATGGTCAATGTGAAGGTCCAAAGGATACAATAAACCTGCACTGGTGCATCGGAAGCTAATGCTGGTCTCCCAGGAGCCGCTCAAAGCACAAACTCTTAGAAGATTCACTCTTCTTGTACTTCAGTCGGCATTGTGCCTTTTGTATTGAATCCCGATACAATTTCTGTGTTTCATGGCCAATGGGAAGGTCCAAGGGTTGCAGTAAACCTGCACTGGTGCATCGGAAGCTAATACTGGTTTCCCAGGAGCCGCTCAAAGCACAAACTCTTAGAAGATTCACTCTTCTTGTACTTCAGTCGGCATTGTGCCTTTTGTATTTAATCCCGATGCAATTTCTGTGTTTCATGGTCAATGTAAAGGTCCAAGGGATACATTAAACCGGTACTGGTGCATCGGAAGCTAATACTGGTCTCCCAGGAGCCGCTCAAAGCACAAACTGTTATAAGATTCACTCTTCTTGCACTTCAGTCGGCATTGTGCCTATTGTATTTAATCCCGATGCAATTTCTGTGTTTCATGGTCAATGTGAAGGTCCAATGGATACAATAAACCTGCACTGGTGCATCGGAAGCTAATACTGGTCTCCCAGGAGCCGCTCAAAGCACAAACTCTTAGAAGATTCACTCTTCTTGTACTTCAGTCGGCAATGTGGCTTTTATATTTAATCCCGATGCAATTTCTGTGTTTCATAGTCAATGTGAAGGTCCAAGGGATACAGTAAACCTGCACTGGTGCATCGGAAGCTAATACTGGTCTCCCAGTAGCCGCTCAAATCACAAATACTTACAAGATTCACACTTCTTGTACTTCAGTCGGCATTGTGCCTTTTGTATTTAATCCCGATGCAATTTCTGTGTTTCATAGTCTATGTGGAGGTCCAAGGGATACAGTAAACTTGCACTGGTGCATCGGAATCTAATACTGGTCTCCCAGGAGCCGCTCAAAGCACAACCTCTTAGAAGATTCACTCTTCTTGTACTTCAGTCGGCATTGTGCGTTTTGTATTTAATCCCGACTAAATTTCTGTGTTTCATGGTAAATGTGAAGGTCCAAGGGATACAATAAACCTGCACTGGTGCATCGGTAGCTAATACTGGTCTCCCAGGAGCCGCTCAAAGCACAAACTGTTATAAGATTCACTCTTCTAGCACTTCAGTCGTTATTGTGCCTTTTGTATTTAATCCCGATGCAATTTCTGTGTTTCATGGTCAATGTGAAGGTCCAAGGGATACAATAAACCTGCACTGGTGCATCGGAAGCTAATACTGGTCTCCCAGGAGCCGCTCAAAGCACAAACTCTTAGAAGTTTCACTCTTCTTGTACTTGAGTCGGCATTGTGCCTTTTGTATTTAATCCCGATGCAATTTCTGTGTTTCATGGTCAATGTGAAGGTCCAAGGGATACAGTAAACCTGCACTGGTGCATCGGAAGCTAATTCTGGTCTCCCAGGAGCCGCTCAAAGTACAAACTCTTAGAACATTCACTCTTATGTACTTAAGTCGGCATTGTGCCTTTTGTATTTAATCCCGATGCAATTTCTGTGTTTCATGGTCAATGTGGAGGTCCAAGGGATTCAGTAAACCTGCACTGGTGCATCGGAATCTAATACAGGTCTCCCAGGAGCCGCTCAAAGCACAAACTCTTATAAGATTCACTCTTCTTGTACTTCAGTCGGCATTGTGCCTTTTGTATTTAATCCCGATGCAATTTCTGTGTTTCGTGGTCAATGTGAAGGTCCAAGGGATACAGTACACTGCACTGGTGCATCCGAATCTAATACTGGTCTCCCAGGAACCGCTCAAAGCACAAACTCTTAGAAGATTCACTCTTCTTGAACTTCAGTCGGCATTGTGCCTTTTGTATTCAATCCCGATGAAATTTCTGTGTTTCATGGTCATTGTGAAGGTCCATGGGATACAATAAACCTGCACTGGTGCATCCGAATCTAATACTGGTCTCCCAGGAGCCGCTCAAAGCACAAACTCTTAGAAGATTCACTCTTCTGGTACTTCAGTCGGCATTTTGCCTTTTGTATTTAATCCCGATACAATTTCTGTGTTTCATGGTCAATGTGAAGGTCCACGGGATACAATAAACCTGCACTGGTGCATCGGAAGCTAATACTGGTCTCCCAGGTGCCGCACAAAGCACAAACTCTTAGAAGATTCACTCTTCTTGTATTTAAGTGAGCATTGTGCCTTTTGTATTTAATCCCGAAGCAATTTCTGTGTTTCATGGTCAATGTGAGGGTCCAAGGGATACAATAAAGCTGCACTGGTGCATCGGAAGCTAATACTGGTCTCCCAGGAGCCGCTCAAAGCACAAACTCTAGAAGATTAACTCTTCTTGTACTTCAGTCAGCATTTTGCCTTTTGTATTTAATCCCGATGAAATTTCTGTGTTTCATGTTCAATTTGAAGGTGCAAGGGATACAGTAAACCTGCACTGGCGCATCGGAAGCTAATACTGGTCTCCCAGGAGCCGCTCAAAGCACAAACTGTTATAAGATTCACTCTTCTTGCACTTCAGTCGGCATTGTGCCTTTTGTATTCAATCCCGATACAATTTCTGTGTTTCATGGTCAATGTGAAGGTGCAAGGGATACAGTAAACTTGCACTGGTGCATCAGAAGCTAATACTGGTCTCCCAGGAGCTGCTCAAAGCACAAACTCTTAGAAGATTCACTCTTCTTGTACTTCAGTCGGCATTATGCCTTTTGTATTTAATCCCGATGCAATTTCTGTGTTTCATGGTCAATGTAAAGGTCCAAGGGATACATTAAACCTGTACTGGTGCATCGGAAGCTAATACTGGTCTCCCAGGAGCCGCTCAAAGCACAAACTGTTATAAGATTCACTCTTCTTGCACTTCAGTCGGCATTGTGCCTATTGTATTTAATCCCGATGCAATTTCTGTGTTTCATGGTCATTGTGAAGGTCCAATGGATACAATAAACCTGCACTGGTGCATCGGAAGCTAATACTGGTCTCCCAGGAGCCGCTCAAAGCACAAACTCTTAGAAGATTCACTCTTCTTGTACTTCAGTCGGCAATGTGGCTTTTATATTTAATCCCGATGCAATTTCTGTGTTTCATAGTCTATGTGGAGGTCCAAGGGATACAGTAAACTTGCACTGGTGCATCGGAATCTAATACTGGTCTCCCAGGAGCCGCTCAAAGCACAAACTCTATCAAGATTCACTCTTCTAGCACTTCAGTCGTTATTGTGCTTTTTGTATTTACTCCCGATGCAATTTCTGTGTTTCATGGTCAATGTGAAGGTCTAAGGGATACAGTAATCCTGCACTGGTGCATCGGAATCTAATACTGGTCTCCCAGGAGCCGCTCAAAGCACAAACTCTTAGAACATTCACTCTTCTTGTACTTCAGTCGGCATTGTGCCTTTTGTATTCAATCCCGATGCATTTTCTGTGTTTCATGTTCAATGTGAAGGTCCAAGGGATACAGCAAACCTGCACTGGTGCATCGGAAGCTAATACTGGTCTCCCAGGAGCCGCTAAAACACAAACTCTTACAAGATTCACTCTTCTTGTACTTCAGTTGGCATTGTGCCTTTTGTATTTAATCCCGATGCAATTTCTGTGTTTCATGGTCAATGTGAAGGTCCAAGGGATACAATAAAGCTGCACTGGTGCATCGGAAGCTAATACTGGTCTCCCAGGAGCCGCTCAAAGCACAAACTGTTAGAAGATCACTCTTCTTGTACTTCAGTCGGCATTGTGACTTTTCTATTTAATTCCGATGCAATTTCTGTGTTTCATGGTCAACGTGAAGGTCCAAGGGATACAGCAAACCTGCACTGGTGCATCGGAAGCTAATACTGGTCTCCCAGGAGCCGCTCAAAGCACAAACTCTTAGAAGATTCACTCTTCTTGTACTTCAGTCGACATTGTGCCTTTTGTATTTAATCCCGATGCAATTTCTGTGTTTCATGGTCAATGTGAAGGTCCACGGGATACAATAAACCTGCACTGGTGCATCGGAAGCTAATACTGGTCTCCCAGGTGCCGCACAAAGCACAAACTCTTAGAAGATTCACTCTTCTTGTATTTAAGTGGGCATTGTGCCTTTTGTATTTAATCCCCATGCAATTTCTGTGTTTCATGGTCAATGTGAAGGTCCAAGGGATACAATAAAGCTGCACTGGTGCATCGGAAGCTAATACTGGTCTCCCAGGAGCCGCTCAAAGCACAAACTCTTAGAAGATTCACTCTTCTTGTACTTCAGTCGGCATTTTGCCTTTTGTATTTAATCCCGATGAAATTTCTGTGTTTCATGTTCAATGTGAAGGTCCAAGGGATACAGTAAACCTGCACTGGTGCATCGGAAGCTAATACTGGTCTCCCAGGAGCCGCTCAAAGCACAAACTCTTAGAAGATTCACTCTTCTTGTACTTCAGTCGGCATTTTGCCTTTTGTATTTAATCCCGATGCAATTTCTGTGTTTCATGTTCAATGTGAAGGTCCAAGGGATACAGTAAACCTGCACTGCTGCATCGGAAGCTATTACTGGTCTCCCAGGAGCCGCTCAAAGCACAAACTCTTACAAGATTCACTCTTCTTGTACTTCAGTTGGCATTGTGCCTTTTGTATTTAATCCCGATGCAATTTCTGTGTTTCATGGTCAATGTGAAGGTCCAAGGGATACAATAAACGTGCACTGGTGCATCGGAATCTAATACTGGTCTCCCAGGAGCCGCTCAAAGCACAAACTATTAGAAGATTCACTCTTCTTGTACTTCAGTCGGCAATGTTCTTTTGTATTCAATCCCGATACAATTTCTGTGTTTCATGGTCAATGTGAAGGTCCAAGGGATACAGTAAACCTCCACTGGTGCATCGGAATCTAATACTGGTCTCCCAGGAGCCGCTCAAAGCACAAACTCTTAGAAGATTCACTCTTCTTGTACTTCAGTCGGCATTGTGGCTTTTGTATTTAATCCCGATGCAATTTCTGTGTTTCATGGTCAATGTGAAGGTCCAAGGGATACAGTAAACCTGCACTGGTGCATCGGAAGCTAATACTGGTCTCCCAGGAGCCGCTCAAAGCACAAACTCTTAGAAGATTCACTCTTCTTGTACTTCAGTCGGTATTGTGCCTTTTGTATTTAATCCCGACTAAATTTCTGTGTTTCATGGTCAATGTGGAGGTCCAAGGGATACAGTAAACCTGCACTGGTGCATCGGAATCTAATTCGGGTCTCCCAGGAGCCGCACAAAGCACAAACTCTTAGAAGATTCACTCTTCTTGTACTTCAGTCGGCATTGTGCCTTTTGTATTTAATCCCGACTAAATTTCTGTGTTTCATGGTCAATGTGGAGGTCCAAGGGATACAGTAAACCTGCACTGGTGCATCGGAAGCTAATACTGGTCTCCCAGGAGCCGCTCAAAGCACAAACTCTTAGAACATTCACTCTTCTTGTACTTCAGTCGGCATTGTGCCTTTTGTATTTAATCCCGACTAAATTTCTGTGTTTCATGGTCAATGTGGAGGTCCAAGGGATACAGTAAACCTGCACTGGTGCATCGGAATCTAATTCGGGTCTCCCAGGAGCCGCACAAAGCACAAACTCTTAGAAGATTCACTCTTCTTGTACTTCAGTCGGCATTGTGCCTTTTGTATTTAATCCCGATTCAATTTCTGTGTTTCATGGTCAATGTGAAGGTCCAAGGGATACAGTAAACTGCACTGGTGCATCCGAATCTAATACTGGTCTCCCAGGAGCCGCCCAAAGCACAAACTCTTAGAAGATTCACTCTTCTTGTACTTCAGTCGGCATTGTGCCTTTTGTATCTAATCCCGATGCAATTTCTGTGTTTCATGGTCAATGTGAAGGTCCAAGGGATACAATAAACCGGCACTGGTGCATCGGAAGCTAATACTGGTCTCCCAGGTGCCGCTCAAAGCACAAACTCTTAGAAGATTCACTCTTCTTGTACTTCAGTCGGCATTGTGCTTTTGTATTTAATCCCGATGCAATTTCTGTGTTTCATGGTCAATGTGAAGGTCCAAAGGATACAATAAACCTGCACTGGTGCATCGGAAACTAATACTGGTCTCCCAGGAGCCGCTCAAAGCACAAACTCTTAGAAGATTCACTCTTCTTGTACTTCAGTCGGCATTGTGCCTTTTGTATTGAATCCCGATACAATTTCTGTGTTTCATGGCCAATGTGAAGGTCCAAGGGTTGCAGTAAACCTGCACTGGTGCATCGGAAGCTAATACTGGTTTCCCAGGAGCCGCTCAAAGCACAAACTCTTAGAAGATTCACTCTTCTTGTACTTCAGTCGGCATTGTGCCTTTTGTATTTAATCCCGATGCAATTTCTGTGTTTCATGGTCCATGTGAAGGTCCAAGGGATACAATAAACCTGCACTGGTGCATCGGAAGCTAATACTGGTCTCCCAGGAGCCGCTCAAAGCACAAACTGTTATAAGATTCACTCTTCTTGCACTTCAGTCGGCATTGTGCCTTTTGTATTCAATCCCGATACAATTTCTGTGTTTCATGGTCAATGTGAAGGTGCAAGGGATACAGTAAACTTGCACTGGTGCATCAGAAGCTAATACTGGTCTCCCAGGAGCTGCTCAAAGCACAAACTCTTAGAAGATTCACTCTTCTTGTACTTCAGTCGGCATTATGCCTTTTGTATTTAATCCCGATGCAATTTCTGTGTTTCGTGGTCAATGTGAAGGTCCAAGGGATACATTAAACCTGTACTGGTGCATCGGAAGCTAATACTGGTCTCCCAGGAGCCGCTCAAAGCACAAACTGTTATAAGATTCACTCTTCTTGCACTTCAGTCGGCATTGTGCCTATTGTATTTAATCCCGATGCAATTTCTGTGTTTCATGGTCATTGTGAAGGTCCAATGGATACAATAAACCTGCACTGGTGCATCGGAAGCTAATACTGGTCTCCCAGGAGCCGCTCAAAGCACAAACTCTTAGAAGATTCACTCTTCTTGTACTTCAGTCGGCAATGTGGCTTTTATATTTAATCCCGATGCAATTTCTGTGTTTCATAGTCTATGTGGAGGTCCAAGGGATACAGTAAACTTGCACTGGTGCATCGGAATCTAATACTGGTCTCCCAGGAGCCGCTCAAAGCACAAACTCTATCAAGATTCACTCTTCTAGCACTTCAGTCGTTATTGTGCTTTTTGTATTTACTCCCGATGCAATTTCTGTGTTTCATGGTCAATGTGAAGGTCTAAGGGATACAGTAATCCTGCACTGGTGCATCGGAATCTAATACTGGTCTCCCAGGAGCCGCTCAAAGCACAAACTCTTAGAACATTCACTCTTCTTGTACTTCAGTCGGCATTGTGCCTTTTGTATTCAATCCCGATGCATTTTCTGTGTTTCATGTTCAATGTGAAGGTCCAAGGGATACAGTAAACCTGCACTGGTGCATCGGAAGCTAATTCTGGTCTCCCAGGAGCCGCTCAAAGTACAAACTCTTAGAACATTCACTCTTATGTACTTAAGTCGGCATTGTGCCTTTTGTATTTAATCCCGATGCAATTTCTGTGTTTCATGGTCAATGTGGAGGTCCAAGGGATTCAGTAAACCTGCACTGGTGCATCGGAATCTAATACTGGTCTCCCAGGAGCCGCTCAAAGCACAAACTCTTATAAGATTCACTCTTCTTGTACTTCAGTCGGCATTGTGCATTTTGTATTTAATCCCGATGCAATTTCTGTGTTTCGTGGTCAATGTGAAGGTCCAAGGGATACAGTACACTGCACTGGTGCATCCGAATCTAATACTGGTCTCCCAGGAACCGCTCAAAGCACAAACTCTTAGAAGATTCACTCTTCTTGTACTTCAGTCGGCATTGTGCCTTTTGTATTTAATCCCGATGAAATTTCTGTGTTTCATGGTCATTGTGAAGGTCCATGGGATACAATAAACCTGCACTGGTGCATCGGAAGCTAATACTGGTCTCCCAGGAGCCGCTCAAAGCACAAACTCTTAGAAGATTCACTCTTCTTGTACTTCAGTCGGCATTGTGCCTTTTGTATTTAATCCCGATACAATTTCTGTGTTTCATGGTCAATGTGAAGGTCCAAGGGATACAGTAAACCTGCACTGGTGCATCCGAATCTAATACTGGTCTCCCAGGAGCCGCCCAAAGCACAAACTCTTAGAAGATTCACTCTTCTTGTACTTCAGTCGGCATTGTGCCTTTTGTATCTAATCCCGATGCAATTTCTGTGTTTCATGGTCAATGTGAAGGTCCAAGGGATACAATAAACCGGCACTGGTGCATCGGAAGCTAATACTGGTCTCCCAGGTGCCGCTCAAAGCACAAACTCTTAGAAGATTCACTCTTCTTGTACTTCAGTCGGCATTGTGCTTTTGTATTTAATCCCGATGCAATTTCTGTGTTTCATGGTCAATGTGAAGGTCCAAAGGATACAATAAACCTGCACTGGTGCATCGGAAACTAATACTGGTCTCCCAGGAGCCGCTCAAAGCACAAACTCTTAGAAGATTCACTCTTCTTGTACTTCAGTCGGCATTGTGCCTTTTGTATTGAATCCCGATACAATTTCTGTGTTTCATGGCCAATGTGAAGGTCCAAGGGTTGCAGTAAACCTGCACTGGTGCATCGGAAGCTAATACTGGTTTCCCAGGAGCCGCTCAAAGCACAAACTCTTAGAAGATTCACTCTTCTTGTACTTCAGTCGGCATTGTGCCTTTTGTATTTAATCCCGATGCAATTTCTGTGTTTCATGGTCCATGTGAAGGTCCAAGGGATACAGTAAACTTGCACTGGTGCATCAGAAGCTAATACTGGTCTCCCAGGAGCTGCTCAAAGCACAAACTCTTAGAAGATTCACTCTTCTTGTACTTCAGTCGGCATTATGCCTTTTGTATTTAATCCCGATGCAATTTCTGTGTTTCATGGTCAATGTAAAGGTCCAAGGGATACATTAAACCTGTACTGGTGCATCGGAAGCTAATACTGGTCTCCCAGGAGCCGCTCAAAGCACAAACTGTTATAAGATTCACTCTTCTTGCACTTCAGTCGGCATTGTGCCTATTGTATTTAATCCCGATGCAATTTCTGTGTTTCATGGTCATTGTGAAGGTCCAATGGATACAATAAACCTGCACTGGTGCATCGGAAGCTAATACTGGTCTCCCAGGAGCCGCTCAAAGCACAAACTCTTAGAAGATTCACTCTTCTTGTACTTCAGTCGGCAATGTGGCTTTTATATTTAATCCCGATGCAATTTCTGTGTTTCATAGTCTATGTGGAGGTCCAAGGGATACAGTAAACTTGCACTGGTGCATCGGAATCTAATACTGGTCTCCCAGGAGCCGCTCAAAGCACAAACTCTATCAAGATTCACTCTTCTAGCACTTCAGTCGTTATTGTGCTTTTTGTATTTACTCCCGATGCAATTTCTGTGTTTCATGGTCAATGTGGAGGTCCAAGGGATTCAGTAAACCTGCACTGGTGCATCGGAATCTAATACTGGTCTCCCAGGAGCCGCTCAAAGCACAAACTCTTATAAGATTCACTCTTCTTGTACTTCAGTCGGCATTGTGCATTTTGTATTTAATCCCGATGCAATTTCTGTGTTTCGTGGTCAATGTGAAGGTCCAAGGGATACAGTACACTGCACTGGTGCATCCGAATCTAATACTGGTCTCCCAGGAACCGCTCAAAGCACAAACTCTTAGAAGATTCACTCTTCTTGTACTTCAGTCGGCATTGTGCCTTTTGTATTCAATCCCGATGCATTTTCTGTGTTTCATGTTCAATGTGAAGGTCCAAGGGATACAGTAAACCTGCACTGGTGCATCGGAAGCTAATTCTGGTCTCCCAGGAGCCGCTCAAAGTACAAACTCTTAGAACATTCACTCTTATGTACTTAAGTCGGCATTGTGCCTTTTGTATTTAATCCCGATGCAATTTCTGTGTTTCATGGTCAATGTGGAGGTCCAAGGGATTCAGTAAACCTGCACTGGTGCATCGGAATCTAATACTGGTCTCCCATGAGCCGCTCAAAGCACAAACTCTTATAAGATTCACTCTTCTTGTACTTCAGTCGGCATTGTGCATTTTGTATTTAATCCCGATGCAATTTCTGTGTTTCGTGGTCAATGTGAAGGTCCAAGGGATACAGTACACTGCACTGGTGCATCCGAATCTAATACTGGTCTCCCAGGAACCGCTCAAAGCACAAACTCTTAGAAGATTCACTCTTCTTGTACTTCAGTCGGCATTGTGCCTTTTGTATTTAATCCCGATGAAATTTCTGTGTTTCATGGTCATTGTGAAGGTCCATGGGATACAATAAACCTGCACTGGTGCATCGGAAGCTAATACTGGTCTCCCAGGAGCCGCTCAAAGCACAAACTCTTAGAAGATTCACTCTTCTTGTACTTCAGTCGGCATTGTGCCTTTTGTATTTAATCCCGATACAATTTCTGTGTTTCATGGTCAATGTGAAGGTCCAAGGGATACAGTAAACCTGCACTGGTGCATCGGAAGCAAATACTGGTCTCCCAGGAGCCGCTCAAAGCACAAACTCTTAGAAGATTCACTCTTCTTGTACTTCAGTCGGCATTGTGCCTTTTGTATTTAATCCCGATGCAATTTCTGTGTTTCATGGTCAATGTGAAGGTCCAAGGGATACAATAAACCTGCACTGGTGCGTCGAAAACTAATACTGGTCTCCCAGGTGCCGCTCAAAGCACAAACGCTTAGAAGATTCACTCTTCTTGTACTTCAGTCGGCATTGTGCCTTTTGTATTTAATCCCGATGCAATTTCTGTGCTTCATGGCCATTGTGAAGGTCCAAGGTATACAAAAAACCTGCACTGGTGCATCGGAAGCTAATACTGGTCTCCCAAGAGCCGCTCAAAGCAGAAACTCTTAGAAGATTCACTCTACTTGTACTTCAGTCGGCATTGTGCCTTTTGTATTTAATCCCGATGCAGTTTCTGTGTTTAATGGTCAATGTGAAGGTCTAAGGGATACAGTAAACCTGCACTAGTGCATCGTAATCTAATACGGTCTCCCAGGAGCCGCTCAAAGCACAAACTCTTAGAAGATTCACTCTTCTTGTACTTCAGTCGGCATTGTGCCTTTTGTATTTAATCCCGATGCAATTTCTCTGTTTGATGGTCAATGTGAAGGTCCAAGGGATACAGTAAATCTGCACTGGTGCATCGGAATCTAATACTGGTCTCCCAGGAGCCGCTCAAAGCACAAACTCTTAGAAGATTCACTCTTCTTGTACTTCAGTCGGCATTTTGCCTTTTGTATATAATCCCGATGCAATTTCTGTGTTTCATGGTCAATGTGAAGGTCCAAGGGACACAGTAAATCTGCACTGGTGCATCGGAAGCTAATACTGGTCTCCCAGGAGCCGCTCAAATCACAAACTGTTATAAGATTCACTCTTCTTGTACTTCAGTCGGCATTGTGCGTTTTGTATTCAATCCCGATACAATTTCTGTTTCACGGTCAATGTGAAGGTCCAAGGGATACAGTAAACTTGCACTGGTGCATCGGAAGCTAATACTGGTCTCCCAGTAGCCGCTCAAATCACAAAAACTTAGAAGATTCACTCTTCTTGTACTTCAGTCGGCATTGTGCCTTTTGTATTTAATCCCGATGCAATTTCTGTGTTTCATAGTCTATGTGGAGGTCCAAGGGATTCAGTAAACCTGCACTGGTGCATCGGAATCTAATACTGGTCTCCCAGGAGCCGCTCAAAGCACAAACTCTTAGAAGATTCACTCTTCTTGTACTTCAGTCGGCATTGTGCCTTTTGTATTTAATCCCGATGCAATTTCTGTGTTTCGTGGTCAATGTGAAGGTCCAAGGGATACAGTACACTGCACTGGTGCATCCGAATCTAATACTTGTCTCCCAGGAACCGCTCAAAGCACAAACTCTTAGAAGATTCACTCTTCTTGTACTTCAGTCGGCATTGTGCCTTTTGTGTTTAATCCCGATGAAATTTCTGTGTTTCATGGTCATTGTGAAGGTCCATGGGATACAATAAACCTGCACTGGTGCATCGGAAGCTAATACTGGTCTCCCAGGAGCCGCTCAAAGCACAAACTCTTAGAAGATTCCCTCTTCTTGTACTTCAGTCGGCATTGTGCCTTTTGTATTTAATCCCGATACAATTTCTGTGTTTCATGGTCAATGTGAAGGTCCAAGGGATACAGTAAACCTGCACTGGTGCATCGGAAGCTAATACTGGTCTCCCAGGAGCCGCTCAAAGCACAAACTCTTAGAAGATTCACTCTTCTTGTACTTCAGTCGTCATTGTGCCTTTTGTATTTAATCCCGATGCAATTTCTGTGTTTCATGGTCAATGTGAAGGTCCAAGGGATACAATAAACCTACACTGGTGCGTCGAAAGCTAATACTGGTCTCCCAGGTGCCGCTCAAAGCACAAACGCTTAGAAGATTCACTCTTCTTGTACTTCAGTCGGCATTGTGCCTTTTGTATTTAATCCCGATGCAATTTCTGTGCTTCATGGCCAATGTGAAGGTCCAAGGTATACAAAAAACCTGCACTGGTGCATCGGAAGCTAATACTGGTCTCCCAAGAGCCGCTCAAAGCAGAAACTCTTAGAAGATTCACTCTACTTGTACTTCAGTCGGCATTGTGCCTTTTGTATTTAATCCCGATGCAGTTTCTGTGTTTAATGGTCAATGTGAAGGTCTAAGGGATACAGTAAACCTGCACTAGTGCATCGGAATCTAATACTGGTCTCCCAGGAGCCGCTCAAAGCACAAACTCTTAGAAGATTCACTCTTCTTGTACTTCAGTCGGCATTGTGCCTTTTGTATTTAATCCCGATGCAATTTCTCTGTTTGATGGTCAATGTGAAGGTCCAAGGGACACAGTAAATCTGCACTGGTGCATCGGAAGCTAATACTGGTCTCCCAGGAGCCGCTCAAATCACAAACTGTTATAAGATTCACTCTTCTTGTACTTCAGTCGGCATTGTGCGTTTTGTATTCAATCCCGATACAATTTCTGTTTCATGGACAATGTGAAGGTCCAAGGGATACAGTAAACTTGCACTGGTGCATCGGAAGCTAATACTGGTCTCCCAAGAGCCGCTCAAAGCACAAACTCTTAGAAGATTCACTCTTCTTGTACTTCAGTCGGCATTGTGCCTTTTGTATTTAATCCGGATGCAATTTCTGTGTTTCATGGGCAATGTGAAGGTCCCAGGGATACAATAAACCTGCACTGGTGCATAGGAAGCTAATACTGGTCTCCCAGGTGCCGCTCAAAGCACAAACTCTTAGAAGATTCACTCTTCTTGCACTTCAGTCGGCATTGTGGCCTTTGTATTTAATCCCGATGCAATTTCTGTGTTTCATTGTCAATTTGAAGGTCCAAGGGATACAACAATCCTGCACTGGTGCATCGGAAGCTAATACTGGTCTCCCAGGAGCCGCTCAAAGCACAAACTCTTAGAAGATTCACTCTTCTTGTACTTCAGTCGGCATTGTGCCTTTTGTATTTAATCCCGATGCAATTTCTGTGTTTCATGGTCAATGTGAAAGTCTAAGGTATACAGTAAACCTGCACTGGTGCATCGGAATCTAATACTGGTCTCCCAGGAGCCGCTCAAAGCACAAACTCTTAGAAGATTCACTCTTCTTGTACTTCAGTCGGCATTGTGCCTTTTGTATTTAATCCGGATGCAATTTCTGTGTTTCATGGTCAATGTGAAGGTCCAAGGGATACAGTAAATATGCACTGGTGCATCGGAATCTAATACTGGTCTCCCAGGAGCCGCTCAAAGCACAAACTCTTAGAAGATTCCCTCTTCTTGTACTTCAGTCGGCATTGTGCCTTTTGTATTTAATCCCGATGCGATTTCTGTGTTTCATGGTCAATGTGAAGGTCCAAGGGATACAGTAAACTCCACTGGTGCATCCGAATCTTCTACTGGTCTCCTAGGAGCCGCACAAAGCACAAACTCTTAGAAGATTCACTCTTCTTGTACTTCAGTTGGCATTGTGCGTTTTGTATTCAATCCCGATACAATTTCTGTTTCATGGTCAATGTGAAGGTCCAAGGGATACAGTAAACTTGCACTGGTGCATCGGAAGCTAATACTGGTCTCCCAGGAGCCGCTCAAAGCACAAACTCTTGGAAGATTCACTCTTCTTGTACTTCAGTCGGCATTGTGCCTTTTGTATTTAATCCCGATGCAATTTCTGTGTTTCATGGTCAATGTGAAGGTCCAAGGGATACAATAAACCTGCACTGGTGCATCGGAAGCTAATACTGGTCTCCCAGGTGCCGCTCAAAGCACAAACTCTTAGAAGATTCACTCTTCTTGTACTTCAGTCGGCATTGAGCCTTTTGTATTTAATCCTGATGCAATTTCTGTGTTTCATGGTCAATGTGAATGTCCAAGGGATACAATAAACCTGCACTGGTGCATCTTAAGCTAATACTGGTCTCCCAGGTGCCGCTCAAAGCACAAACCCTTAGAAGATTCATTCTTCTTGTACTTAAGTCGGCATTGTGCCTTTTGTATTGAATCCCGATACAATTTCTGTGTTTCATGGCCAATGTGAAGGTCCAAGGGTTGCAGTAAACCTGCACTGGTGCATCGGAATCTAATACTGGTCTCCCAGGAGCCGCTAAAAGCACAAACTGTTATAAGATTCACTCTTCTTGCACTTCAGTCGGCATTGTGCTTTTTGTATTTAATCCCGATGCAATTTCTGTGTTTCATGGTCAATGTGAAGGTCCAAGGGATACAACATACCGGCGCTGGTGCATCGGAAGCTAATACTGGTTTCCCAGGAGCCGTTCAAAGCACAAACTCTTAGAAGATTCACTCTTCTTGTACTTCAGTCGGCATTGTGCCTTTTGTATTTAATCCCGATGAAATTTCTGTGTTTCATGGTCATTGTGAAGGTCCATATGATACAATAAACCTGCACTGGTGCATCGGAAGCTAATACTGGTCTCCCAGGAGCCGCTCAAAGCACAAACTCTTAGAAGATTCACTCTTCTTGTACTTCAGTCGGCATTGTGCCTTTTGTATTTAATCCCGATACAATTTCTGTGTTTCATGGTCAATGTGAAGGTCCAAGGGATACAGTAAACCTGCACTGGTGCATCGGAAGCTAATACTGGTCTCCCAGGAGCCGCTCAATTCACAAACTCTTAGAAGATTCATTCTTGTACTTCAGTCGGCATTGTGCCTTTTGTATTTAGTCCCGATGCAATTTCTGTGTTTCATGGTCAATGTGAAGGTCCAAGGGATACAATAAACCTGCACTGGTGCGTCGGAAGCTAATACTGGTCTCCCAGGTGCCGCTCAAAGCACAAACGCTTAGAAGATTCACTCTTCTTGTACTTCAGTCGGCATTGTGCCTTTTGTATTTAATCCCGATGCAATTTCTGTGTTTCATGGTCCATGTGAAGGTCCAAGGGATACAATAAACCTGCACTGGTGCATCAGAAGCTAATACTGGTCTCCCAGGAGCCGCTCAAAGCACAAACTCTTAGAAGTGTCACTCTACTTGTACTTCAGTCGGCATTGTGCTTTTTGTATTTAATCCCGATGCAATATCTGTGTTTAATGGTCAATGTGAAGGTGTAAGGGATACAGTAAACCTGCACTAGTGCATCGGAATCTAATACTGGTCTCCCAGGAGCCGCTCAAAGCACAAACTCTTAGAAGATTCACTCTTCTTGTACTTCAGTCGGCATTTTGCCTTTTGTATTTAATCCCGATGCAATTTCTGTGTTTCATGGTCAATGTGAAGGTCCAAGGGATACAGTAAATCTGCACTGGTGCATCGGAAGCTAATACTGGTCTCCCAGGAGCCGCTGAAATCACAAACTGTTATAAGATTCACTCTTCTTGTACTTCAGTCGGCATTGTGCGTTTTGTATTCAATCCCGATACAATTTGTGTTTCATGGTCAATGTGAAGGTCCAAGGGATACAGTAAACTTGCACTGGTGCATCGGAAGCTAATACTGGTCTCCCAGGAGCCGCTCAAAGCACAAACTCTCAGAAGATTCACTCTTCTTGTACTTCAGTCGGCATTGTGCCTTTTGTATTTAATCCCGATGCAATTTCTGTGTTTCATGGTCAATGTGAAGGTCTAAGGGATACAGTAAACCTGCACTGGTGCATCGGAATCTAACACTGGTCTCCCAGGAGCCGCTCAAAGCACAAACTCTTAGAAAAATTCACTCTTCTTGTACTTCAGTCGGCATTGTGCCTTTTGTATTTAATCCCGATGCAATTTCTGTGTTTCATGGTCAATGTGAAGGTCTAAGGGATACAGCAAACCTGCACTGGTGCATCGGAATCTAATACTGGTCTCCCAGGAGCCGCTCAAAGCACAAACTCTTAGAAGATTCACTCTTCTTGTACTTCAGTCGGCATTGTGCCTTTTGTATTTAATCCGGATGCAATTTCTGTGTTTCATGGTCAATGTGAAGGTCCAAGGGATACAGTAAACCTGCACTGGTGCATCGGAATCTAATACTGGTCTCCCAGGAGCCGCTCAAAGCACAAACTCTTAGAAGATTCACTCTTCTTGTACTGCAGTCGGCATTGTGCCTTTTGTATTTAATCCCGATGCGATTTCTGTGTTTCATGGTCAATGTGAAGGTCCAAGGGATACAGTAAACTCCACTGGTGCATCCGAATCTTCTACTGGTCTCCTAGGAGCCGCACAAAGCACTATCTCTTAGAAGATTCACTCTTCTTGTACTTCAGTTGGCATTGTGCGTTTTGTATTCAATCCCGATACAATTTCTGTTTCATGGTCAATGTGAAGGTCCAAGAGATACAATAAACCTGCACTGGTGCGTCGGAAGCTAATACTGGTCTCCCAGGTGCCGCTCAAAGCACAAACGCTTAGAAGATTCACTCTTCTTGTACTTTAGTCGGCATTGTGCCTTTTGTATTTAATCCCGATGCAATTTCTGTGTTTCATGGTCCATGTGAAGGTCCAAGGGATACAATAAACCTGCACTGGTGCATCGGAAGCTAATACTGGTCTCCCAGGAGCCGCTCAAAGCACAAACTCTTAGAAGTGTCACTCTTCTTGTACTTCAGTCGGCATTGTGCTTTTTGTATTTAATCCCGATGCAATTTCTGTGTTTAATGGTCAATGTGAAGGTGTAAGGGATACAGTACACCTGCACTAGTGCATCGAAATCTAATACTGGTCTCCCAGGAGCCGCTCAAAGCACAAACTCTTAGAAGATTCACTCTTCTTGTACTTCAGTCGGCATTTTGCCTTTTGTATTTAATCCCGATGCAATTTCTGTGTTTCATGGTCAATGTGAAGGTCCAAGGGATACAGTAAATCTGCACTGGTGCATCGGAAGCTAATACTGGTCTCCCAGGAGCCGCTGAAATCACAAACTGTTATAAGATTCACTCTTCTTGTACTTCAGTCGGCATTGTGAGTTTTGTATTTAATCCCGATTCAATTTCTGTTTTTCATGGTCAATGTGATGGTCTAAGGGATACAGTAAACCTGCACTGGTGCATCGGAATCTAACACTGGTCTCCCATGAGCCGCTCAAAGCACAAACTCTTAGAAAAATTCACTCTTCTTGTACTTCAGTCGGCATTGTACCTTTTGTATTTAATCCCGATGCAATTTCTGTGTTTCATGGTCAATGTGAAGGTCTAAGGGATACAGCAAACCTGCACTGGTGCATCGGAATCTAATACTGGTCTCCCAGGAGCCGCTCAAAGCACAAACTCTTAGAAGATTCACTCTTCTTGTACTGCAGTCGGCATTGTGCCTTTTGTATTTAATCCGGATGCAATTTCTGTGTTTCATGGTCAATGTGAAGGTCCAAGGGATACAGTAAACCTGCACTGGTGCATCGGAATCTAATACTGGTCTCCCAGGAGCCGCTCAAAGCACAAACTCTTAGAAGATTCACTCTTCTTATACTTCAGTCGGCATTGTGCCTTTTGTATTTAATCCCGATGCGATTACTGTGTTTCATGGTCAATGTGAAGGTCCAAGGGATACAGTAAACTCCACTGGTGCATCCGAATCTTCTACTGGTCTCCTAGGAGCCGCACAAAGCACTAACGCTTAGAAGATTCACTCTTCTTGTACTTCAGTTGGCATTGTGCGTTTTGTATTCAATCCCGATACAATTTCTGTTTCATGGTCAATGTGAAGGTCCAAGGGATACAGTAAACTTGCACTGGTGCATCGGAAGCTAATACTGGTCTCCCAGGAGACGCTCAAAGCACAAACTCTTAGAAGATTCACTCTTCTTGTACTTCAGTCTCCATTGTGCCTTTTGTATTTAATCCCGATGCAATTTCTGTGTTTCATGGTCAATGTGAAGGTCCAACGGATACAATAAACCTGCACTGGTGCATCGGAAGCTAATACTGGTCTCCCAGGTGCCGCTCAAAGCACAAACTCTTAGAAGATTCACTCTTCTTGTACTTCAGTTGGCATTGTGCCCTTTGTATTTTATCCCGATGCAATTTCTGTGTTTCATGGTCAATGTGAATGTCCAAGGGATATAATGAACCTGCACTGGTGCATCGGAAGCTAATACTGGTCTCCCAGGAGCCGCTCATAGCACAAACTCTTAGAAGATTCACTCTTCTTGTACTTCAGTCGGCATTGTGCCTTTTGTATTTAATCCCGATACAAAATCTGTGTTTCATGGTCAATGTGAAGGTCCAAGGGATACAATAAACCTGCATTGGTGCATCGGAAGCTAATACTGGTCTCCCAGGTGCCGCTCAAAGCACAAACTCTTAGAAGATTCACTCTTCTTGTACTTAAGTCGGCATGGTGCCTTTTGTATTGAATCCCGATACAATTTCTGTGTTTCATGGCCAATGTGAAGGTCCAAGGGTTGCAGTAAACCTGCACTGGTGCATCGGAAGCTAATACTGGTCTTCCAGGAGCCGCTAAAAGCACAAACTGTTATAAGATTCATTCTTCTTGCACTTCAGTCGGCATTGTGCTATTTGTATTGAATACCGATGCAATTTCTGTGTTTCATGGTCAATGTGAAGGTCCAAGGGATACAACATACCGGCACTGGTGCATCGGAAGCTAATACTGGTCACCCAGGAGCCGCTCAAAGCACAAACTCTTACAAGATTCACTCTTCTTGTACTTCAGTCGGCATTGTGCCTTTTGTATTTAATCCCAATGCAATTTCTGTGTTTCATGGTCAATGTGAAGGTCTAAGGGATACAGTAAACCTGCACTGGTGCATCGGAAGCTAATACTGGTTTCCCAGGAGCCGTTCAAAGCACAAACTCTTAGAAGATTCACTCTTCTTGTACTTCAGTCGGCATTGTGCCTTTTGTATTTAATCCCGATGCAATTTCTGTGTTTCATGGTCAATGTGACGGTCCAAGGGATACAGTAAACCCGCACTGGTGCATCGGAATTTAATACTGGTCTCCCAGGAGCCGCTCAAAGCACAAACTGTTAAAAGATTCATTCGTCTTGTACTTCAGTCGGCATTTTGCCTTTTGTATTTAACCCCGATGCAATTTCTGTGTTTCATGGTCAATGTGAAGGTCCAAGGGATACAGTAAACTGCACTGGTGCATCCGAATCTATTACTGGTCTCCTAGGAGCCGCTCAAAGCACAAACTCTTAGAAGATTCACTCTTCTTGTACTTCAGTCGGCATTGTGAATTTTGTATTTAATCCCGATGCAATTTCTGTGATTCATGGTCAATGTGAAGGTCCAAGGGATACAGTAAAGCTGCACTGGTGCATCGGAAGCTAATACTGGTCTCCCAGGAGCCGCTCAAAGCACAAACTGTTATAAGATTCACTCTTCTTGTACTTCAGTCGGCATTGTGCGTTTTGTATTCAATCCCGATACAATTTCTGTTTCATGGTCAATGTGAAGGTCCAAGGGATACAGTAAACTTGCACTGGTGCATCGGAAGCTAATACTGGTCTCCCAGGAGCCGCTCAAAGCACAAACTCTCAGAAGATTCACTCTTCTTGTACTTCAGTCGGCATTGTGCCTTTTGTATTTAATCCCGATGCAATTTCTGTTTTTCATGGTCAATGTGAAGGTCTAAGGGATACAGTAAACCTGCACTGGTGCATCGGAATCTAACACTGGTCTCCCAGGAGCCGCTCAAAGCACAAACTCTTAGAAAAATTCACTCTTCTTGTACTTCAGTCGGCATTGTAACTTTTGTATTTAATCCCGATGCAATTTCTGTGTTTCATGGTCAATGTGAAGGTCTAAGGGATACAGCAAACCTGCACTGGTGCATCGGAATCTAATACTGGTCTCCCAGGAGCCGCTCAAAGCACAAACTCTTAGAAGATTCACTCTTCTTGTACTTCAGTCGGCATTGTGCCTTTTGTATTTAATCCGGATGCAATTTCTGTGTTTCATGGTCAATGTGAAGGTCCAAGGGATACAGTAAACCTGCACTGGTGCATCGGAATCTAATACTGGTCTCCCAGGAGCCGCTCAAAGCACAAACTCTTAGAAGATTCACTCTTCTTGTACTTCAGTCGGCATTGTGCCTTTTGTATTTAATCCCGATGCGATTTCTGTGTTTCATGGTCAATGTGAAGGTCCAAGGGATACAGTAAACTCCACTTGTGCATCCGAATCTTCTACTGGTCTCCTAGGAGCCGCACAAAGCACTAACTCTTAGAAGATTCACTCTTCTTGTACTTCAGTCGGCATATTGCCTTTTGTATTTAACCCCGATGCAATTACTGTGTTTCATGGTCAATGTGAAGGTCCAAGGGATACAGTAAACTGCACTGGTGCATCCGAATCTATTACTGGTCTCCTAGGAGCCGCTCAAAGCACAAACTCTTAGAAGATTCACTCTTCTTGTACTTCAGTCGGCATTGTGAATTTTGTATTTAATCCCGATGCAATTTCTGTGATTCATGGTCAATGTGAATGTCCAAGGGATACAGTAAGGCTGCACTGGTGCATCGGAAGCTAATACTGGTCTCCCAGGAGCCGCTGAAATCACAAACTGTTACAAGATTCACTCTTCTTGTACTTCAGTCTGCATTGTGCCTTTTGTATTTAATCCCGATGCAATTTCTGTGTTTCATGGTCAATGTGAAGGTCCAAGGGATACAATAAACCTGCACTGGTGCATCGGAAGCTAATACTGGTCTCCCAGGGGCCGCTCAAAGCACAAACTCTTAGAAGATTCACTCTTCTTGTACTTCAGTCGGCATTGTGCCTTTTGTATTTAATCCCGATGCAATTTCTGTGTTTCATGGTCAATGTGAATGTCCAAGGGATATAATGAACCTGCACTGGTGCATCGGAAGCTAATACTGGTCTCCCAGGAGCCGCTCAAAGCACAAACTCTTAGAAGATTCACTCTTCTTGTACTTCAGTCGGCATTGTGCCTTTTGTATTGAATCCCGATACAATTTCTGTGTTTCATGGCCAATGTGAAGGTCCAAGGGTTGCAGTAAACCTGCACTGGTGCATCGGAAGCTAATACTGGTCTTCCAGGAGCCGCTAAAAGCACAAACTGTTATAAGATTCACTCTTCTTGCACTTCAGTCGGCATTGTGCTATTTGTATTGAATCCCGATGCAATTTCTGTGTTTCATGGTCAATGTGAAGGTCCAAGGGATACAACATACCGGCACTGGTGCATTGGAAGCTAATACTGGTCACCCAGGAGCCGCTCAAAGCACAAACTCTTAGAAGATTCACTCTTCTTGTACTTCAGTCGGCATTGTGCCTTTTGTATTTAATCCCAATGCAATTTCTGTGTTTCATGGTCAATGTGAAGGTCTAAGGGATACAGTAAACCTGCACTGGTGCATCGGAATCTAATACTGGTTTCCCAGGAGCCGTTCAAAGCACAAACTCTTAGAAGATTCACTCTTCTTGTACTTCAGTCGGCATTGTGCCTTTTGTATTTAATCCCGATGCAATTTCTGTGTTTCATGGTCAATGTGACGGTCCAAGGGATACAGTAAACCCGCACTGGTGCATCGGAATTTAATACTGGTCTCCCAGGAGCCGCTCAAAGCACAAACTCTTAAAAGATTCACTCTTCTTGTACTTCAGTCGGCATATTGCCTTTTGTATTTAACCCCGATGCAATTACTGTGTTTCATGGTCAATGTGAAGGTCCAAGGGATACAGTAAACTGCACTGGTGCATCCGAATCTATTACTGGTCTCCTAGGAGCCGCTCAAAGCACAAACTCTTAGAAGATTCACTCTTCTTGTACTTCAGTCGGCATTGTGAATTTTGTATTTAATCCCGATGCAATTTCTGTGATTCATGGTCAATGTGAATGTCCAAGGGATACAGTAAGGCTGCACTGGTGCATCGGAAGCTAATACTGGTCTCCCAGGAGCCGCTGAAATCACAAACTGTTACAAGATTCACTCTTCTTGTACTTCAGTCGGCATTGTGCGTTTTGTATTTAATCCCGATACAATTTCTGTTTCATGGTCAATGTGAAGGTCCAAGGGATACAGTAAACTTGCACTGGTGCATCGGAAGCTAATACTGGTCTCCCAGGAGCCGCTCAAAGCACAAACTCTCAGAAGATTCACTCTTCTTGTACTTCAGTCGGCATTGTGCAATTTCTGTTTTTCATGGTCAATGTGAAGGTCTAAGGGATACAGTAAACCTGCACTGGTGCATCGGAATCTAACACTGGTCTCCCAGGAGCCGCTCAAAGCACAAACTCTTAGAAAAATTCACTCTTCTTGTACTTCAGTCGGCATTGTACCTTTTGTATTTAATCCCGATGCAATTTCTGTGTTTCATGGTCAATGTGAAGGTCTAAGGGATACAGCAAACCTGCACTGGTGCATCGGAATCTAATACTGGTCTCCCAGGAGCCGCTCAAAGCACAAACTCTTAGAAGATTCACTCTTCTTGTACTTCAGTCGGCATTGTGCCTTTTGTATTTAATCCGGATGCAATTTCTGTGTTTCATGGTCAATGTGAAGGTCCAAGGGATACAGTAAACCTGCACTGGTGCATCGGAATCTAATACTGGTCTCCCAGGAGCCGCTCAAAGCACAAACTCTTAGAAGATTCACTCTTCTTGTACTTCAGTCGGCATTGTGCCTTTTGTATTTAATCCCGATGCGATTTCTGTGTTTCATGGTCAATGTGAAGGTCCAAGGGATACAGTAAACTCCACTGGTGCATCCGAATCTTCTACTGGTCTCCTAGGAGCCGCACAAAGCACTAACTCTTAGAAGATTCACTCTTCTTGTACTTCAGTTGGCATTGTGCGTTTTGTATTCAATCCCGATACAATTTCTGTTTCATGGTAAATGTGAAGGTCCAAGGGATACAGTAAACTTGCACTGGTGCATCGGAAGCTAATACTGGTCTCCCAGGAGACGCTCAAAGCACAAACTCTTAGAAGATTCACTCTTCTTGTACTTCAGTCTGCATTGTGCCTTTTGTATTTAATCCCGATGCAATTTCTGTGTTTCATGGTCAATGTGAAGGTCCAAGGGATACAATAAACCTGCACTGGTGCATCGGAATCTTATACTGGTCTCCCAGGTGCCGCTCAAAGCACAAACTCTTAGAAGATTCACTCTTCTTGTACTTCAGTCGGCATTGTGCCTTTTGTATTTAATCCCGATGCAATTTCTGTGTTTCATGGTCAATGTGAATGTCCAAGGGATATAATGAACCTGCACTGGTGCATCGGAAGCTAATACTGGTCTCCCAGGAGCCGCTCAAAGCACAAACTCTTAGAAGATTCACTCTTCTTGTACTTCAGTCGGCATTGTGCCTTTTGTATTTAATCCCGATACAAAATCTGTGTTTCATGGTCAATGTGAAGGTCCAAGGGATACAATAAACCTGCATTGGAGCATCGGAAGCTAATACTGGTCTCCCAGGTGCCGCTCAAAGCACAAACTCTTAGAAGATTCACTCTTCTTGTACTTAAGTCGGCATTGTGCCTTTTGTATTGAATCCCGATACAATTTCTGTGTTTCATGGCCAATGTGAAGGTCCAAGGGTTGCAGTAAACCTGCACTGGTGCATCGGAAGCTAATACTGGTCCTCCAGGAGCCGCTAAAAGCACAAACTGTTATAAGATTCACTCTTCTTGCACTTCAGTCGGCATTGTGCTTTTTGTATTTAATCCCGATGCAATTTCTGTGTTTCATGGTCAATGTGAAGGTCCAAGGGATACAACATACCGGCACTGGTGCATCGGAAGCTAATACTGGTCACCCAGGAGCCGCTCAAAGCACAAACTCTTAGAAGATTCACTCTTCTTGTACTTCAGTCGGCATTGTGCCTTTTGTATTTAATCCCAATGCAATTTCTGTGTTTCATGGTCAATGTGAAGGTCTAAGGGATACAGTAAACCTGCACTGGTGCATCGGAATCTAATACTGGTTTCCCAGGAGCCGTTCAAAGCACAAACTCTTAGAAGATTCACTCTTCTTGTACTTCAGTCGGCATTGTGCCTTTTGTATTTAATCCCGATGCAATTTCTGTGTTTCATGGTCAATGTGACGGTCCAAGGGATACAGTAAACCCGCACTGGTGCATCGGAATTTAATACTGGTCTCCCAGGAGCCGCTCAAAGCACAAACTCTTAAAAGATTCACTCTTCTTGTACTTCAGTCGGCATTTTGCCTTTTGTATTTAACCCCGATGCAATTTCTGTGTTTCATGGTCAATGTGAAGGTCCAAGGGATACAGTAAACTGCACTGGTGCATCCGAATCTATTACTGGTCTCCTAGGAGCCGCTCAAAGCACAAACTCTTAGAAGATTCACTCTTCTTGTACTTCAGTCGGCATTGTGAATTTTGTATTTAATCCCGATGCAATTTCTGTGATTCATGGTCAATGTGAAGGTCCAAGGGATACAGTAAGGCTGCACTGGTGCATCGGAAGCTAATACTGGTCTCCCAGGAGCCGCTCAAAGCACAAACTCTCAGAAGATTCACTCTTCTTGTACTTCAGTCGGCATTGTGCCTTTTGTATTTAATCCCGATGCAATTTCTGTTTTTCATGGTCAATGTGAAGGTCTAAGGGATACAGTAAACCTGCACTGGTGCATCGGAATCTAACACTGGTCTCCCAGGAGCCGCTCAAAGCACAAACTCTTAGAAAAATTCACTCTTCTTGTACTTCAGTCGGCATTGTACCTTTTGTATTTAATCCCGATGCAATTTCTGTGTTTCATGGTCAATGTGAAGGTCTAAGGGATACAGCAAACCTGCACTGGTGCATCGGAATCTAATACTGGTCTCCCAGGAGCCGCTCAAAGCACAAACTCTTAGAAGATTCACTCTTCTTGTACTTCAGTCGGCATTGTGCCTTTTGTATTTAATCCGGATGCAATTTCTGTGTTTCATGGTCAATGTGAAGGTCCAAGGGATACAGTAAACCTGCACTGGTGCATCGGAATCTAATACTGGTCTCCCAGGAGCCGCTCAAAGCACAAACTCTTAGAAGATTCACTCTTCTTGTACTTCAGTCGGCATTGTGCGTTTTGTATTTAATCCCGATGCGATTTCTGTGTTTCATGGTCAATGTGAAGGTCCAAGGGATACAGTAAACTCCACTGGTGCATCCGAATCTTCTACTGGTCTCCTAGGAGCCGCACAAAGCACTAACTCTTAGAAGATTCACTCTTCTTGTACTTCAGTTGGCATTGTGCGTTTTGTATTCAATCCCGATACAATTTCTGTTTCATGGTAAATGTGAAGGTCCAAGGGATACAGTAAACTTGCACTGGTGCATCGGAAGCTAATACTGGTCTCCCAGGAGACGCTCAAAGCACAAACTCTTAGAAGATTCACTCTTCTTGTACTTCAGTCTGCATTGTGCCTTTTGTATTTAATCCCGATGCAATTTCTGTGTTTCATGGTCAATGTGAAGGTCCAAGGGATACAATAAACCTGCACTGGTGCATCGGAAGCTAATACTGGTCTCCCAGGTGCCGCTCAAAGCACAAACTCTTAGAAGATTCACTCTTCTTGTACTTCAGTCGGCATTGTGCCTTTTGTATTTAATCCCGATGCAATTTCTGTGTTTCATGGTCAATGTGAATGTCCAAGGGATATAATGAACCTGCACTGGTGCATCGGAAGCTAATACTGGTCTCCCAGGAGCCGCTCAAAGCACAAACTCTTAGAAGATTCACTCTTCTTGTACTTCAGTCGGCATTGTGCCTTTTGTATTTAATCCCGATACAAAATCTGTGTTTCATGGTCAATGTGAAGGTCCAAGGGATACAATAAACCTGCATTGGAGCATCGGAAGCTAATACTGGTCTCCCAGGTGCCGCTCAAAGCACAAACTCTTAGAAGATTCACTCTTCTTGTACTTAAGTCGGCATTGTGCCTTTTGTATTGAATCCCGATACAATTTCTGTGTTTCATGGCCAATGTGAAGGTCCAAGGGTTGCAGTAAACCTGCACTGGTGCATCGGAAGCTAATACTTGTCTTCCAGGAGCCGCTAAAAGCACAAACTGTTATAAGATTCACTCTTCTTGCACTTCAGTCGGCATTGTGCTTTTTGTATTTAATCCCGATGCAATTTCTGTGTTTCATGGTCAATGTGAAGGTCCAAGGGATACAACATACCGGCACTGGTGCATCGGAAGCTAATACTGGTCACCCAGGAGCCGCTCAAAGCACAAACTCTTAGAAGATTCACTCTTCTTGTACTTCAGTCGGCATTGTGCCTTTTGTATTTAATCCCAATGCAATTTCTGTGTTTCATGGTCAATGTGAAGGTCTAAGGGATACAACAAACCGGCACTGGTGCATCGGAAGCTAATACTGGTCACCCAGGAGCCGCTCAAAGCACAAACTCTTAGAAGATTCACTCTTCTTGTACTTCAGTCGGCATTGTACCTTTTGTATTTAATCCCGATGCAATTTCTGTGATTCATGGTCAATGTGAAGGTCCAAGGGATACAGTAAACCTGCACTGGTGCATCGGAAGCTAATACTGGTCTCCCAGGAGCCGCTCAAAGCACAAACTCTTAGAAGATTCACTCTTCTTGTACTTCAGTCGGCATTGTGCGTTTTGTATTCAATCCCGATGCAATTTCTGTTTCATGGTCAATGTGAAGGTCCAAGGGATACAGTAAACTTGCACTGGTGCATCGGAAGCTAATACTGGTCTCCCAGGAGCCGCTCAAAGTACAAACTCTTAGAAGATTCACTCTTCTTGTACTTCAGTCGGCATTGTGCCTTTTGTATTTAATCCCGATGCAATTTCTGTGTTTCATGGTCAATGTGAAGGTCCAAGGGATACAATAAACCTCCACTGGTGCATCGGAAGCTAATACTGGTCTCCCAGGTGCCGCTCAAAGCACAAACTCTTAGAAGATTCAGTCTTCTTGTACTTAAGTCGGCATTGTGCCTTTTGTATTTAATCCCGATGCAATTTCTGTGTTTCATGGTCAATGTGAATGTCCAAGGGATACAATAAACCTGCACTGGTGCATCGGAAGCTAATACTGGTCTCCCAGGAGCCGCTCAAGGCACAAACTCTTACAAGATTCACTCTTCTTGTACTTCAGTCGGCATTTTGCCTTTTGTATTTAATCCCGATGCAATTTCTGTGTTTCATGTTCAATGTGAAGGCCCAAGGGATACAGTAAACCTGCACTGGTGCATCGGAAGCTAATACTGGTCTCCCAGGAGCCGCTCAAAGCACAAACTCTTAGAAGATTCACTCTTCTTGTACTTCAGTCGGCATTGTGGATTTTGTATTTAATCCCGATGCAATTTCTGTGTTTCATGGTCAATGTGAAGGTCCAAGGGATACAATAAACCTGCACTGGTGCATCGGAAGCTAATACTGGTCTACCAGGAGCCGCTCAAAGCACAAACTCTTAGAAGATTCACTCTTCTTGTACTTCAGTCGGCAATGTGCTTTTGTATTCAATCCCGATACAATTTCTGTGTTTCATGGTCAATGTGAAGGTCCAAGGGATACAGTAAACCTGCACTGGTGCATCGGAAGCTAATACTGGTCTCCCAGGAGCCGCTCAAAGCACAAACTCTTAGAAGATTCACTCTTCTTGTACTTCAGTCGGCATTGTGGATTTTGTATTTAATCCCGATGCAATTTCTGTGTTTCATGGTCAATGTGAAGGTCCAAGGGATACAATAAACCTGCACTGGTGCATCGGAAGCTAATACTGGTCTCCCAGGTGCCGCTCAAAGCACAAACTCTTAGAAGATTCAGTCTTCTTGTACTTAAGTCGGCATTGTGCCTTTTGTATTTAATCCCGATGCAATTTCTGTGTTTCATGGTCAATGTGAAGGTCCAAGGGATACAATAAACCTGCACTGGTGCATCGGAAGCTAATACTGGTCTACCAGGAGCCGCTCAAAGCACAAACTCTTAGAAGATTCACTCTTCTTGTACTTCAGTCGGCAATGTGCTTTTGTATTCAATCCCGATACAATTTCTGTGTTTCATGGTCAATGTGAAGGGCCAAGGGATACAGTAAACCTGCACTGGTGCATCGGAAGCTAATACTGGTCTCCCAGGAGCCGCTCAAAGCACAAACTCTTAGAAGATTCACTCTTCTTGTACTTCAGTCGGCATTGTGGATTTTGTATTTAATCCCGATGCAATTTCTGTGTTTCATGGTCAATGTGAAGGTCCAAGGGATACAATAAACCTGCACTGGTGCATCGGAAGCTAATACTGGTCTCCCAGGAGCCGCTCAAAGCACAAACTCTTAGAAGATTCACTCTTCTTGTACTTCAGTCGGCATTGCGGATTTTGTATTTCATCCCGATGCAATTTCTGTGTTTCATGGTCAATGTGAAGGTCCAAGGGATACAATAAACCTGCACTGGTGCATCGGAAGCTAATACTGGTCTCCCAGGAGCCGCTCAAAGCACAAACTATTAGAAGATTCACTCTTCTTGTACTTCAGTCGGCATTGTGCCTTTTGTATTTAATCCCGATACAATTTCTGTGTTTCATGGTCAATGTGAAGGTCCAAGGGATACAGTAAGCCTGCACTGGTGCATCGGAAGCTAATACTGGTCTCCCAGGTGCCGCTCAAAGCACAAACTCTTAGAAGATCACTCTTCTTGTACTTCAGTCGGCATTGTGACTTTTCTATTTAATCCCGATGCAATTTCTGTGTTTCATGGTCAATGTGAAGGTCCAAGGGATACAGTAAACTGCACTGGTGCATCCGAATCTATTACTGGTCTCCTAGGAGCCGCTCAAAGCACAAACTCTTAGAAGATTCACTCTTCTTGTACTTCAGTCGGCATTGTGAATTTTGTATTTAATCCCGATGCAATTTCTGTGATTCATGGTCAATGTGAAGGTCCAAGGGATACAGTAAGGCTGCACTGGTGCATCGGAAGCTAATACTGGTCTCCCAGGAGCCGCTGAAATCACAAACTGTTATAAGATTCACTCTTCTTGTACTTCAGTCGGCATTGTGCGTTTTGTATTTAATCCCGATACAATTTCTGTTTCATGGTCAATGTGAAGGTCCAAGGGATACAGTAAACTTGCACTGGTGCATCGGAAGCTAATACTGGTCTCCCAGGAGCCGCTCAAAGCACAAACTCTCAGAAGATTCACTCTTCTTGTACTTCAGTCGGCATTGTGCCTTTTGTATTTAATCCCGATGCAATTTCTGTTTTTCATGGTCAATGTGAAGGTCTAAGGGATACAGTAAACCTGCACTGGTGCATCGGAATCTAACACTGGTCTCCCAGGAGCCGCTCAAAGCACAAACTCTTAGAAAAATTCACTCTTCTTGTACTTCAGTCGGCATTGTACCTTTTGTATTTAATCCCGATGCAATTTCTGTGTTTCATGGTCAATGTGAAGGTCTAAGGGATACAGCAAACCTGCACTGGTGCATCGGAATCTAATACTGGTCTCCCAGGAGCCGCTCAAAGCACAAACTCTTAGAAGATTCACTCTTCTTGTACTTCAGTCGGCATTGTGCCTTTTGTATTTAATCCGGATGCAATTTCTGTGTTTCATGGTCAATGTGAAGAGCCAAGGGATACAGTAAACCTGCACTGGTGCATCGGAATCTAATACTGGTCTCCCAGGAGCCGCTCAAAGCACAAACTCTTAGAAGATTCACTCTTCTTGTACTTCAGTCGGCATTGTGCCTTTTGTATTTAATCCCGATGCGATTTCTGTGTTTCATGGTCAATGTGAAGGTCCAAGGGATACAGTAAACTCCACTGGTGCATCCGAATCTTCTACTGGTCTCCTAGGAGCCGCACAAAGCACTAACTCTTAGAAGATTCACTCTTCTTGTACTTCAGTTGGCATTGTGCGTTTTGTATTCAATCCCGATACAATTTCTGTTTCATGGTAAATGTGAAGGTCCAAGGGATACAGTAAACTTGCACTGGTGCATCGGAAGCTAATACTGGTCTCCCAGGAGACGCTCAAAGCACAAACTCTTAGAAGATTCACTCTTCTTGTACTTCAGTCTGCATTGTGCCTTTTGTATTTAATCCCGATGCAATTTCTGAGTTTCATGGTCAATGTGAAGGTCCAAGGGATACAATAAACCTGCACTGGTGCATCGGAAGCTAATACTGGTCTCCCAGGTGCCGCTCAAAGCACAAACTCTTAGAAGATTCACTCTTCTTGTACTTCAGTCGGCATTGTGCCTTTTGTATTTAATCCCGATGCAATTTCTGTGTTTCATGGTCAATGTGAATGTCCAAGGGATATAATGAACCTGCACTGGTGCATCGGAAGCTAATACTGGTCTCCCAGGAGCCGCTCAAAGCACAAACTCTTAGAAGATTCACTCTTCTTGTACTTCAGTCGGCATTGTGCCTTTTGTATTTAATCCCGATACAAAATCTGTGTTTCATGGTCAATGTGAAGGTCCAAGGGATACAATAAACCTGCATTGGAGCATCGGAAGCTAATACTGGTCTCCCAGGTGCCGCTCAAAGCACAAACTCTTAGAAGATTCACTCTTCTTGTACTTAAGTCGGCATTGTGCCTTTTGTATTGAATCCCGATACAATATCTGTGTTTCATGGCCAATGTGAAGGTCCAAGGGTTGCAGTAAACCTGCACTGGTGCATCGGAAGTTAATACTGGTCTTCCAGGAGCCGCTAAAAGCACAAACTGTTATAAGATTCACTCTTCTTGCACTTCAGTCGGCATTGTGCTTTTTGTATTTAATCCCGATGCAATTTCTGTGTTTCATGTTCAATGTGAAGGTCCAAGGGATACAACATACCGGCACTGGTGCATCGGAAGCTAATACTGGTCACCCAGGAGCCGCTCAAAGCACAAACTCTTAGAAGATTCACTCTTCTTGTACTTCAGTCGGCATTGTGCCTTTTGTATTTAATCCCAATGCAATTTCTGTGTTTCATGGTCAATGTGAAGGTCTAAGGGATACAGTAAACCTGCACTGGTGCATCGGAATCTAATACTGGTTTCCCAGGAGCCGTTCAAAGCACAAACTCTTAGAAGATTCACTCTTCTTGTACTTCAGTCGGCATTGTGCCTTTTGTATTTAATCCCGATGCAATTTCTGTGTTTCATGGTCAATGTGACGGTCCAAGGGATACAGTAAACCCGCACTGGTGCATCGGAATTTAATACTGGTCTCCCAGGAGCCGCTCAAAGCACAAACTCTTAAAAGATTCACTCTTCTTGTACTTCAGAAGGCATTTTGCCTTTTGTATTTAACCCCGATGCAATTTCTGTGTTTCATGGTCAATGTGAAGGTCCAAGGGATACAGTAAACTGCACTGGTGCATCCGAATCTATTACTGGTCTCCTAGGAGCCGCTCAAAGCACAAACTCTTAGAAGATTCACTCTTCTTGTACTTCAGTCGGCATTGTGAATTTTGTATTTAATCCCGATGCAATTTCTGTGATTCATGGTCAATGTGAAGGTCCAAGGGATACAGTAAGGCTGCACTGGTGCATCGGAAGCTAATACTGGTCTCCCAGGAGCCGCTGAAATCACAAACTGTTATAAGATTCACTCTTCTTGTACTTCAGTCGGCATTGTGCGTTTTGTATTCAATCCCGATACAATTTCTGTTTCATGGTAAATGTGAAGGTCCAAGGGATACAGTAAACTTGCACTGGTGCATCGGAAGCTAATACTGGTCTCCCAGGAGCCGCTCAAAGCACAAACTCTCAGAAGATTCACTCTTCTTGTACTTCAGTCGGCATTGTGCCTTTTGTATTTAATCCCGATGCAATTTCTGTTTTTCATGGTCAATGTGAAGGTCTAAGGGATACAGTAAACCTGCACTGGTGCATCGGAATCTAACACTGGTCTCCCAGGAGCCGCTCAAAGCACAAACTCTTAGAAAAATTCACTCTTCTTGTACTTCAGTCGGCATTGTACCTTTTGTATTTAATCCCGATGCAATTTCTGTGTTTCATGGTCAATGTGAAGGTCTAAGGGATACAGCAAACCTGCACTGGTGCATCGGAATCTAATACTGGTCTCCCAGGAGCCGCTCAAAGCACTAACTCTTAAAAGATTCACTCTTCTTGTACTTCAGTCGGCATTGTGCCTTTTGTATTTAATCCGGATGCAATTTCTGTGTTTCATGGTCAATGTGAAGGTCTAAGGGATACAGTAAACTTGCACTGGTGCATCGGAAGCTAATACTGGTCTCCCAGGAGCCGCTCAAAGTACAAACTCTTAGAAGATTCACTCTTCTTGTACTTCAGTCGGCATTGTGCCTTTTGTATTTAATCCCGATGCAATTTCTGTGTTTCATGGTCAATGTGAAGTTCCAAGGGATACAATAAACCTGCACTGGTGCATCGGAAGCTAATACTGGTCTCCCAGGAGCCGCTCAAAGCACAAACTCTTAGAAGATTCACTCTTCTTGTACTTCAGTCGGCATTGTGCCTTTTGTATTGAATCCAGATAAAATTTCTGTGTTTCATGGCCAATGTGAAGGTCCAAGGGTTGCAGTAAACCTGCACTGGTGCATCGGAAGCTAATACTGGTCCCCCAGGAGCCGCTAAAAGCACAAACTCTTATAAGATTCACTCTTCTTGCACTTCAGTCGGCATTGTGCCTTTTGTATTTAATCCCGATGCAATTTCTGTTTTTCATGGTCAATGTGAATGTCCAAGGGATACAACAAACCGGCACTGGTGCATCGGAAGCTAATACTGGTCACCCAGGAGCCGCTCAAAGCACAAACTCTTAGAAGATTCACTCTTCTTGTACTTCAGTCGGCATTGTGCCTTTTGTATTTAATCCCGATGCAATTTCTGTGTTTCATGGTCAATGTGAAGGTCTAAGGGATACAGTAAACTTGCACTGGTGCATCGGAAGCTAATACTGGTCTCCCAGGAGCCGCTCAAAGTACAAACTCTTAGAAGATTCACTCTTCTTGTACTTCAGTCGGCATTGTGCCTTTTGTATTTAATCCCGATGCAATTTCTGTGTTTCATGGTCAATGTGAAGTTCCAAGGGATACAATAAACCTGCACTGGTGCATCGGAAGCTAATACTGGTCTCCCAGGAGCCGCTCAAAGCACAAACTCTTAGAAGATTCACTCTTCTTGTACTTCAGTCGGCAATGTGCTTTTGTATTCAGTCCCGATACAATTTCTGTGTTTCATGGTCAATGTGAAGGTCCAAGGGATACAGCAAACCTGCACTGGTGCATCGGAATTTAATATTGGTCTCCCAGGAGCCGCTCAAAGCACAAACTCTTAGAAGATTCACTCTTCTTGTACTTCAGTCGGCATTGTGGCTTTTGTATTTAATCCCGATGCAATTTCTGTGTTTCATGGTCAATTTGAAGGTCCAAGGGATACAACAAACCGGCACTGGTGCATCGGAAGCTAATACTGGTCACCCAGGAGCCGCTCAAAGCACAAACTCTTAGAAGATTCACTCTTCTTGTACTTCAGTCGGCAATGTGCTTTTGTATTCAATCCCGATACAATTTCTGTGTTTCATGGTCAATGTGAAGGTCCAAGGGATACAGTAAACCTGCACTGGTGCATCGGAAGCTAATACTGGTCTCCCAGGAGCCGCTCAAAGCACAAACTCTTAGAAGATTCACTCTTCTTGTACTTCAGTCAGCATTGTGGATTTTGTATTTAATCCCGATGCAATTTCTGTGTTTCATGGTCAATGTGAAGGTCCAAGGGATACAATAAACCTGCACTGGTGCATCGGAAGCTAATACTGGTCTCCCAGGTGCCGCTCAAAGCACAAACTCTTAGAAGATTCAGTCTTCTTGTACTTAAGTCGGCAATGTGCCTTTTGTATTTAATCCCGATGCAATTTCTGTGTTTCATGGTCAATGTGAATGTCCAAGGGATACAATAAACCTGCACTGGTGCATCGGAAGCTAATACTGGTCTCCCAGGAGCCGCTCAAGGCACAAACTCTTACAAGATTCACTCTTCTTGTACTTCAGTCGGCATTTTGCCTTTTGTATTTAATCCCGATGCAATTTCTGTGTTTCATGTTCAATGTGAAGGACCAAGGGATACAGTAAACCTGCACTGGTGCATCGGAAGCTAATACTGGTCTCCCAGGAGCCGCTCAAAGCACAAACTCTTAGAAGATTCACTCTTCTTGTACTTCAGTCGGCATTGTGGATTTTGTATTTAATCCCGATGCAATTTCTGTGTCTCATGGTCAATGTGAAGGTCCAAGGGATACAATAAACCTGCACTGGTGCATCGGAAGCTAATACTGGTCTACCAGGAGCCGCTCAAAGCACAAACTCTTAGAAGATTCACTCTTCTTGTACTTCAGTCGGCAATGTGCTTTTGTATTCAATCCCGATACAATTTCTGTGTTTCATGGTCAATGTGAAGGTCCAAGGGATACAGTAAACCTGCACTGGTGCATCGGAAGCTAATACTGGTCTCCCAGGAGCCGCTCAAAGCACAAACTCTTAGAAGATTCACTCTTCTTGTACTTCAGTCGGCATTGTGGATTTTGTATTTAATCCCGATGCAATTTCTGTGTTTCATGGTCAATGTGAAGGTCCAAGGGATACAATAAACCTGCACTGGTGCATCGGAAGCTAATACTGGTCTCCCAGGAGCCGCTCAAAGCACAAACTCTTAGAAGATTCACTCTTCTTGTACTTCAGTCGGCATTGCGGATTTTGTATTTAATCCCGATGCAATTTCTGTGTTTCATGGTCAATGTGAAGGTCCAAGGGATACAATAAACCTGCACTGGTGCATCGGAAGCTAATACTGGTCTCCCAGGAGCCGCTCAAAGCACAAACTATTAGAAGATTCACTCTTCTTGTACTTCAGTCGGCATTGTGCCTTTTGTATTTAATCCCGATACAATTTCTGTGTTTCATGGTCAATGTGAAGGTCCAAGGGATACAGTAAGCCTGCACTGGTGCATCGGAAGCTAATACTGGTCTCCCAGGTGCCGCTCAAAGCACAAACTCTTAGAAGATCACTCTTCTTGTACTTCAGTCGGCATTGTGACTTTTCTATTTAATCCCGATGCAATTTCTGTGTTTCATGGTCAATGTGAAGGTCCAAGGGATACAGTAAACTGCACTGGTGCATCCGAATCTATTACTGGTCTCCTAGGAGCCGCTCAAAGCACAAACTCTTAGAAGATTCACTCTTCTTGTACTTCAGTCGGCATTGTGAATTTTGTATTTAATCCCGATGCAATTTCTGTGATTCATGGTCAATGTGAAGGTCCAAGGGATACAGTAAGGCTGCACTGGTGCATCGGAAGCTAATACTGGTCTCCCAGGAGCCGCTGAAATCACAAACTGTTATAAGATTCACTCTTCTTGTACTTCAGTCGGCATTGTGCGTTTTGTATTCAATCCCGATACAATTTCTGTTTCATGGTAAATGTGAAGGTCCAAGGGATACAGTAAACTTGCACTGGTGCATCGGAAGCTAATACTGGTCTCCCAGGAGCCGCTCAAAGCACAAACTCTCAGAAGATTCACTCTTCTTGTACTTCAGTCGGCATTGTGCCTTTTGTATTTAATCCCGATGCAATTTCTGTTCTTCATGGTCAATGTGAAGGTCTAAGGGATACAGTAAACCTGCACTGGTGCATCGGAATCTAACACTGGTCTCCCAGGAGCCGCTCAAAGCACAAACTCTTAGAAAAATTCACTCTTCTTGTACTTCAGTCGGCATTGTACCTTTTGTATTTAATCCCGATGCAATTTCTGTGTTTCATGGTCAATGTGAAGGTCTAAGGGATACAGCAAACCTGCACTGGTGCATCGGAATCTAATACTGGTCTCCCAGGAGCCGCTCAAAGCACAAACTCTTAGAAGATTCACTCTTCTTGTACTTCAGTCGGCATTGTGCCTTTTGTATTTAATCCGGATGCAATTTCTGTGTTTCATGGTCAATGTGAAGGTCCAAGGGATACAGTAAACCTGCACTGGTGCATCGGAATCTAATATTGGTCTCCCAGGAGCCGCTCAAAGCACAAACTCTTAGAAGATTCACTCTTCTTGTACTTCAGTCGGCATTGTGCCTTTTGTATTTAATCCCGATGCGATTTCTGTGTTTCATGGTCAATGTGAAGGTCCAAGGGATACAGTAAACTCCACTGGTGCATCCGAATCTTCTACTGGTCTCCTAGGAGCCGCACAAAGCACTAACTCTTAGAAGATTCACTCTTCTTGTACTTCAGTTGGCATTGTGCGTTTTGTATTCAATCCCGATACAATTTCTGTTTCATGGTAAATGTGAAGGTCCAAGGGATACAGTAAACTTGCACTGGTGCATCGGAAGCTAATACTGGTCTCCCAGGAGACGCTCAAAGCACAAACTCTTAGAAGATTCACTCTTCTTGTACTTCAGTCTGCATTGTGCCTTTTGTATTTAATCCCGATGCAATTTCTGTGTTTCATGGTCAATGTGAAGGTCCAAGGGATACAATAAACCTGCACTGGTGCATCGGAAGCTAATACTGGTCTCCCAGGTGCCGCTCAAAGCACAAACTCTTAGAAGATTCACTCTTCTTGTACTTCAGTCGGCATTGTGCCTTTTGTATTTAATCCCGATGCAATTTCTGTGTTTCATGGTCAATGTGAATGTCCAAGGGATATAATGAACCTGCACTGGTGCATCGGAAGCTAATACTGGTCTCCCAGGAGCCGCTCAAAGCACAAACTCTTAGAAGATTCACTCTTCTTGTACTTCAGTCGGCATTGTGCCTTTTGTATTTAATCCCGATACAAAATCTGTGTTTCATGGTCAATGTGAAGGTCCAAGGGATACAATGAACCTGCATTGGAGCATCGGAAGCTAATACTGGTCTCCCAGGTGCCGCTCAAAGCACAAACTCTTAGAAGATTCACTCTTCTTGTACTTAAGTCGGCATTGTGCCTTTTGTATTGAATCCCGATACAATTTCTGTGTTTCATGGCCAATGTGAAGGTCCAAGGGTTGCAGTAAACCTGCACTGGTGCATCGGAAGCTAATACTGGTCTTCCATGAGCCGCTAAAAGCACAAACTGTTATAAGATTCACTCTTCTTGCACTTCAGTCGGCATTGTGCTTTTTGTATTTAATCCCGATGCAATTTCTGTGTTTCATGGTCAATGTGAAGGTCCAAGGGATACAACATACCGGCACTGGTGCATCGGAAGCTAATACTGGTCACCCAGGAGCCGCTCAAAGCACAAACTCTTAGAAGATTCACTCTTCTTGTACTTCAGTCGGCATTGTGCCTTTTGTATTTAATCCCAATGCAATGTCTGTGTTTCATGGTCAATGTGAAGGTCTAAGGGATACAGTAAACCTGCACTGGTGCATCGGAATCTAATACTGGTTTCCCAGGAGCCGTTCAAAGCACAAACTCTTAGAAGATTCACTCTTCTTGTACTTCAGTCGGCATTGTGCCTTTTGTATTTAATCCCGATGCAATTTCTGTGTTTCATGGTCAATGTGACGGTCCAAGGGATACAGTAAACCCGCACTGGTGCATCGGAATTTAATACTGGTCTCCCAGGAGCCGCTCAAAGCACAAACTCTTAAAAGATTCACTCTTCTTGTACTTCAGTCGGCATTTTGCCTTTTGTATTTAACCCCGATGCAATTTCTGTGTTTCATGGTCAATGTGAAGGTCCAAGGGATACAGTAAACTGCACTGGTGCATCCGAATCTATTACTGGTCTCCTAGGAGCCGCTCAAAGCACAAACTCTTAGAAGATTCACTCTTCTTGTACTTCAGTCGGCATTGTGAATTTTGTATTTAATCCCGATGCAATTTCTGTGATTCATGGTCAATGTGAAGGTCCAAGGGATACAGTAAAGCTGCACTGGTGCATCGGAAGCTAATACTGGTCTCCCAGGAGCCGCTCAAAGCACAAACTCTTAGAAGATTCACTCTTCTTGTACTTCAGTCGGCATTGTGCGTTTTGTATTCAATCCCGATGCAATTTCTGTTTCATGGTCAATGTGAAGGTCCAAGGGATACAGTAAACTCCACTGGTGCATCCGAATCTTCTACTGGTCTCCTAGGAGCCGCACAAAGCACAAACTCTTAGAAGATTCACTCTTCTTGTACTTCAGTTGGCATTGTGCGTTTTGTATTCAATCCCGATACAATTTCTGTTTCATGGTCAATGTGAAGGTCCAAGGGATACAGTAAACTTGCACTGGTGCATCGGAAGCTAATACTGGTCTCCCAGGAGCCGCTCAAAGCACAAACTCTTAGAAGATTCACTCTTCTTGTACTTCAGTCGGCATTGTGCCTTTTGTATTTAATCCCGATGCAATTTCTGTGTTTCATGGTCAATGTGAAGGTCCAAGGGATACAATAAACCTGCACTGGTGCATCGGAAGCTAATACTGGTCTCCCAGGTGCCGCTCAAACCACAAACTCTTAGAAGATTCACTCTTCTTGTACTTCAGTCGGCATTGTGCCTTTTGTATTTAATCCCGATTGCAATTTCTGTGTTTCATGGTCAATGTGAATGTCCAAGGGATACAATAAACCTTCACTGGTGCATCGGAAGCTAATACTGGTCTCCCAGGAGCCGCTCAAAGCACAAACTCTTAGAAGATTCACTCTTCTTCTACTTAAGTCGGCATTGTGCCTTTTGTATTGAATCCAGATAAAATTTCTGTGTTTCATGGCCAATGTGAAGGTCCAAGGGTTGCAGTAAACCTGCACTGGTGCATCGGAAGCTAATACTGGTCCCCCAGGAGCCGCTAAAAGCACAAACTCTTATAAGATTCACTCTTCTTGCACTTCAGTCGGCATTGTGCCTTTTGTATTTAATCCCGATGCAATTTCTGTTTTTCATGGTCAATGTGAATGTCCAAGGGATACAACAAACCGGCACTGGTGCATCGGAAGCTAATACTGGTCACCCAGGAGCCGCTCAAAGCACAAACTCTTAGAAGATTCACTCTTCTTGTACTTCAGTCGGCATTGTGCCTTTTGTATTTAATCCCGATGCAATTTCTGTGTTTCATGGTCAATGTGAAGGTCTAAGGGATACAGTAAACTTGCACTGGTGCATCGGAAGCTAATACTGGTCTCCCAGGAGCCGCTCAAAGTACAAACTCTTAGAAGATTCACTCTTCTTGTACTTCAGTCGGCATTGTGCCTTTTGTATTTAATCCCGATGCAATTTCTGTGTTTCATGGTCAATGTGAAGTTCCAAGGGATACAATAAACCTGCACTGGTGCATCGGAAGCTAATACTGGTCTCCCAGGAGCCGCTCAAAGCACAAACTCTTAGAAGATTCACTCTTCTTGTACTTCAGTCGGCAATGTGCTTTTGTATTCAGTCCCGATACAATTTCTGTGTTTCATGGTCAATGTGAAGGTCCAAGGGATACAGCAAACCTGCACTGGTGCATCGGAATTTAATATTGGTCTCCCAGGAGCCGCTCAAAGCACAAACTCTTAGAAGATTCACTCTTCTTGTACTTCAGTCGGCATTGTGGCTTTTGTATTTAATCCCGATGCAATTTCTGTGTTTCATGGTCAATTTGATGGTCCAAGGGATACAACAAACCGGCACTGGTGCATCGGAAGCTAATACTGGTCACCCAGGAGCCGCTCAAAGCACAAACTCTTAGAAGATTCACTCTTCTTGTACTTCAGTCGGCATTGTGACTTTTGTATTTAATCCCGATGCAATTTCTGTGATTCATGGTCAATGTGAAGGTCCAAGGGATACAGTAAACCTGCACTGGTGCATCGGAAGCTAATACTGGTCTCCCAGGAGCCGCTCAAAGCACAAACTCTTAGAAGATTCACTCTTCTTGTACTTCAGTCGGCATTGTGCGTTTTGTATTCAATCCCGATGCAATTTCTGTTTCATGGTCAATGTGAAGGTCCAAGGGATACAGTAAACCTGCACTGGTGCATCGGAATCTAATACTGGTCTCCCAGGAGCCGCTCAAAGCACAAACTCTTAGAAGATTCACTCTTCTTGTACTTCAGTCGGCATTGTGCCTTTTGTATTTAATCCCGATGCGATTTCTGTGTTTCATGGTCAATGTGAAGGTCCAAGGGATACAGTAAACTCCACTGGTGCATCCGAATCTTCTACTGGTCTCCTAGGAGCCGCACAAAGCACTAACTCTTAGAAGATTCACTCTTCTTGTACTTCAGTCGGCATTGTGCCTTTTGTATTTAATCCCGATACAAAATCTGTGTTTCATGGTCAATGTGAAGGTCCAAGGGATACAATAAACCTGCATTGGAGCATCGGAAGCTAATACTGGTCTCCCAGGTGCCGCTCAAAGCACAAACTCTTAGAAGATTCACTCTTCTTGTACTTAAGTCGGCATTGTGCCTTTTGTATTGAATCCCGATACAATTTCTGTGTTTCATGGCCAATGTGAAGGTCCAAGGGTTGCAGTAAACCTGCACTGGTGCATCGGAAGTTAATACTGGTCTTCCAGGAGCCGCTAAAAGCACAAACTGTTATAAGATTCACTCTTCTTGCACTTCAGTCGGCATTGTGCTTTTTGTATTTAATTCCGATGCAATTTCTGTGTTTCATGTTCAATGTGAAGGTCCAAGGGATACAACATACCGGCACTGGTGCATCGGAAGCTAATACTGGTCACCCAGGAGCCGCTCAAAGCACAAACTCTTAGAAGATTCACTCTTCTTGTACTTCAGTCGGCATTGTGCCTTTTGTATTTAATCCCAATGCAATTTCTGTGTTTCATGGTCAATGTGAAGGTCTAAGGGATACAGTAAACCTGCACTGGTGCATCGGAATCTAATACTGGTTTCCCAGGAGCCGTTCAAAGCACAAACTCTTAGAAGATTCACTCTTCTTGTACTTCAGTCGGCATTGTGCCTTTTGTATTTAATCCCGATGCAATTTCTGTGTTTCATGGTCAATGTGACGGTCCAAGGGATACAGTAAACCCGCACTGGTGCATCGGAATTTAATACTGGTCTCCCAGGAGCCGCTCAAAGCACAAACTCTTAAAAGATTCACTCTTCTTGTACTTCAGTCGGCATTTTGCCTTTTGTATTTAACCCCGATGCAATTTCTGTGTTTCATGGTCAATGTGAAGGTACAACGGATACAGTAAACTGCACTGGTGCATCCGAATCTATTACTGGTCTCCTAGGAGCCGCTCAAAGCACAAACTCTTAGAAGATTCACTCTTCTTGTACTTCAGTCGGCATTGTGAATTTTGTATTTAATCCCGATGCAATTTCTGTGATTCATGGTCAATGTGAAGGTCCAAGGGATACAGTAAGGCTGCACTGGTGCATCGGAAGCTAATACTGGTCTCCCAGGAGCCGCTGAAATCACAAACTGTTATAAGATTCACTCTTCTTGTACTTCAGTCGGCATTGTGCGTTTTGTATTCAATCCCGATATAATTTCTGTTTCATGGTCAATGTGAAGGTCCAAGGGATACAGTAAACTTGCACTGGTGCATCGGAAGCTAATACTGGTCTCCCAGGAGCCGCTCAAAGCACAAACTCTCAGAAGATTCACTCTTCTTGTACTTCAGTCGGCATTGTGCCTTTTGTATTTAATCCCGATGCAATTTCTGTTTTTCATGGTCAATGTGAAGGTCTAAGGGATACAGTAAACCTGCACTGGTGCATCGGAATCTAACACTGGTCTCCCAGGAGCCGCTCAAAGCACAAACTCTTAGAAAAATTCACTCTTCTTGTACTTCAGTCGGCATTGTACCTTTTGTATTTAATCCCGATGCAATTTCTGTGTTTCATGGTCAATGTGAAGGTCTAAGGGATACAGCAAACCAGCACTGGTGCATCGGAATCTAATACTGGTCTCCCAGGAGCCGCTCAAAGCACAAACTCTTAGAAGATTCACTCTTCTTGTACTTCAGTCGGCATTGTGCCTTTTGTATTTAATCCGGATGCAATTTCTGTGTTTCATGGTCAATGTGAAGGTCCAAGGGATACAGTAAACCTGCACTGGTGCATCGGAATCTAATACTGGTCTCCCAGGAGCCGCTCAAAGCACAAACTCTTAGAAGATTCACTCTTCTTGTACTTCAGTCGGCATTGTGCCTTTTGTATTTAATCCCGATGCGATTTCTGTGTTTCATGGTCAATGTGAAGGTCCAAGGGATACAGTAAACTCCACTGGTGCATCCGAATCTTCTACTGGTGTCCTAGGAGCCGCACAAAGCACTAACTCTTAGAAGATTCACTCTTCTTGTACTTCAGTTGGCATTGTGCGTTTTGTATTCAATCCCGATACAATTTCTGTTTCATGGTAAATGTGAAGGTCCAAGGGATACAGTAAACTTGCACTGGTGCATCGGAAGCTAATACTGGTCTCCCAGGAGACGCTCAAAGCACAAACTCTTAGAAGATTCACTCTTCTTGTACTTCAGTCTGCATTGTGCCTTTTGTATTTAATCCCGATGCAATTTCTGTGTTTCATGGTCAATGTGAAGGTCCAAGGGATACAATAAACCTGCACTGGTGCATCGGAAGCTAATACTGGTCTCCCAGGTGCCGCTCAAAGCACAAACTCTTAGAAGATTCACTCTTCTTGTACTTCAGTCGGCATTGTGCCTTTTGTATTTAATCCCGATGCAATTTCTGTGTTTCATGGTCAATGTGAATGTCCAAGGGATATAATGAACCTGCACTGGTGCATCGGAAGCTAATACTGGTCTCCCAGGAGCCGCTCAAAGCACAAACTCTTAGAAGATTCACTCTTCTTGTACTTCAGTCGGCATTGTGCCTTTTGTATTTAATCCCGATACAAAATCTGTGTTTCATGGTCAATGTGAAGGTCCAAGGGATACAATGAACCTGCATTGGAGCATCGGAAGCTAATACTGGTCTCCCAGGTGCCGCTCAAAGCACAAACTCTTAGAAGATTCACTCTTCTTGTACTTAAGTCGGCATTGTGCCTTTTGTATTGAATCCCGATACAATTTCTGTGTTTCATGGCCAATGTGAAGGTCCAAGGGTTGCAGTAAACCTGCACTGGTGCATCGGAAGCTAATACTGGTCTTCCATGAGCCGCTAAAAGCACAAACTGTTATAAGATTCACTCTTCTTGCACTTCAGTCGGCATTGTGCTTTTTGTATTTAATCCCGATGCAATTTCTGTGTTTCATGGTCAATGTGAAGGTCCAAGGGATACAACATACCGGCACTGGTGCATCGGAAGCTAATACTGGTCACCCAGGAGCCGCTCAAAGCACAAACTCTTAGAAGATTCACTCTTCTTGTACTTCAGTCGGCATTGTGCCTTTTGTATTTAATCCCAATGCAATTTCTGTGTTTCATGGTCAATGTGAAGGTCTAAGGGATACAGTAAACCTGCACTGGTGCATCGGAATCTAATACTGGTTTCCCAGGAGCCGTTCAAAGCACAAACTCTTAGAAGATTCACTCTTCTTGTACTTCAGTCGGCATTGTGCCTTTTGTATTTAATCCCGATGCAATTTCTGTGTTTCATGGTCAATGTGACGGTCCAAGGGATACAGTAAACCCGCACTGGTGCATCGGAATTTAATACTGGTCTCCCAGGAGCCGCTCAAAGCACAAACTCTTAAAAGATTCACTCTTCTTGTACTTCAGTCGGCATTTTGCCTTTTGTATTTAACCCCGATGCAATTTCTGTGTTTCATGGTCAATGTGAAGGTCCAAGGGATACAGTAAACTGCACTGGTGCATCCGAATCTATTACTGGTCTCCTAGGAGCCGCTCAAAGCACAAACTCTTAGAAGATTCACTCTTCTTGTACTTCAGTCGGCATTGTGAATTTTGTATTTAATCCCGATGCAATTTCTGTGATTCATGGTCAATGTGAAGGTCCAAGGGATACAGTAAAGCTGCACTGGTGCATCGGAAGCTAATACTGGTCTCCCAGGAGCCGCTCAAAGCACAAACTCTTAGAAGATTCACTCTTCTTGTACTTCAGTCGGCATTGTGCGTTTTGTATTCAATCCCGATGCAATTTCTGTTTCATGGTCAATGTGAAGGTCCAAGGGATACAGTAAACTCCACTGGTGCATCCGAATCTTCTACTGGTCTCCTAGGAGCCGCACAAAGCACAAACTCTTAGAAGATTCACTCTTCTTGTACTTCAGTTGGCATTGTGCGTTTTGTATTCAATCCCGATACAATTTCTGTTTCATGGTCAATGTGAAGGTCCAAGGGATACAGTAAACTTGCACTGGTGCATCGGAAGCTAATACTGGTCTCCCAGGAGCCGCTCAAAGCACAAACTCTTAGAGGATTCACTCTTCTTGTACTTCAGTCGGCATTGTGCCTTTTGTATTTAATCCCGATGCAATTTCTGTGTTTCATGGTCAATGTGAAGGTCCAAGGGATACAATAAACCTGCACTGGTGCATCGGAAGCTAATACTGGTCTCCCAGGTGCCGCTCAAACCACAAACTCTTAGAAGATTCACTCTTCTTGTACTTCAGTCGGCATTGTGCCTTTTGTATTTAATCCCGATTGCAATTTCTGTGTTTCATGGTCAATGTGAATGTCCAAGGGATACAATAAACCTGCACTGGTGCATCGGAAGCTAATACTGGTCTCCCAGGAGCCGCTCAAAGCACAAACTCTTAGAAGATTCACTCTTCTTCTACTTAAGTCGGCATTGTGCCTTTTGTATTGAATCCAGATAAAATTTCTGTGTTTCATGGCCAATGTGAAGGTCCAAGGGTTGCAGTAAACCTGCACTGGTGCATCGGAAGCTAATACTGGTCCCCCAGGAGCCGCTAAAAGCACAAACTCTTATAAGATTCACTCTTCTTGCACTTCAGTCGGCATTGTGCCTTTTGTATTTAATCCCGATGCAATTTCTGTGTTTCATGGTCAATGTGAAGGTCTAAGGGATACAGTAAACTTGCACTGGTGCATCGGAAGCTAATACTGGTCTCCCAGGAGCCGCTCAAAGTACAAACTCTTAGAAGATTCACTCTTCTTGTACTTCAGTCGGCATTGTGCCTTTTGTATTTAATCCCGATGCAATTTCTGTGTTTCATGGTCAATGTGAAGTTCCAAGGGATACAATAAACCTGCACTGGTGCATCGGAAGCTAATACTGGTCTCCCAGGAGCCGCTCAAAGCACAAACTCTTAGAAGATTCACTCTTCTTGTACTTCAGTCGGCAATGTGCTTTTGTATTCAATCCCGATACAATTTCTGTGTTTCATGGTCAATGTGAAGGTCCAAGGGATACAGCTAACCTGCACTGGTGCATCGGAATTTAATATTGGTCTCCCAGGAGCCGCTCAAAGCACAAACTCTTAGAAGATTCACTCTTCTTGTACTTCAGTCGGCATTGTGGCTTTTGTATTTAATCCCGATGCAATTTCTGTGTTTCATGGTCAATTTGAAGGTCCAAGGGATACAACAAACCGGCACTGGTGCATCGGAAGCTAATACTGGTCACCCAGGAGCCGCTCAAAGCACAAACTCTTAGAAGATTCACTCTTCTTGTACTTCAGTCGGCATTGTGACTTTTGTATTTAATCCCGATGCAATTTCTGTGATTCATGGTCAATGTGAAGGTCCAAGGGATACAGTAAACCTGCACTGGTGCATCGGAAGCTAATACTGGTCTCCCAGGAGCCGCTCAAAGCACAAACTCTTAGAAGATTCACTCTTCTTGTACTTCAGTCGGTATTGTGCGTTTTGTATTCAATCCCGATGCAATTTCTGTTTCATGGTCAATGTGAAGGTCCAAGGGATACAGTAAACTTGCACTGGTGCATCGGAAACTAATACTGGTCTCCCAGGAGCCGCTCAAAGTACAAACTCTTAGAAGATTCACTCTTCTTGTACTTCAGTCGGCATTGTGCCTTTTGTATTTAATCCCGATGCAATTTCTGTGTTTCATGGTCAATGTGAAGGTCCAAGGGATACAATAAACCTCCACTGGTGCATCGGAAGCTAATACTGGTCTCCCAGGTGCCGCTCAAAGCACAAACTCTTAGAAGATTCAGTCTTCTTGTACTTAAGTCGGCATTGTGCCTTTTGTATTTAATCCCGATGCAATTTCTGTGTTTCATGTTCAATGTGAATGTCCAAGGGATACAATAAACCTGCACTGGTGCATCGGAAGCTAATACTGGTCTCCCAGGAGCCGCTCAAGGCACAAACTCTTACAAGATTCACTCTTCTTGTACTTCAGTCGGCATTTTGCCTTTTGTATTTAATCCCGATGCAATTTCTGTGTTTCATGTTCAATGTGAAGGTCCAAGGGATACAGTAAACCTGCACTGGTGCATCGGAAGCTAATACTGGTCTCCCAGGAGCCGCTCAAAGCACAAACTCTTAGAAGATTCACTCTTCTTGTACTTCAGTCGGCATTGTGGATTTTGTATTTAATCCCGATGCAATTTCTGTGTTTCATGGTCAATGTGAAGGTCCAAGGGATACAATAAACCTGCACTGGTGCATCGGAAGCTAATACTGGTCTACCAGGAGCCGCTCAAAGCACAAACTCTTAGAAGATTCACTCTTCTTGTACTTCAGTCGGCAATGTGCTTTTGTATTCAATCCCGATACAATTTCTGTGTTTCATGGTCAATGTGAAGGTCCAAGGGATACAGTAAACCTGCACTGGTGCATCGGAAGCTAATACTGGTCTCCCAGGAGCCGCTCAAAGCACAAACTCTTAGAAGATTCACTCTTCTTGTACTTCAGTCGGCATTGTGGATTTTGTATTTAATCCCGATGCAATTTCTGTGTTTCATGGTCAATGTGAAGGTCCAAGGGATACAATAAACCTGCACTGGTGCATCGGAAGCTAATACTGGTCTCCCAGGAGCCGCTCAAAGCACAAACTCTTAGAAGATTCACTCTTCTTGTACTTCAGTCGGCATTGCGGATTTTGTATTTAATCCCGATGCAATTTCTGTGTTTCATGGTCAATGTGAAGGTCCAAGGGATACAATAAACCTGCACTGGTGCATCGGAAGCTAATACTGGTCTCCCAGGAGCCGCTCAAAGCACAAACTATTAGAAGATTCACTCTTCTTGTACTTCAGTCGGCATTGTGCCTTTTGTATTTAATCCCGATACAATTTCTGTGTTTCATGGTCAATGTGAAGGTCCAAGGGATACAGTAAGCCTGCACTGGTGCATCGGAAGCTAATACTGGTCTCCCAGGTGCCGCTCAAAGCACAAACTCTTAGAAGATCACTCTTCTTGTACTTCAGTCGGCATTGTGACTTTTCTATTTAATCCCGATGCAATTTCTGTGTTTCATGGTCAACGTGAAGGTCCAAGGGATACAGTAAACCTGCACTGGTGCCTCGGAAGCTAATACTGGTCTCCCAGGAGCCGCTCAAAGTACAAACTCTTAGAAGATTCACTCTTCTTGTACTTCAGTCGGCATTGTGCGTTTTGTATTCAATCCCGATACAATTTCTGTGTTTCATGGTCAATGTGAAGGTCCAAGGGATACAGTAAACCTGCACTGGTGCATCGGAAGCTAATACTGGTCTCCCAGTAGCCGCTCAAAGCACAAACTCTTAGAAGATTCACTCTTCTTGTACTTCAGTCGACATTGTGCCTTTTGTCTTTAATCCCGATGCAATTTCTGTGTTTAATGGTCAATGTGAAGGTCCACGGGATACAATAAACCTGCACTGGTGCATCGGAAGCTAATACTGGTCTCCCAGGAGCCGCTCAAAGCACAAACTCTTGGAAGATTCACTCTTCTTGTACTTCAGTCGGCAATGTGCTTTTGTATTCAATCCCGATACAATTTCTGTGTTTCATGGTCAATGTGAAGGTCCATGGGATACAGTAAACCTGCACTGGTGCATCGGAATTTAATACTGGTCTCCCAGGAGCCGCTCAAAGCTCAAACTCTTAGAAGATTCACTCTTCTTGTACTTCAGTCGGCATTGTGCCTTTTGTATTTAATCCCGTTGCAATTTCTGTGTTTCATGGTCAATGTGACGGTCCAAGGGATACAGTAAACCCGCACTGGTGCATCGGAATCTAATACTGGTCTCCTAGGAGCCGCTCAAAGCACAAACTCTTAGAAGATTCACTCTTCTTGTACTTCAGTCGGCATTGTGACTTTTGTATTTAATCCCGATGCAATTTCTGTGATTCATGGTCAATGTGAAGGTCCAAGGGATACAGTAAACCTGCACTGGTGCATCGGAAGCTAATACTGGTCTCCCAGGAGCCGCTCAAAGCACAAACTCTTAGAAGATTCACTCTTCTTGTACTTCAGTCGGCATTGTGCGTTTTGTATTCAATCCCGATGCAATTTCTGTTTCATGGTCAATGTGAAGGTCCAAGGGATACAGTAAACTTGCACTGGTGCATCGGAAGCTAATACTGGTCTCCCAGGAGCCGCTCAAAATACAAACTCTTAGAAGATTCACTCTTCTTGTACTTCAGTCGGCATTGTGCCTTTTGTATTTAATCCCGATGCAATTTCTGTGTTTCATGGTCAATGTGAAGGTCCAAGGGATACAATAAACCTCCACTGGTGCATCGGAAGCTAATACTGGTCTCCCAGGTGCCGCTCAAAGCACAAACTCTTAGAAGATTCAGTCTTCTTGTACTTCAGTCGGCATTGTGGCTTTTGTATTTAATCCCGATGCAATTTCTGTGTTTCATGGTCAATGTGAAGGTCCAAGGGATACAATAAACCTGCACTGGTGCATCGGAAGCTAATACTGGTCTCCCAGGAGCCGCTCAAAGCACGAACTCTTAGAAGATTCACTCTTCTTGTACTTCAGTCGGCAATGTGCTTTTGTATTCAATCCCGATACAATTTCTGTGTTTCATGGTCAATGTGAAGGTCCAAGGGATACAGTAAACCTGCACTGGTGCATCGGAATTTAATACTGGTCTCCCAGGAGCCGCTCAAAGCACAAACTCTTACAAGATTCACTCTTCTTGTACTTCAGTTGGCATTGTGCCTTTTGTATTTAATCCCGATGCAATTTCTGTGTTTCATGGTCAATGTGAAGGTCCAAGGGATACAGTAAACCTGCACTGGTGCATCGGAAGCTAATACTGGTCTCCCAGGAGCCGCTCAAATCACAAACTCTTAGAAGATTCACTCTTCTTGTACTTCAGTCGGCATTGTGCCTTTTGTATTTAATCCCGATGCAAGTTCTGTGTTTCATGGTCAATGTGGAAGTCCAAGGGATACAGTAAACCTGCACTGGTGCATCGGAATCTAATACTGATCTCCCAGGAGCCGCTCAAAGCACAAACTCTTAGAAGATTCACTCTTCTTGTACTTCAGTCGGCATTGTGCCTTTTGTATTTAATCCCGATGCAATTTCTGTGTTTCGTGGTCAATGTGAAGGTCCAAGGGATACAGTAAACCTGCACTGGTGCATCCGAATCTAATACCGGTCTCCCAGGAGCCGCTCAAAGCACAAACTCTTAGAAGATTCACTCTTCTTCTACATCAGTCGGCATTGTGCCTTTTGTATTTAATCCCGATGAAATTTCTGTGTTTCCTGTTCATTGTGAAGGTCCAAGGGATACAATAAACCTGCACTGGTGCATCGGAAGCTAATACTGGTCTCCCAGGAGCCGCTCAAAGCACAAAATCTTAGAAGATTCACTCTTCTTGTACTTCAGTCGGCATTGTGCCTTTTGTATTTAATCCCGATACAATTTCTGTGTTTCATGATCAATGTGAAGGTCCAAGGGATACAGTAAACTTGCACTGGTGCATCGGAAGCTAATACTGGTCTCCCAGGAGCCGCTCAAAGCACAAACTCTTACAAGTTTCACTCTTCTTGTACTTCAGTCGCCATTGTGCTTTTGTATTCAATCCCGATACAATTTCTGTGTTTCATGGTCAATGTGAAGGTCCAAGGGATACAGTAAACCTGCACTGGTGCATCGGAAGCTAATACTGGTCTCCCAGGAGCCGCTCAAAGCACAAACTCTTAGAAGATTCACTCTTCTTGTACTTCAATCGGCATTGTGCGTTTTGTATTCAATCCCGATACAATTTCTGTGTTTCATGGTCAATGTGAAGGTCCAAGGGATACAGTAAACCTGCACTGGTGCATTGGAAGCTAATACTGGTCTCCCAGGAACCGCTCAAAGCACAAACTCTTAAAAGATTCACTCTTCTTGTACTTCAGTCGGCATTGTGCCTTTTGTATTTAATCCCGATACAATTTCTGTGTTTCATGGTCAATGTGAAGGTCCAAGGGATACAGTAAACCTGCACTGGTGCATCGGAAGCTAATACTGGTCTCCCAGGAGCCGCTCAAAGCACAAACTCTTACAAGATTCACTCTTCTTGTACTTCAGTCGCCATTGTGCCTTTTGTATTTAATCCCGATACAATTTCTGTGTTTCATGGTCAATGTGAAGGTCCAAGGGATACAGTAAACCTGCACTGGTGCATCGGAAGCTAATACTGGTCTCCCAGGAACGGCTCATAGCACAAACTCTTAGAAGATTCACTCTTCTTGTACTTCAGTCGGCATTGTGGGTTTTGTATTCAATCCCGATACAATTTCTGTGTTTCATGGTCAATGTGAAGGTCCAGGGGATACAGTAAACCTGCACTGGTGCATCGGAATCTAATACTGGTCTCCCAGGAGCCGCTCAAAGCACAAACTCTTAGAAGATTCACTCTTCTTGTACTTCAGTCGGCATTGTGCCTTTTGTATTTAATCCCGATGCAATTTCTGTGTTTCGTGGTCAATGTGAACTTCCAAGGGATACAGTAAACCTGCACTGGTGCATCCGAATCTAATACTGGTCTCCCAGGAGCCGCTCAAAGCACAAACTCTTAGAAGATTCACTCTTCTTCTACTTCAGTCGGCATTGTGATTTTTGTATTTAATCCCGATGAAATTTCTGTGTTTCATGTTCATTGTGAAGGTCCAAGGGATACAATAAACCTGCACTGGTGCATCGGAAGCTAATACTGGTCTCCCAGGAGCCGCTCAAAGCACAAACTCTTAGAAGATTCACTCTTCTTGTACTCCAGTCGGCATTGTGCGTTTTGTATTCAATCCCGATACAATTTCGGTGTTTCATGGCCAATGTGAAGGTCCAAGGGTTGCAGTAAACCTGCACTGGTGCATCGGAAGCTAATACTGGTCTCCCAGGAGCCGCTAAAGAACAAACTGTAATAAGATTCACTCTTCTTGCACTTTAGTCGGCATTGAGCCTTTTGTATTTAATCCCGATGCAATTTCTGTGTTTCATGGTCAATGTGAAGTTCCAAGGGATACAATAAACCTGCACTGGTGCATCGGAAGCTAATACTGGTCTCCCAGGAGCCGCTCAAAGCACAAACTCTTAGAAGATTCACTCTTCTTGTACTTCAGTCGGCAATGTGCTTTTGTATTTAATCCCGATACAATTTCTGTGTTTCATGGTCAATGTGAAGGTCCAAGGGATACAGTAAACCTGCACTGGTGCATCGGAAGCTAATACTGGTCTCCCAGGAGCCGCTCAAAGCACAAACTCTTAGAAGATTCACTCTTCTTGTACTTCAGTCGGCATTGTGCCTTTTGTATTTAATCCCGTTGCAATTTCTGTGTTTCATGGTCAAAGTGACGGTCCAAGGGATACAGTAAACCCGCACTGGTGCATCGGAATCTAATACTGGTCTCCCAGGAGCCGCTCAAAGCACAAACTCTTAGAAGATTCACTCTTCTTGTACTATAGTCGGCATTTTGTCTTTTGTATTTAATCCCGATGCAATTTCTGTGTTTCATGGTCAATGTGAAGGTCCAAGCGATACAGTAAACTGCACTGGTGCATCCGAATCTATTACTGGTCTCCTAGGAGCCACTCAAAGCACAAACTCTTAGAAGATTCACTCTTCTTGTACTTCAGTCGGCATTGTGACTTTTGTATTTAATCCCGATGCAATTTCTCTGACTCATGGTCAATGTGAAGGTCCAAGGGATACAGTAAACCTGCACTGGTGCATCGGAAGCTAATACTGGTCTCCCAGGAGCCGCTCAAAGCACAAACTCTTAGAAGATTCACTCTTCTTGTACTTCAGTCGGCATTGTGCGTTTTGTATTCAATCCCGATGCAATTTCTGTTTCATGGTCAATGTGAAGGTCCAAGGGATACAGTAAACTTGCACTGGTGCATCGGAAGCTAATACTGGTCTCCCAGGAGCCGCTCAAAGCACAAACTCTTAGAAGATTCACTCTTCTTGTACTTCAGTCGGCATTGTGGATTTTGTATTTAATCCCGATGCAATTTCTGTGTTTCATGGTCAATGTGAAGGTCCAAGGGATACAATAAACCTGCACTGGTGCATCGGAAGCTAATACTGGTCTCCCAGGAGCCGCTCAAAGCACAAACTCTTAGAAGATTCACTCTTCTTGTACTTCAGTCGGCAATGTGCTTTTGTATTCAATCCCGATACAATTTCTGTGTTTCATGGTCAATGTGAAGGTCCATGGGATACAGTAAACCTGCACTGGTGCATCGGAATTTAATACTGGTCTCCCAGGAGCCGCTCAAAGCTCAAACTATTAGAAGATTCACTCTTCTTGTACTTCAGTCGGCATTGTGCCTTTTGTATTTAATCCCGTTGCAATTCCTGTGTTTCATGGTCAATGTGACGGTCCAAGGGATACAGTAAACCCGCACTGGTGCATCGGAATCTAATACTGGTCTCCCAGGAGCCGCTCAAAGCACAAACTCTTAGAAGATTCACTCCTCTTGTACTATAGTCGGCATTTTGTCTTTTGTATTTAATCCCGATGCAATTTCTGTGTTTCATGGTCAATGTGAAGGTCCAAGGGATACAGTAAACTGCACTGGTGCATCCGAATCTATTACTGGTCTCCTAGGAGCCGCTCAAAGCACAAACTCTTAGAAGATTCACTCTTCTTGTACTTCAGTCGGCATTGTGACATTTGTATTTAATCCCGATGCAATTTCTGTGATTCATGGTCAATGTGAAGGTCCAAGGGATACAGTAAACCTGCACTGGTGCATCGGAAGCTAATACTGGTCTCCCAGGAGCCGCTCAAAGCACAAACTCTTAGAAGATTCACTCTTCTTGTACTTCAGTCGGCATTGTGCGTTTTGTATTCAATCCCGATGCAATTTCTGTTTCATGGTCAATGTGAAGGTCCAAGGGATACAGTAAACTTGCACTGGTGCATCGGAAGCTAATACTGGTCTCCCAGGAGCCGCTCAAAATACAAACTCTTAGAAGATTCACTCTTCTTGTACTTCAGTCGGCATTGTGCCTTTTGTATTTAATCCCGATGCAATTTCTGTGTTTCATGGTCAATGTGAAGGTCCAAGGGATACAATAAACCTCCACTGGTGCATCGGAAGCTAATACTGGTCTCCCAGGTGCCGCTCAAAGCACAAACTCTTAGAAGATTCAGTCTTCTTGTACTTCAGTCGGCATTGTGGCTTTTGTATTTAATCCCGATGCAATTTCTGTGTTTCATGGTCAATGTGAAGGTCCAAGGGATACAATAAACCTGCACTGGTGCATCGGAAGCTAATACTGGTCTCCCAGGAGCCGCTCAAAGCACGAACTCTTAGAAGATTCACTCTTCTTGTACTTCAGTCGGCAATGTGCTTTTGTATTCAATCCCGATACAATTTCTGTGTTTCATGGTCAATGTGAAGGTCCAAGGGATACAGTAAACCTGCACTGGTGCATCGGAATTTAATACTGGTCTCCCAGGAGCCGCTCAAAGCACAAACTCTTACAAGATTCACTCTTCTTGTACTTCAGTTGGCATTGTGCCTTTTGTATTTAATCCCGATGCAATTTCTGTGTTTCATGGTCAATGTGAAGGTCCAAGGGATACAGTAAACCTGCACTGGTGCATCGGAAGCTAATACTGGTCTCCCAGGAGCCGCTCAAATCACAAACTCTTAGAAGATTCACTCTTCTTGTACTTCAGTCGGCATTGTGCCTTTTGTATTTAATCCCGATGCAAGTTCTGTGTTTCATGGTCAATGTGGAGGTCCAAGGGATACAGTAAACCTGCACTGGTGCATCGGAATCTAATACTGATCTCCCAGGAGCCGCTCAAAGCACAAACTCTTAGAAGATTCACTCTTCTTGTACTTCAGTCGGCATTGTGCCTTTTGTATTTAATCCCGATGCAATTTCTGTGTTTCGTGGTCAATGTGAAGGTCCAAGGGATACAGTAAACCTGCACTGGTGCATCCGAGTCTAATACCGGTCTCCCAGGAGCCGCTCAAAACACAAACTCTTAGAAGATTCACTCTTCTTCTACATCAGTCGGCATTGTGCCTTTTGTATTTAATCCCGATGAAATTTCTGTGTTTCCTGTTCATTGTGAAGGTCCAAGGGATACAATAAACCTGCACTGGTGCATCGGAAGCTAATACTGGTCTCCCAGGAGCCGCTCAAAGCACAAAATCTTAGAAGATTCACTCTTCTTGTACTTCAGTCGGCATTGTGCCTTTTGTATTTAATCCCGATACAATTTCTGTGTTTCATGGTCAATGTGAAGGTCCAAGGGATACAGTAAACTTGCACTGGTGCATCGGAAGCTAATACTGGTCTCCCAGGAGCCGCTCAAAGCACAAACTCTTACAAGTTTCACTCTTCTTGTACTTCAGTCGCCATTGTGCTTTTGTACTCAATCCCGATACAATTTCTGTGTTTCATGGTCAATGTGAAGGTCCAAGGGATACAGTAAACCTGCACTGGTGCATCGGAAGCTAATACTGGTCTCCCAGGAGCCGCTCAAAGCACAAACTCTTAGAAGATTCACTCTTCTTGTACTTCAATCGGCATTGTGCGTTTTGTATTCAATCCCGATACAATTTCTGTGTTTCGTGGTCAATGTGAAGGTCCAAGGGATACAGTAAACCTGCACTGGTGCATTGGAAGCTAATACTGGTCTCCCAGGAACCGCTCAAAGCACAAACTCTTAAAAGATTCACTCTTCTTGTACTTCAGTCGGCATTGTGCCTTTTGTATTTAATCCCGATACAATTTCTGTGTTTCATGGTCAATGTGAAGGTCCAAGGGATACAGTAAACCTGCACTGGTGCATCGGAAGCTAATACTGGTCTCCCAGGAGCCGCTCAAAGCACAAACTCTTACAAGATTCACTCTTCTTGTACTTCAGTCGCCATTGTGCCTTTTGTATTTAATCCCGATACAATTTCTGTGTTTGATGGTCAATGTGAAGGTCCAAGGGATACAGTAAACCTGCACTGGTGCATCGGAAGCTAATACTGGTCTCCCAGGAACGGCTCATAGCACAAACTCTTAGAAGATTCACTCTTCTTGTACTTCAGTCGGCATTGTGCGTTTTGTATTCAATCCCGATACAATTTCTGTGTTTCATGGTCAATGTGAAGGTCCAGGGGATACAGTAAACCTGCACTGGTGCATCGGAATCTAATACTGGTCTCCCAGGAGCCGCTCAAAGCACAAACTCTTAGAAGATTCACTCTTCTTGTACTTCAGTCGGCATTGTGCCTTTTGTATTTAATCCCGATGCAATTTCTGTGTTTCGTGGTCAATGTGAAGGTCCAAGGGATACAGTAAACCTGCACTGGTGCATCCGAATCTAATACTGGTCTCCCAGGAGCCGCTCAAAGCACAAACTCTTAGAAGATTCACTCTTCTTCTACTTCAGTCGGCATTGTGATTTTTGTATTTAATCCCGATGAAATTTCTGTGTTTCATGTTCATTGTGAAGGTCCAAGGGATACAATAAACCTGCACTGGTGCATCGGAAGCTAATACTGGTCTCCCAGGAGCCGCTCAAAGCACAAACTCTTAGAAGATTCACTCTTCTTGTACTTTCGTCGGCATTGTGCGTTTTGTATTCAATCCCGATACAATTTCGGTGTTTCATGGCCAATGTGAAGGTCCAAGGGTTGCAGTAAACCTGCACTGGTGCATCGGAAGCTAATACTGGTCTCCCAGGAGCCGCTAAAGAACAAACTGTAATAAGATTCACTCTTCTTGCACTTCAGTCGGCATTGAGCCTTTTGTATTTAATCCCGATGCAATTTCTGTGTTTCATGGTCAATGTGAAGTTCCAAGGGATACAATAAACCTGCACTGGTGCATCGGAAGCTAATACTGGTCTCCCAGGAGCCGCTCAAAGCACAAACTCTTAGAAGATTCACTCTTCTTGTACTTCAGTCGGCAATGTGCTTTTGTATTGAATCCCGATACAATTTCTGTGTTTCATGGTCAATGTGAAGGTCCAAGGGATACAGTAAACCTGCACTGGTGCATCGGAAGCTAATACTGGTCTCCCAGGAGCCGCTCAAAGCACAAACTCTTAGAAGATTCACTCTTCTTGTACTTCAGTCGGCATTGTGCCTTTTGTATTTAATCCCGTTGCAATTTCTGTGTTTCATGGTCAAAGTGACGGTCCAAGGGATACAGTAAACCCGCACTGGTGCATCGGAATCTAATACTGGTCTCCCAGGAGCCGCTCAAAGCACAAACTCTTAGAAGATTCACTCTTCTTGTACTATAGTCGGCATTTTGTCTTTTGTATTTAATCCCGATGCAATTTCTGTGTTTCATGGTCAATGTGAAGGTCCAAGGGATACAGTAAACTGCACTGGTGCATCCGAACCTATTACTGGTCTCCTAGGAGCCACTCAAAGCACAAACTCTTAGAAGATTCACTCTTCTTGTACTTCAGTCGGCATTGTGACTTTTGTATTTAATCCCGATGCAATTTCTCTGATTCATGGTCAATGTGAAGGTCCAAGGGATACAGTAAACTTGCACTGGTGCATCGGAAGCTAATACTGGTCTCCCAGGAGCCGCTCAAAGCACAAACTCTTAGAAGATTCACTCTTCTTGTACTTCAGTCGGCATTGTGCGTTTTGTATTCAATCCCGATGCAATTTCTGTTTCATGGTCAATGTGAAGGTCCAAGGGATACAGTAAACTTGCACTGGTGCATCGGAAGCTAATACTGGTCTCCCAGGAGCCGCTCAAAGTACAAACTCTTAGAAGATTCACTCTTCTTGTACTTCAGTCGGCATTGTGCCTTTTGTATTTAATCCCGATGCAATTTCTGTGTTTCATGGTCAATGTGAAGGTCCAAGGGATACAATAAACCTCCACTGGTGCATCGGAAGCTAATACTGGTCTCCCAGGTGCCGCTCAAAGCACAAACTCTTAGAAGATTCAGTCTTCTTGTACTTAAGTCGGCATTGTGCCTTTTGTATTTAATGCCGATGCAATATCTGTGTTTCATGGTCAATGTGAATGTCCAAGGGATACAATAAACCTGCACTGGTGCATCGGAAGCTAATACTGGTCTCCCAGGAGCCGCTCAAGGCACAAACTCTTAGAAGATTCACTCTTCTTGTACTTCAGTCGGCATTTTGCCTTTTGTATTTAATCCCGATGCAATTTCTGTGTTTCATGTTCAATGTGAAGGTCCAAGGGATACAGTAAACCTGCACTGGTGCATCGGAAGCTAATACTGGTCTCCTAGGAGCCGCTCAAAGCACAAACTCTTAGAAGATTCACTCTTCTTGTACTTCAGTCGGCATTGTGGCTTTTGTATTTAATCCCGATGCAATTTCTGTGTTTCATGGTCAATGTGAAGGTCCAAGGGATACAATAAACCTGCACTGGTGCATCGGAAGCTAATACTGGTCTCCCAGGAGCCGCTCAAAGCACAAACTCTTAGAAGATTCACTCTTCTTGTACTTCAGTCGGCAATGTGCTTTTGTATTCAATCCCGATACAATTTCTGTGTTTCATGGTCAATGTGAAGGTCCAAGGGATACAGTAAACCTGCACTGGTGCATCGGAAGCTAATACTGGTCTCCCAGGAACGGCTCAAAGCACAAACTCTTAGAAGATTCACTCTTCTTGTACTTCAGTCGGCATTGTGCGTTTTGTATTCAATCCCGATACAATTTCTGTGTTTCATGGTCAATGTGAAGGTCCAGGGGATACAGTAAACCTGCACTGGTGCATCGGAATCTAATACTGGTCACCCAGGAGCCGCTCAAAGCACAAACTCTTAGAAGATTCACTCTTCTTGTACTTCAGTCGGCATTGTGCCTTTTGTATTTAATCCCGATGCAATTTCTGTGTTTCGTGGTCAATGTGAAGGTCCAAGGGATACAGTAAACCTGCACTGGTGCATCCGAATCTAATACTGGTCTCCCAGGAGCCGCTCAAAGCACAAACTCTTAGAAGATTCACTCTTCTTCTACTTCAGTCGGCATTGGGATTTTTGTATTTAATCCCGATGAAATTTCTGTGTTTCATGTTCATTGTGAAGGCCCAAGGGATACAATAAACCTGCACTGGTGCATCGGAAGCTAATACTGGTCTCCCAGGAGCCGCTCAAAGCACAAACTCTTAGAAGATTCACTCTTCTTGTACTTCAGTCGGCATTGTGCGTTTTGTATTCAATCCCGATACAATTTCGGTGTTTCATGGCCAATGTGAAGGTCCAAGGGTTGCAGTAAACCTGCACTGGTGCATCGGAAGCTAATACTGGTCTCCCAGGAGCCGCTAAAGAACAAACTGTAATAAGATTCACTCTTCTTGCACTTCAGTCGGCATTGAGCCTTTTGTATTTAATCCCGATGCAATTTCTGTGTTTCATGGTCAATGTGAAGTTCCAAGGGATACAATAAACCTGCACTGGTGCATCGGAAGCTAATACTGGTCTCCCAGGAGCCGCTCAAAGCACAAACTCTTAGAAGATTCACTCTTCTTGTACTTCAGTCGGCAATGTGCTTTTGTATTCAATCCCGATACAATTTCTGTGTTTCATGGTCAATGTGAAGGTCCAAGGGATACAGTAAACCTGCACTGGTGCATCGGAAGCTAATACTGGTCTCCCAGGAGCCGCTCAAAGCACAAACTCTTAGAAGATTCACTCTTCTTGTACTTCAGTCGGCATTGTGCCTTTTGTATTTAATCCCGTTGCAATTTCTGTGTTTCATGGTCAAAGTGACGGTCCAAGGGATACAGTAAACCCGCACTGGTGCATCGGAATCTAATACTGGTCTCCCAGGAGCCGCTCAAAGCACAAACTCTTAGAAGATTCACTCTTCTTGTACTATAGTCGGCATTTTGTCTTATGTATTTAATCCCGATGCAATTTCTGTGTTTCATGGTCAATGTGAAGGTCCAAGGGATACAGTAAACTGCACTGGTGCATCCGAATCTATTACTGGTCTCCTAGGAGCCACTCAAAGCACAAACTCTTAGAAGATTCACTCTTCTTGTACTTCAGTCGGCATTGTGACTTTTGTATTTAATCCCGATGCAATTTCTCTGATTCATGGTCAATGTGAAGGTCCAAGGGATACAGTAAACCTGCACTGGTGCATCGGAAGCTAATACTGGTCTCCCAGGAGCCGCTCAAAGCACAAACTCTTAGAAGATTCACTCTTCTTGTACTTCAGTCGGCATTGTGCGTTTTGTATTCAATCCCGATGCAATTTCTGTTTTATGGTCAATGTGAAGGTCCAAGGGATACAGTAAACTTGCACTGGTGCATCGGAAACTAATACTGGTCTCCCAGGAGCCGCTCAAAATACAAACTCTTAGAAGATTCACTCTTCTTGTACTTCAGTCGGCATTGTGCCTTTTGTATTTAATCCCGATGCAATTTCTGTGTTTCATGGTCAATGTGAAGGTCCAAGGGATACAATAAACCTCCACTGGTGCATCGGAAGCTAATACTGGTCTCCCAGGTGCCGCTCAAAGCACAAACTCTTAGAAGATTCAGTCTTCTTGTACTTAAGTCGGCATTGTGCCTTTTGTATTTAATGCCGATGCAATTTCTGTGTTTCATGGTCAATGTGAATGTCCAAGGGATACAATAAACCTGCACTGGTGCATCGGAAGCTAATACTGGTCTCCCAGGAGCCGCTCAAGGCACAAACTCTTAGAAGATTCACTCTTCTTGTACTTCAGTCGGCATTTTGCCTTTTGTATTTAATCCCGATGCAATTTCTGTGTTTCATGTTCAATGTGAAGGTCCAAGGGATACAGTAAACCTGCACTGGTGCATCGGAAGCTAATACTGGTCTCCCAGGAGCCGCTCAAAGCACAAACTCTTAGAAGATTCACTCTTCTTGTACTTCAGTCGGCATTGTGGCTTTTGTATTTAATCCCGATGCAATTTCTGTGTTTCATGGTCAATGTGAAGGTCCAAGGGATACAATAAACCTGCACTGGTGCATCGGAGGCTAATACTGGTCTCCCAGGAGCCGCTCAAAGCACAAACTCTTAGAAGATTCACTCTTCTTGTACTTCAGTCGGCAATGTGCTTTTGTATTCATTCCCGATACAATTTCTGTGTTTCATGGTCAATGTGAAGGTCCAAGGGATACAGTAAACCTGCACTGGTGCATCGGAATTTAATACTGGTCTCCCAGGAGCCGCTCAAAGCACAAACTCTTACAAGATTCACTCTTCTTGTACTTCAGTCGCCATTGTGCTTTTGTATTCAATCCCGATACAATTTCTGTGTTTCATGGTCAATGTGAAGGTCCAAGGGATACAGTAAACCTGCACTGGTGCATCGGAAGCTAATACTGGTCTCCCAGGAGCCGCTCAAAGCACAAACTCTTAGAAGATTCACTCTTCTTGTACTTCAGTCGGCATTGTGCCTTTTGTATTTAATCCCGATGCAAGTTCTGTGTTTCATGGTCAATGTGGAGGTCCAAGGGATACAGTAAACCTGCACTGGTGCATCCGAATCTAATACTGGCCTCCCAGGAGCCGCTCAAAGCACAAACTCTTAGAAGATTCACTCTTCTTCTACTTCAGTCGGCATTTTGCCTTTTGTATTTAATCCCGATGAAATTTCTGTGTTTCATGTTCATTGTGAAGGTCCAAGGGATACAATAAACCTGCACTGGTGCATCGGAAGCTAATACTGGTCTCCCAGGAGCCGCTCAAAGCACAAACTCTTAGAAGATTCACTCTTCTTGTACTTCAGTCGGCATTGTGCCTTTTGTATTTAATCCCGATACAATTTCTGTGTTTCATGGTCAATGTGAAGGTCCAAGGGATACAGTAAACCTGCACTGGTGCATCGGAAGCTAATACTGGTCTCCCAGGAGCCGCTCAAAGCACAAACTCTTACAAGATTCACTCTTCTTGTACTTCAGTCGCCATTGTGCTTTTGTATTCAATCCCGATACAATTTCTGTGTTTCATGGTCAATGTGAAGGTCCAAGGGATACAGTAAACCTGCACTGGTGCATCGGAAGCTAATACTGGTCTCCCAGGAGCCGCTCAAAGCACAAACTCTTAGAAGATTCACTCTTCTTGTACTTGAGTCGGCATTGTGCCTTTTGTATTTAATCCCGATGCAATTTCTGTGTTTCATGGTCAATGTGAAGGTCCAAGGGATACAATAAACCTGCACTGGTGCATCGGAAGCTAATACTGGTCTCCCAGGAGCCGCTCAAAGCACAAACTCTTACAAGGTTCACTCTTCTTGTACTTCAGTTGGCATTGTGCCTTTTGTATTTAATCCCGATGCAATTTCTGTGTTTCATGGTCAATGTGAAGGTCCAAGGGATACAATAAACCTGCACTGGTGCATCGGAAGCTAATACTGGTCTCCCAGGAGCCGCTCAAAGTACACACTCTTAGAAGATTCACTCTTCTTGTACTTCAGTCGGCATTGTGCCTTTTGTATTTAATCCCGATGCAATTTCTGTGTTTCATGGTCAATGTGAAGGTCCAAGGGATACAATAAACCTGCACTGGTGCATCGGAAGCTAATACTGGTCTCCCAGGAGCCGCTCAAAGCACAAACTCTTAGAAGATTAACTCTTCTTATACTTAAGTCGAATTTGTGCCTTTTGTATTGAATCCCGATACAATTTCTGTGTTTCATGGCCAATGTGAAGGTCCAAGGGTGGCAGTAAACCTGCACTGGTGCATCGGAAGCTAATACTGGTCTCCCAGGAGCCGCTCATAGCACAAATTCTTAGAAGATTCACTCTTCTTGTACTTCAGTTGGCATTGTGCGTTTTGTATTTAATCCCGATGCAATTTCTGTGTTTCATGGTAAATGTGAAGGTCCAAGGGATACAATAAACCTGCACTGGTGCATCGGAAGCAAATACTGGTCTCCCAGGAGCCGCTCAAAGCACAAACTGTTATAAGATTCACTCTTCTAGCACTTCAGTCGTTATTGTGCCTTTTGTATTTAATCCCGATGAAATTTCTGTGTTTCATGGTCAATGTGAAGGTCCAAGGGATACAACAAACCTGCACTGGTGCATCGGAAGGTAATACTGGTCTCCCAGGAGCCGCTCAAAGCACAAACTCTTAGAAGTTTCACTCTTCTTGTACTTGAGTCGGCATTGTGCCTTTTGTATTTAATCCCGATACAATTTCTGTGTTTCATGGTCAATGTGAAGGTCTAAGGGATACAGTTATCCTGCACTGGTGCATCGGAATCTTATACTGGTCTCCCAGGAGCCGCTCAAAGCACAAACTCTTAGAAGATTCACTCTTCTTGTACTTCAGTCGGCATTGTGCCTTTTGTATTTAATCCCGATGCAATTTCTGTGTTTCATGTTCAATGTGACGGTCCAAGGGATACAGAAAACTTGCACTGGTGCATCGAAAACTAATACTGGTCTCCCAGGAGCCGCTCAAAGCACAAACTCTTACAAGATTCACTCTTCTTGTACTTCAGTTGGCATTGTGCCTTTTGTATTTAATCCCGATGCAATTTCTGTGTTTCATGGTCAATGTGAAGTTCCAAGTGATACAATAAACCTGCACTGGTGCATCGGAAGCTAATACTGGTCTCCCAGGAGCCGCTCAAAGCTCAAACTCTTAGAAGATTCACTCTTCTTGTACTTCAGTCGGCATTGTGGCTTTTGTATTTAATCCCGATGCAATTTCTGTGTTTCATGGTCAATGTGAAGGTCCAAGGGATACAGTAAACCTGCACTGGTGCATCGGAAGCTAATTCTGGTCTCCCAGGAGCCGCTCAAAGCACAAACTCTTAGAACATTCACTCTTCTTGTACTTAAGTCTGCATTGTGCCTTTTGTACTTAATCCCGATGCAATTTCTGTGTTTCATGGTCAATGTGAAGGTCCAAGGGATACAATAAACCTGCACTGGTGCATCGGAAGCTAATACTGGTCTCCCAGGAGCCGCTCAAATCACAAACTCTTAGAAGATTCACTCTTCTTGTACTTCAGTCGGCATTGTGCCTTTTGTATTTAAACCCGATCAATTTCTGTGTTTCATATCCAATGTGAACGTCCAAGGGATACAGTAAACCTGCACTGGTGCATCGGAAGCTAATACTTGTCTCCCAGGAGCCGCTCAAAGCACAAACTCGTGGAAGATTCACTCTTCTTGTACTTCAGTCTCCATTGTGCATTTCGTATTTAATCCCGATGCAATTTCTGTGTTTCATGGTCAATGTGAAGGTCCAAGGGATACAATAAACCTGCACTGGTGCATCGGAAGCTAATACTGGTCTCCCAGGAGCCGCTCAAATCACAAACTCTTAGAAGATTCACTCTTCTTGTACTTCAGTCGGCATTGTGCCTTTTGTATTTAATCCCGATGCAATTTCTTTGTTTTATGGTCAATATGAATGTCCAAGGGATACAATAAACCTGTACTGCTGCATCGGAAGCTAATACTGGTCTCCCAGGAGCCGCTCAAAGCACAAACTCTTAGAAGATTCACTCTTCTTGTACTTCAGTCGGCATTGTGCCTTTGTATTTAATCCCGATGCAATTTCTGTGTTTCATGGTCCATGTGAAGGTCCAAGGGATACAATAAACCTGCACTGGTGCATCGGAAGCTAATACTGGTCTCCCAGGAGCCGCTCAAAGCACAAACTGTTATAAGATTCACTCGTCGCGCACTTCAGTCGGCATAGTGCCTTTTGTATTTAATCCCGATGCAATTTCTGTGCTTCATGGCCAATGTGAAGGTCCAAGGTATACAAAAAACCTGCACTGGTGCATCGGAAGCTAATACTGGTCTCCCAGGAGCAGCTCAAAGCACAAACTCTTAGAAGATTCACTCTACTTGTACTTCAGTCGGCATTGTGCCTTTTGTATTTAATCCCGATGCAATTTCTGTGTTTAATGGTCAATGTGAAGGTCAAAGGGATACAGTAAACCTGCACTAGTGCATCGGAATCTAATACTAATCTCCCAGGAGGAGCTCAAAGCACAAACTCTTAGAAGATTAACTCTTCTTGTACTTCAGTCGGCATTGTGCCTTTTGTATTTAATCCCGATGCAATTTCTGTGTTTGATGGGCAATGTGAAGGTCCAAGGGATACAGTAAATCTGCACTGGTGCATCGGAATCTAATACTGGTCTCCCAGGAGCCGCTCAAAGCACAAACTCTTAGAAGATTCACTCTTCTTGTACTTCAGTCGGCATTTTGCCTTTTGTATTTAATCCCGATGCAAATTCAGTGTTTCATGTTCAATGTGAAGGTCCAAGTGATACAGTAAACCTGCACTGGTGCATCGGAAGCTAATACTGGTCTCCCAGGAGCCGCTCAAAGCACAAACTCTTAGAAGATTCACTCTTCTTGTACTTCAGTCGGCATTGTGCCTTTTGTATTTAATCCCGATACAATTTCTGTGTTTCATGGTCAATGTGAAGGTCCAAGGGATACAGTAAACCTGCACTGGTGCATCGGAAGCTAATACTGGTCTCCCAGGAGCCGCTCAAAGCACAAACTCTTAGAAGATTCACTCTTCTTGTACTTCAGTCGGCATTGTGCCTTTTGTATTTAATCCCGATGCAATTTCTGTGTTTCATGGTCAATGTGAAGGTCCAAGGGATACAATAAACCTGCACTGGTGCGTCGGAAGCTAATACTGGTCTCCCAGGTGCCGCTCAAAGCACAAACGCTTAGAAGATTCACTCTTCTTGTACTTCAGTCGGCATTGTGGCTTTTGTATTTAATCCCGATGCAATTTCTGTGTATCATGGTCCACGTGAAGGTCCAAGGGATACAATAAACCTCCACTGGTGCATCGGAAGCTAATACTGGTCTCCCAGGAGCCGCTCAAAGCACAAACTGTTATAAGATTCATGCTTCGCGCACTTCAGTCGGCATAGTGCATTTTGTAATTAATCCCGATGCAATTTCTGTGCTTCATGGCCAATGTGAAGGTCCAAGGTATACAAAAAACCTGCACTGGTGCATCGGAAGCTAATACTGGTCTCCCAGGAGCCGCTCAAAGCACAAACTCTTAGAAGATTCACTCTACTTGTACTTCAGTCGGCATTGTGCCTTTTGTATTTAATCCCGATGCAATTTCTGTGTTTAATGGTCAATGTGAAAGTCTAAGGGATACAGTAAACCTGCACTAGTGCATCGGAATCTAATACTGGTCTCCCAGGAGCCGCTCAAAGCACAAACTCTTAGAAGATTCACTCTTCTTGTACTTCAGTCGGCATTGTGCCTTTTGTATTTAATCCCGATGCAATTTCTGTGTTTGATGGTCAATGTGAAGCTCCAAGGGATACAGTAAATCTGCACTGGTGCATCGGAGTCTAATACTGGTCTCCCAGGAGCCGCTCAAAGCACAAACTCTTAGAAGATTCACTCTTCTTGTACTTCAGTCGGCATTTTGCCTTTTGTATTTAATCCCGATGCAATTTCTGTGTTTCATGTTCAATGTGAAGGTCCAAGGGATACAGTAAACCTGCACTGGTGCATCGGAAGCTAATACTGGTCTCCCGGGAGCCGCTCAAAGCACAAACTCTTAGAAGATTCACTCTTCTTGTACTTCAGTCGGCATTGTGCCTTTTGTATTTAATCTCGATGCAATTTCTGTGTTTCATGGTCAATGTGAAGGTCCAAGGGATACAATAAACTTGCACTGGTGCATCGGAAGCTAATACTGGTCTCCCAGGAGCCGCTCAAAGCACAAACTCTTAGAAGATTCACTCTTCTTGTACTTCAGACGGCAATGTGCTTTTGTATTCAATCCCGATACAATTTCTGTGTTTCATGGTCAATGTGAAGGTCCAAGGGATACAGTAAACCTGCACTGGTGCATCGGAATCTAATACTGGTCTCCCAGGAGCAGCTCAAAGCACAGACTCTTAGAAGATTCACTCTTCTTGTACTTCAGTCGGCATTGTGGCTTTTGTATTTAATCCCGATGCAATTTCTGTGTTTCATGGTCAATGTGGAGATCCAAGGGATACAGTAAACCTGCACTGGTGCATCGGAATCTATACTGGTCTCCCAGGAGCCGCTCAAAGCACAAACTCTTAGACGATTCACAATTCTTGTACTTCAGTCGGCATTGTGCCTTTTGTATTTAGTCCCGATGCAATTTCTGTGTTTCATGGTCAATGTGGAGGTCCAAGGGATACAGTAAACCTGCACTGGTGCATCGGAATCTATACTGGTCTCCCAGGAGCCGCTCAAAGCACACACTCTTAGACGATTCAGTCTTCTTGTACTTCAGTCGGCATTGTGCCTTTTGTATTTAAACCCGATCAATTTCTGTGTTTCATATCCAATGTGAACGTCCAAGGGATACAGTAAACCTGCACTGGTGCATCGGGAGCTAATACTTGTCTCCCAGGAGCCGCTCAAAGCACAAACTCGTAGAAGATTCACTCTTCTTGTACTTCAGTCTCCATTGTGCATTTCGTATTTAATCCCAATGCAATTTCTGTGTTTCATGGTCAATGTGAAGGTCCAAGGGATACAATAAACCTGCACTGGTGCATCGGAAGCTAATACTGGTCTCCCAGGAGCCGCTCAAAGCACAAACTCTTAGAAGATTCACTCTTCTTGTACTTCAGTCGGCATTGTGCCTTTTGTATTTAATCTCGACACAATTCTGTGTTTCATGGTCAATGTGAAGGTCATAGGGATACAGCAAACGTGCACAAGTGTATCGGAAGCTAATACTGGTCTCCCAGGAGCCGCTCAAATCACAAACTCTTAGGAGATTCACTCTTCTTGTACTTCAGTCGGCATTGTGCCTTTTGTATTTAATCCCGATGCAATTTCTGTGTTTCATGGTCAATATGAATGTCCAAGGGATACAATAAACCTGTACTGGTGCATCGGAAGCTAATACTGGTCTCCCAGGAGCCGCTCAAAGGACAAACTCTTAGAAGATTCACTCTTCTTGTACTTCAGTCTCCATTGTGCATTTCGTATTTAATCCCAATGCAATTTCTGTGTTTCATGGTCAATGTGAAGGTCCAAGGGATACAATAAACCTGCACTGGTGCATCGGAAGTTAATACTGGTCTCCAAGGAGCCGCTCAAAGCACAAACTGTTAGAAGATTCACTCATCTTGTACTTAAATCGGCATTGTGCCTTTTGTATTTAATCCGGATGCACTTCCTGTGTTTCATGGTCAATGTGAAGGTCCAAGGGATACAATAAACCTGCACTGCTGCATCGTAACCTAATGCTGGTCTCCCAGGAGCCGCTCAGAGCACAAACTCTTAGAAGATTCACTCCTCTTGTACTTCAGTCGGCATTGTGCCTTTTGTATTTAATCCCGATGCAATTTCTGTGTTTCATGGTCAATGTGAAGGTCCAAGGGATACAGTAAACCTTCACTGGTGCATCGGAAGCTAATACTGGTCTCCCAGGAGCCGCTCAAAGTACAAACTCTTAGAACATTCACTCTTCTTGTACTTCAGTCGGCATTGTGCCTTTTGTATTTAATCCCGATGCAATTTCTGTGTTTCATGGTCAATGTGGAGGTCCAATGATACAGTAAACCTGCACTGGTGCATCGGAATCTAATACTGGTCTCCCAGGTGCCGCTCAAAGCACAAACTCTTAGAAGATTCACTCTTCTTGTACTTCAGTCGGCATTGTGCCTTTTGTATTTAATCCTGATGCAATTTCTGTGTTTCATGGTCAATGTGGAGGTCCAAGGGATACAGTAAACCTGCACTGGTGCATCGGAATCTATACTGGTCTCCCAGGAGCCGCTCAAAGCACAAACTCTTAGACGATTCACTCTTCTTGTACTTCAGTCGGCATTGTGCCTTTTGTATTTAATCCCGATGCAATTTCTGTGTTTCATGGTCAATGTGGAGGTCCAAGGGATACAGTAAAGCTGCACTGGTGCATCGGAATCTATACTGGTCTCCCAGGAGCCGCTCAAAGCACAAACTCTTAGACGATTCACTCTTCTTGTACTTCAGTCGGCATTGTGCCTTTTGTATTTAAACCCGATCAATTTCTGTGTTTCATATGCAATGTGAACGTCCAAGGGATACAGTAAACCTGCACTGGTGCATCGGGAGCTAATACTTGTCTCCCAGGAGCCGCTCAAAGCACAAACTCGTAGAAGATTCACTCTTCTTGTACTTCAGTCTCCATTGTGCATTTCGTATTTAATCCCAATGCAATTTCTGTGTTTCATGGTCAATGTGAAGGTCCAAGGGATACAATAAACCTGCACTGGTGCATCGGAAGCTAATACTGGTCTCCCAGGAGCCGCTCAAAGCACAAACTCTTACAAGATTCACTCTTCTTGTACTTCAGTCGGCATTGTGCTTTTTTATTTAATCTCGACACAATTCTGTGTTTCATGGTCAATGTGAAGGTCATAGGGATACAGCAAACGTGCACAAGTGTATCGGAAGCTAATACTGGTCTCCCAGGAGCCGCTCAAATCACAAACTCTTAGAAGATTCACTCTTCTTGTACTTCAGTCTGCATTGTGCCTTTTGTATTTAATCCCGATGCAATTTCTGTGTTTCATGGTCAATATGAATGTCCAAGGGATACAATAAACCTGTACTGGTGCATCGGAAGCTAATACTGGTCTCCCAGGAGCCGCTCAAAGGACAAACTCTTAGAAGATTCACTCTTCTTGTACTTCAGTCTCCATTGTGCATTTCGTATTTAATCCCAATGCAATTTCTGTGTTTCATGGTCAATGTGAAGGTCCAAGGGATACAATAAACCTGCACTGGTGCATCGGAAGTTAATACTGGTCTCCAAGGAGCCGCTCAAAGCACAAACTCTTAGAAGATTCACTCTTCTTGTACTTAAATCGGCATTGTGCCTTTTGTATTTAATCCGGATGCACTTCCTGTGTTTCATGGTCAATGTGAAGGTCCAAGGAATACAATAAACCTGCACTGCTGCATCGTAACCTAATACTGGTCTCCCAGGAGCCGCTCAGAGCACAAACTCTTAGAAGATTCACTCTTCTTGTACTTCAGTCGGCATTGTGCCTTTTGTATTTAATCCCGATGCAATTTCTGTGTTTCATGGTCAATGTGAAGGTCCTAGGTTAACAGTAAACCTTCACTGGTGCATCGGAAGCTAATACTGGTCTCCCAGGAGCCGCTCAAAGTACAAACTCTTAGAACATTCACTCTTCTTGTACTTCAGTCGGCATTGTGCCTTTTGTATTTAATCCCGATGCAATTTCTGTGTTTCATGGTCAATGTGGAGGTCCAAGGGATACAGTAAACCTGCACTGGTGCATCGGAATCTAATACTGGTGTCCCAGGTGCCGCTCAAAGCACAAACTCTTAGAAGATTCACTCTTCTTGTACTTCAGTCGGCATTGTACCTTTTGTATTTAATCCCGATGCAATTTCTGTGTTTAATGGTCAATGTGAAGTTCCAAGGGATATAATAAACCTGCACTGGTGCATCGGAAGCTAATACTGGTCTCTCAGGAGCCGCTCAAAGCACAAACTCTTAGAAGATTCACTCTTCTTGTACTTCAGTCGGCATTGTGCTTTTTGTATTTAATCCCGACGCAATTTCTGTGTTTCATGGTCAATGCGAAGGTCCAAGGGATACAATAAACCTGCACTGGTGCATCGGAAGCTAATACTGGTCTCCCAGGAGCCTCTCAAAGCACAAACTCTTAGAAGATTCACTCTTCTTGTACTTCAGTTGGCATTGTGGCTTTTGTATTTAGTCCCGATCAATTTCTGTGTTTCATATCCAATGTGAAGGTCCAAGGGATACCGTAAACCTGCATTGGTGCATCGGAAGCTAATACTGGTCTCCCAGGAGCCGCTAAAAGCACAAACTCTTAGAAGATTCACTCTTCTTGTACTTCAGTCGTCATTGTGCATTTCGTATTTAATCCCGATGCAATTTATGTGTTTCGTGGTCAATGTGAAGGTCCAAGCGATACAATAAACCTGCACTGGTGCATCGGAAGATAATACTGGTCTCCCAGGAGCCGCTCAAAGCACAAACTCTTAGAAGATTCACTCTTCTTGTACTTCAGTCGGCATTGTGCCTTTTGTATTTAATCCCGACACAATTTCTGTGTTTCATGGTCAATGTGAAGGTCCAAGGGATACAATAAACCTGCACTGGTGCATCGGAAGCTAATACTGGTCTCCCAGGAGCCGCTCAAAGCACAAACTCTTAGAAGATTCACTCTTCTTGTACTTCAGTCGGCATTGTGCTTTTTTTTTTAATCCCCATACAATTTCTGTGTTTCATGGTCAATGTGAAGGTCCAAGGGATACAGCAAACGTGCACAAGTGCATCGGAAGCTAATACTGTTCTCCCAGGAGCCGCTCAAAACACAAACTCTTAGAAGATTCACTCTTCTTGTACTTAAATCGGCATTGTGCCTTTTGTATTTAATCCGGATGCAATTTCTGTGTTTCATGGTCAATGTGAAGGTACAAGGGATACAATAAACCTGCACTGGTGCATCGTAACCTAATACTGGTCTCCCAGGAGCCGCTCAAAGCACAAACTCTTACAAGATTCACTCTTCTTGTATTTCAGTCGGCATTGTGCCTTTTGTACTTAATCCCGATGCAATTTCTGTGTTTCATGGTCAATGTGAAGGTCCATGGGATACAATAAACCTGCACTGGTGCATCGGAAGCTAATAATGGTCTCCCAGGAGCCGCTCAATGCACAAACTCTTAGAAGATTCACTCTTCTTGTACTTAAGTCGGCATTGTACCTTTTGTATTTAATCCCGATGCAATTTCTGTGTTTTATGGTCAATGTGAAGGTCCAAGGGATACAATAAACCTGCACTGGTGCATCGGAAGCTAATACTGGTCTCTCAGGGGCCGCTCAAAGCACAAACTCTTAGAAGATTCACTCTTCTTGTGCTTCAGTCGGCATTGTGCCTTTTGTATTTAATCCCGATTCAATTTCTGTGTTTAATGGTCAATGTGAAGGTCCAAGGGATACAATAAACCTGCACTGGTGCATCGGAACCTAATACTGGTCTCCAAGGAGCCGCTCAAAGCACAAACTCTTGGAAGATTCACTCTTCTTGTACTTAAATCGGCATTGTGCCTTTTGTATTTAATCCGGATGCAATTTCTGTGTTTCATGGTCAATGAGAAAGTCGAAGGGATACAATAAACCTGCACTGGTGCATCGTAACCTAATACTGGTCTCCCAGGAGCCGCTTAAAGCACAAACTCTTGGAAGATTCACTCTTCTTCTACTGAAATCGGCATTGTGCATTTCGTATTTAATCCCGATGCAATTTCTGTGCTTCATGGTCAATGTGAAGGTCCAAGGGATACAATAAACCTGCACTGGTGCATCGGAAGCTAATACTGGTCTCCCAGGAGCCGCTCAAAGCACAAACTCTTAGAAGATTCACTCTTCTTGTACTTCAGTCGGCATTGTGCTTTTTTTTTAATCCTTATACAATTTCTGTGTTTCATGGTCAATGTGAAGGTCCAAGGGATACAGCAAACCTGCACTGGAGCCTTGGAAGCTAATACTGGTCTCCCAGGAGCCGCTAAAACACAAACTCATAGAAGATTCACTCTTCTTGTACTTCAGTCGGCATTGTGCCTTTTGTATTCAATCCCGATACACATTCTGTGTTTCATGGTCAATGTGAAGGTCCAAGGGATACAGTAATTCTGCACTGGTGCATCGGAATCTATTACTGGTCTCCCAGGAGCCGCTCAAAGCACAAACTCTTAGAAGATTCACTCTTCTTGTTCTTCAGTCGGCATTGTGCCTTTTGTATTTAATCCCGATTCAATTTCTGTGTTTCATGGTCAATATGAATGTCCAAGGGATATAATAAACCTGTACAGGTGCATCGGAAGCTAATACTGGTCTCCCAGGATCCGCTCAAAGCACAAACTCTTAGAAGACTCACTCTTCTTGTACTTAAATGGGCATTGTGCCTTTTGTATTTAATCCTGATTCAATTTCTGTGTTTCATGGTCAATGTGAAGGTCCAAGGGATACAATAAACCTGCACTGGTGCATCGGAAGCTAATAATGGTTTCCCAGGAGCCGCTCGAAGCACAAACTCTTAGAAGATTTACTCTTCTTGTACTTAAGTCGGCATTGTACCTTTTGTATTTAATCCCGATGCAATTTCTGTGTTTGATGGTCAATGTGAAGGTCCAAGGGATACAATAAACCTGCACTGGTGCATCGGAAGCTAATACTGGTCTCTCAGGAGCCGCTCAAAGCACAAACTCTTGGAAGATTCACTCTTCTTGTACTTAAATCGGCATTGTGCCATTTGTATTTAATCCGGATGTAATTTCTGTGTTTCATGGTCAATGTGAAGGTCCAAGGGATACAATAAACCTGCACTGGTGCATCGTAACCTAATACTGGTCTCCCAGGAGCCGCTCAAATCACAAACTCTTAGAAGATTCACTCTTCTTGTACTTCAGTCGGCATTGTGCCTTTTGTATTTAATCCCGATTCTATTTCTGTGTTTCATGTTCAATGTGAAGGTCCAAGTGATACAATAAACCTGCACTGGTGCATCGGAAGCTAATACTGCTCTCCCAGGAGCCGCTCAAAGCACAAACTCTTAGAAGATTCACTCTTCTTGTACTTCAGTCGGCACTGTGCATTTTGTATTTAATCCCGATGCAATTTATGTGTTTCATGTTCAATGTGAAGGTCCAAGGGATACAATAAACCTGCACTGGTGCATCGGAAGCTAATACTGGTCTCCAAGGAGCCGCTCAAAGCACAAACTCTTGGAAGATTCACTCGTCTTGTACTTAAATCGGCATTGTGCCATTTGTATTTAATCCGGATGTAATTTCTGTGTTTCATGGTCAATGTGAAGGTCCAAGGGATACAATAAACCTGCTCTGGTGCATCGTAACCTAATACTGGTCTCCCAGGAGCCGCTCAAAGCACAAACTCTTAGAAGATTCACTCTTCTTGTACTTCAGTCGGCATTGTGCCTTTTGTACTTACTCCCGATGCAATTTATGTGTTTCATGGTCAATGTGAAGGTCCAAAGGATACAATAACCTGCACTGGTGCATCGGAAGCTAATAATGGTCTCCCAGGAGCCGCTCAAAGCACAAACTCTTAGAAGTTTCACTCTTCTTGTACTTCAGTCGGCATTGTGCCTTTTGTATTCAATCCCGATACACATTCTGTGTTTCATGGTCAATGTGAAGTTTCAAGGGATACAGTAAACCTGCGCTGGTGCATCGGAATCTAATACTGGTCTCCCAGGAGCCGCTCAAAGCACAAACTCTTAGAAGATTCACTCTTCTTGTACTTCAGTCGGCATTGTGCATTTTGTATTTAATCCCGATGCAATTTCTGTGTTTCATGGTCAATGTGAAGGCGCAAGTGATACAATAAACCTGCACTGGTGCATCGGAAGCTAATACTGCTCTCCCAGGAGCCGCTAAAACACAAACTCTTAGAAGATTCACTCTTCTTGTACTTCAGTCGGCATTGTGCCTTTTGTATTTAATCCGGATGCAATTTCTGTGTTTCATGGTCAATGTGAAGGTCCAAGGGATACAATAAACCAGCACTGGTGCATCGGAAGCTAATACTGGTCTCCAAGGAGCCGCTCAAAGCACAAACTCTTGGAAGATTCACTATTCTTGTACTTAAATCGGCATTGTACCTTTTGTATTTAATCCCGATGCAATTTCTGTGTTTCATGGTCAATGTGAAGGTCCAAGGGATACAATAAACCTGCACTGGTGTATCGGAAGCTAATACTGGTCTCTCAGGAGCCGCTCAAAGCACAAACTCTTAGAAAATTCACTCTTCTTTTACTTAAGTCGGCATTGTGCCTATTTTATTTAATCCCGATGCAATTTCTGTGTTTCATGGTCAATGTGAAGGTCCGAGGGATACAATAAACCTGCACTGGTGCATCGGAAGCTAATACTGGTCCCCCAGGAGCCGCTCAAAGCACAAACTCTTAGAAGATTCACTCTTCTTGTACTTCAGTCGGCATTGTGCATTTCGTATTTAATCCCGATGCCATTTCTGCGTTTCATGGTCAATGTGAAGGTCCATGGGATACAATAAACCTGCACTGGTGCATCGGAAGCTAATAATGGTCTCCCAGGAGCCGCTCAATGCACAAACTCTTAGAAGATTCACTCTTCTTGTACTTAAGTCGGCATTGTACCTTTTGTATTTAATCCCGATGCAATTTCTGTGTTTTATGGTCAATGTGAAGGTCCAAGGGATACAATAAACCTGCACTGGTGCATCGGAAGCTAATACTGGTCTCTCAGGGGCCGCTCAAAGCACAAACTCTTAGAAGATTCACTCTTCTTGTGCTTCAGTCGGCATTGTGCCTTTTGTATTTAATCCCGATTCAATTTCTGTGTTTAATGGTCAATGTGAAGGTCCAAGGGATACAATAAACCTGCACTGGTGCATCGGAACCTAATACTGGTCTCCAAGGAGCCGCTCAAAGCACAAACTCTTGGAAGATTCACTCTTCTTGTACTTAAATCGGCATTGTGCCCTTTGTATTTAATCCGGATGCAATTTCTGTGTTTCATGGTCAATGAGAAAGTCGAAGGGATACAATAAACCTGCACTGGTGCATCGTAACCTAATACTGGTCTCCCAGGAGCCGCTTAAAGCACAAACTCTTGGAAGATTCACTCTTCTTCTACTGAAATCGGCATTGTGCATTTCGTATTTAATCCCGATGCAATTTCTGTGCTTCATGGTCAATGTGAAGGTCCAAGGGATACAATAAACCTGCACTGGTGCATCGGAAGCTAATACTGGTCTCCCAGGAGCCGCTCAAAGCACAAACTCTTAGAAGATTCACTCTTCTTGTACTTCAGTCGGCATTGTGCTTTTTTTTTAATCCTTATACAATTTCTGTGTTTCATGGTCAATGTGAAGGTCCAAGGGATACAGCAAACCTGCACTGGAGCCTTGGAAGCTAATACTGGTCTCCCAGGAGCCGCTAAAACACAAACTCATAGAAGATTCACTCTTCTTGTACTTCAGTCGGCATTGTGCCTTTTGTATTCAATCCCGATACACATTCTGTGTTTCATGGTCAATGTGAAGGTCCAAGGGATACAGTAATTCTGCACTGGTGCATCGGAATCTATTACTGGTCTCCCAGGAGCCGCTCAAAGCACAAACTCTTAGAAGATTCACTCTTCTTGTTCTTCAGTCGGCATTGTGCCTTTTGTATTTAATCCCGATTCAATTTCTGTGTTTCATGGTCAATATGAATGTCCAAGGGATATAATAAACCTGTACAGGTGCATCGGAAGCTAATACTGGTCTCCCAGGATCCGCTCAAAGCACAAACTCTTAGAAGACTCACTCTTCTTGTACTTAAATGGGCATTGTGCCTTTTGTATTTAATCCTGATTCAATTTCTGTGTTTCATGGTCAATGTGAAGGTCCAAGGGATACAATAAACCTGCACTGGTGCATCGGAAGCTAATAATGGTTTCCCAGGAGCCGCTCGAAGCACAAACTCTTAGAAGATTTACTCTTCTTGTACTTAAGTCGGCATTGTACCTTTTGTATTTAATCCCGATGCAATTTCTGTGTTTGATGGTCAATGTGAAGGTCCAAGGGATACAATAAACCTGCACTGGTGCATCGGAAGCTAATACTGGTCTCTCAGGAGCCGCTCAAAGCACAAACTCTTGGAAGATTCACTCTTCTTGTACTTAAATCGGCATTGTGCCATTTGTATTTAATCCGGATGTAATTTCTGTGTTTCATGGTCAATGTGAAGGTCCAAGGGATACAATAAACCTGCACTGGTGCATCGTAACCTAATACTGGTCTCCCAGGAGCCGCTCAAATCACAAACTCTTAGAAGATTCACTCTTCTTGTACTTCAGTCGGCATTGTGCCTTTTGTATTTAATCCCGATTCTATTTCTGTGTTTCATGTTCAATGTGAAGGTCCAAGTGATACAATAAACCTGCACTGGTGCATCGGAAGCTAATACTGCTCTCCCAGGAGCCGCTCAAAGCACAAACTCTTAGAAGATTCACTCTTCTTGTACTTCAGTCGGCACTGTGCATTTTGTATTTAATCCCGATGCAATTTATGTGTTTCATGTTCAATGTGAAGGTCCAAGGGATACAATAAACCTGCACTGGTGCATCGGAAGCTAATACTGGTCTCCAAGGAGCCGCTCAAAGCACAAACTCTTGGAAGATTCACTCGTCTTGTACTTAAATCGGCATTGTGCCATTTGTATTTAATCCGGATGTAATTTCTGTGTTTCATGGTCAATGTGAAGGTCCAAGGGATACAATAAACCTGCTCTGGTGCATCGTAACCTAATACTGGTCTCCCAGGAGCCGCTCAAAGCACAAACTCTTAGAAGATTCACTCTTCTTGTACTTCAGTCGGCATTGTGCCTTTTGTACTTACTCCCGATGCAATTTATGTGTTTCATGGTCAATGTGAAGGTCCAAAGGATACAATAACCTGCACTGGTGCATCGGAAGCTAATAATGGTCTCCCAGGAGCCGCTCAAAGCACAAACTCTTAGAAGTTTCACTCTTCTTGTACTTCAGTCGGCATTGTGCCTTTTGTATTCAATCCCGATACACATTCTGTGTTTCATGGTCAATGTGAAGTTTCAAGGGATACAGTAAACCTGCGCTGGAGCATCGGAATCTAATACTGGTCTCCCAGGAGCCGCTCAAAGCACAAACTCTTAGAAGATTCACTCTTCTTGTACTTCAGTCGGCATTGTGCATTTTGTATTTAATCCCGATGCAATTTCTGTGTTTCATGGTCAATGTGAAGGCGCAAGTGATACAATAAACCTGCACTGGTGCATCGGAAGCTAATACTGCTCTCCCAGGAGCCGCTAAAACACAAACTCTTAGAAGATTCACTCTTCTTGTACTTCAGTCGGCATTGTGCCTTTTGTATTTAATCCGGATGCAATTTCTGTGTTTCATGGTCAATGTGAAGGTCCAAGGGATACAATAAACCAGCACTGGTGCATCGGAAGCTAATACTGGTCTCCAAGGAGCCGCTCAAAGCACAAACTCTTGGAAGATTCACTATTCTTGTACTTAAATCGGCATTGTGCCTATTGTATTTAATCCGGATGCAATTTCTGTGTTTCATGGTCAATGTGAAGGTCCAAGGGATACAATAAAAGTGCACTGCTGCATCGTAACCTAATACTGGTCTCTCAGGAGCCGCTCAAGGCACAAACTCTTAGAAGATTCACTCTTCTTGTACTTCAGTCGGCATTGTGACATTTGTTTTAATCCCGATGCAATTTCTGTGTTTCAAAGTCAATATGAAGGTCCATGGGATACAATAAACCGGCACTGGTGCATCGGAAGCTAATAATGGTCTCCCAGGAGCCGCTCAAAGCACAAACTCTTAGAAGATTCACTCTTCTTGTACTTAAGTCGGCATTGTACCTTTTGTATTTAATCCCGATGCAATTTCTGTGTTTCATGGTCAATGTGAAGGTCCAAGGGATACAATAAACCTGCACTGGTGTATCGGAAGCTAATACTGGTCTCTCAGGAGCCGCTCAAAGCACAAACTCTTAGAAAATTCACTCTTCTTTTACTTAAGTCGGCATTGTGCCTATTTTATTTAATCCCGATGCAATTTCTGTGTTTCATGGTCAATGTGAAGGTCCGAGGGATACAATAAACCTGCACTGGTGCATCGGAAGCTAATACTGGTCCCCCAGGAGCCGCTCAAAGCACAAACTCTTAGAAGATTCACTCTTCTTGTACTTCAGTCGGCATTGTGCATTTCGTATTTAATCCCGATGCCATTTCTGCGTTTCATGGTCAATGTGAAGGTCCAAGGGATACAATAAACCTGCACTAGTGAATCGGAAGCTAATACTGGTCTCCCACGAGCCGCTCAAAGCACAAACTCTTAGAAGATTCACTCTTCTTGTACTTTAGACGGCATTGTGCTTTTTTTTTTAACCCCATACAATTTCTGTGTTTCATGGTCAATGTGAAGGTCCAAGGGATACAGCAAACCTGCACAAGTGCATCGGAAGCTAATACTGTTCTCCCAGGAGCCGCTCAAAGCAGAAACTCTTAGAAGATTCACTCTTCTTGTACTTCAGTCGGCATTGTGCCTTTTGTATTCAATCCCGATACACATTCTGTGTTTCATGGTCAATGTGAAGGTCCAAGGGATACAGTAAACCTGCACTGGTGCATCGGAATCTAATACTGGTCTCCCAGGAGCCGCTCAAACACAAACTCTTAGAAGATTCACTCTTCTTGTACTTAAGTCGGCATTGTGCCATTTGTATTTAATCCCGATGCAATTTCTGTGTTTCATGGTCAATGTGAAGGTCCAAGTGATACAATAAACCTGCACTGGTGCATCGGAAGCTAATACTGGTCTCCCAGGAGCCGCTAAAACACAAACTCTTAGAAGATTCACTCTTCTTGTACTTCAGTCGGCATTGTGCCTTTTGTATTTAATCCCGATGCAATTTATGTGTTTCGTGGTAAATGTGAAGGTCCAAGGGATACAATAAACCTGCACTGGTGCATCGGAAGATAATACTGGTCTCCCAGGAGCCGCTCAAAGCACAAACTCTTAGAAGATTCACTCTACTTGTACTTAAGTCGGCATTGTGCCTTTTGTATTTAATCCCAATGCAATTTCTGTGTTTCATGGTCAATGTGAAGGTCCAAGGGATACAATAAACTTGCACTGGTGCATCGGAAGCTAATACTGGTCTCCAAGGAGCCGCTCAAAGCACAAACTCTTAGAAGATTCACTCTTCTTGTACTTCAGTTGGCATTGTGGCTTTTGTATTTAATCCCGATCAATTTCTGTGTGTCATATCCAATGTGAAGGCCAAGGGATACAGTAAACCTGCACTGGTGCATCGGAAGCTAATACTGGTCTCCCAGGAGCCGCTGAAAGCACAAACTCTTAGAAGATTCACTCTTCTTGTACTTCAGTCGGCATTGTGCATTTCGTATTTAATCCCGATGCAATTTCTGTGTTTCATGGTCAATGTGAAGGTCCAAGGGATACAATAAACCTGCACTGGTGCTTCGGAAGCTAATACTGGTCTCCCAGGAGCCGCTCAAAGCACAAACTCTTAGAAGATTCACTCTTCTTGGACTTCAATCGGCATTGTGCCTTTTGTATTTAATCCCGATACAATTCTGCGTTTCATGGTCAATGTGAAGGTCCAAGGGATACAGCAAACATGCACAAGTGCATCGGAAGCTAATACTGGTCTCCCAGGAGCCGCTCAAACCACAATCTCTTAGAAGATTCACTCTTCTTGTACTTCAGTCGGCATTGTGCCTTTTGTATTCAATCCCGATACACATTCTGTATTTCATGGTCAATGTGAATGTCCAAGGGATACAGTAAACCTGCACTGGTGCATCGGAATCTAATACTGGTCTCCCAGGAGCCGCTCAAAGCACAAACTCTTAGAAGATTCACTCTTCTTGTACTTAAGTCGGAATTGTGCCTTTTGTAATTAATCCCGATGCAATTTCTGTGTTTCATGGTCAATATGAATGTCCAAGGGATACAATAAACCCGTACTGGTGCATCGGAAGCTAATGCTGGTCTCCCAGGAGCCGCTCAAAGCACAAACTCTTAGAAGATTCACTCTTCTTGTACTTCAATCGGCATTGTGCCTTTTGTATTCAATCCCGATACACATTCTGTGTTTCATGGTCAATGTGAAGGTCCAAGGGATACAGTAAACCTGCACTGGTGCATCGGAATATAATACTGGTCTCCCAGGAGCCGCTCAAGGCACAAACTCTTAGAAGATTCACTCATCTTGTACTTCAGTCGGCATTGTGCATTTTGTATTTAATCCCGATGCAATTTGTGTGTTTCATGGTCAATGTGAAGGTCCAAGTGATACAATAAACCTGCACTGGTGCATCGGAAGCTAATACTGGTCTCCCAGGAGCCGCTCAAAGCACAAACTCTTAGAAGATTCACTCTTCTTGTACTTAAGTCGGAATTGTGCCTTTTGTAATTAATCCCGATGCAATTTCTGTGTTTCATGGTCAATATGAATGTCCAAGGGATACAATAAACCTGCACTGGTGCATCGGAAGCTAATACTGGTCTCCCAGGAGCCGCTCAAAGCACAAACTCTTAGAAGATTCACTCTTCTTGTACTTCAGTCGGCATTGTGCTTTTTTTTTTAATCCCCATACAATTTCTGTGTTTCATGGTCAATGTGAAGGTCCAAGGGATACAGCAAACGTGCACAAGTGCATCGGAAGCTAATACTGTTCTCCCAGGAGCCGCTCAAAACACAAACTCTTAGAAGATTCACTCTTCTTGTACTTAAATCGGCATTGTGCCTTTTGTATTTAATCCGGATGCAATTTCTGTGTTTCATGGTCAATGTGAAGGTACAAGGGATACAATAAACCTGCACTGGTGCATCGTAACCTAATACTGGTCTCCCAGGAGCCGCTCAAAGCACAAACTCTTACAAGATTCACTCTTCTTGTATTTCAGTCGGCATTGTGCCTTTTGTACTTAATCCCGATGCAATTTCTGTGTTTCATGGTCAATGTGAAGGTCCATGGGATACAATAAACCTGCACTGGTGCATCGGAAGCTAATAATGGTCTCCCAGGAGCCGCTCAATGCACAAACTCTTAGAAGATTCACTCTTCTTGTACTTAAGTCGGCATTGTACCTTTTGTATTTAATCCCGATGCAATTTCTGTGTTTTATGGTCAATGTGAAGGTCCAAGGGATACAATAAACCTGCACTGGTGCATCGGAAGCTAATACTGGTCTCTCAGGGGCCGCTCAAAGCACAAACTCTTAGAAGATTCACTCTTCTTGTACTTCAGTCGGCATTGTGCCTTTTGTATTTAATCCCGATTCAATTTCTGTGTTTAATGGTCAATGTGAAGGTCCAAGGGATACAGTAAATCTGCACTGGTGCATCGGAATCTATTACTGGTCTCCCAGGAGCCGCTCAAAGCACAAACTCTTAGAAGATTCACTCTTCTTGTTCTTCAGTCGGCATTGTGCCTTTTGTATTTAATCCCGATTCAATTTCTGTGTTTCATGGTCAATATGAATGTCCAAGGGATATAATAAACCTGTACTGGTGCATCGGAAGCTAATACTGGTCTCCCAGGATCCGCTCAAAGCACAAACTCTTAGAAGACTCACTCTTCTTGTACTTAAATGGGCATTGTGCCTTTTGTATTTAATCCCGATTCAATTTCTGTGTTTCATGGTCAATGTGAAGGTCCAAGGGATACAATAAACCTGCACTGGTGCATCGGAAGCTAATAATGGTTTCCCAGGAGCCGCTCGAAGCACAAACTCTTAGAAGATTTACTCTTCTTGTACTTAAGTCGGCATTGTACCTTTTGTATTTAATCCCGATGCAATTTCTGTGTTTGATGGTCAATGTGAAGGTCCAAGGGATACAATAAACCTGCACTGGTGCATCGGAAGCTAATACTGGTCTCTCAGGAGCCGCTCAAAGCACAAACTCTTGGAAGATTCACTCTTCTTGTACTTCAGTCGGCATTGTGCCTTTTGTATTTAATCCCGACACAATTTCTGTGTTTCATGGACAATGTGAAGGTCCAAGGGATACAATAAACCTGCACTGGTGCATCGTAACCTAATACTGGTCTCCCAGGAGCCGCTCAAATCACAAACTCTTAGAAGATTCACTCTTCTTGTACTTCAGTCGGCATTGTGCCTTTTGTACTTAATCCCGATGCAATTTCTGTGTTTCATGGTCAATGTGAAGGTCCAAGGGATACAATAAACCAGCACTGGTGCATCGGAAGCTAATAATGGTCTCCCAGGAGCCGCTCAAAGCACAAACTCTTAGAAGATTCACTCTTCTTGTACTTCAGTCGGCATTGTGCTTTTTCTATTTAATCCCGATTCTATTTCTGTGTTTCATGTTCAATGTGAAGGTCCAAGTGATACAATAAACCTGCAATGGTGCATCGGAAGCTAATACTGCTCTCCCAGGAGCCGCTCAAAGCACAAACTCTTAGAAGATTCACTCTTCTTGTACTTCAGTCGGCACTGTGCATTTTGTATTTAATCCCGATGCAATTTATGTGTTTCATGTTCAATGTGAAGGTCCAAGGGATACAATAAACCTGCACTGGTGCATCGGAAGCTAATACTGGTCTCCAAGGAGCCGCTCAAAGCACAAACTCTTGGAAGATTCACTCGTCTTGTACTTAAATCGGCATTGTGCCATTTGTATTTAATCCGGATGTAATTTCTGTGTTTCATGGTCAATGTGAAGGTCCAAGGGATACAATAAACCTGCTCTGGTGCATCGTAACCTAATACTGGTCTCCCAGGAGCCGCTCAAAGCACAAACTCTTAGAAGATTCACTCTTCTTGTACTTCAGTCGGCATTGTGCCTTTTGTACTTACTCCCGATGCAATTTATGTGTTTCATGGTCAATGTGAAGGTCCAGAGGATACAATAACCTGCACTGGTGCATCGGAAGCTAATAATGGTCTCCCAGGAGCCGCTCAAAGCACAAACTCCTAGAAGTTTCACTCTTCTTGTACTTCAGTCGGCATTGTGCCTTTTGTATTCAATCCCGATACACATTCTGTGTTTCATGGTCAATGTGAAGTTTCAAGGGATACAGTAAACCTGCGCTGGTGCATCGGAATCTAATACTGGTCTCCCAGGAGCCGCTCAAAGCACAAACTCTTAGAAGATTCACTCTTCTTGTACTTCAGTCGGCATTGTGCATTTTGTATTTAATCCCGATGCAATTTCTGTGTTTCATGGTCAATGTGAAGGCGCAAGTGATACAATAAACCTGCACTGGTGCATCGGAAGCTAATACTGCTCTCCCAGGAGCCGCTAAAACACACACTCTTAGAAGATTCACTCTTCTTGTACTTCAGTCGGCATTGTGCCTTTTGTATTTAATCCGGATGCAATTTCTGTGTTTCATGGTCAATGTGAAGGTCCAAGGGATACAATAAACCAGCACTGGTGCATCGGAAGCTAATACTGGTCTCCAAGGAGCCGCTCAAAGCACAAACTCTTGGAAGATTCACTATTCTTGTACTTAAATCGGCATTGTGCCTTTTGTATTTAATCCGGATGCAATTTCTGTGTTTCATGGTCAATGTGAAGGTCCAAGGGATACAATAAAAGTGCACTGCTGCATCGTAACCTAATACTGGTCTCTCAGGAGCCGCTCAAGGCACAAACTCTTAGAAGATTCACTCTTCCTGTACTTCAGTCGGCATTGTGACATTTGTTTTAATCCCGATGCAATTTCTGTGTTTCAAAGTCAATATGAAGGTCCATGGGATACAATAAACCTGCACTGGTGCATCGGAAGCTAATAATGGTCTCCCAGGAGCCGCTCAAAGCACAAACTCTTAGAAGATTCACTCTTCTTGTACTTAAGTCGGCATTGTACCTTTTGTATTTAATCCCGATGCAATTTCTGTGTTTCATGGTCAATGTGAAGGTCCAAGGGATACAATAAACCTGCACTGGTGTATCGGAAGCTAATACTGGTCTCTCAGGAGCCGCTCAAAGCACAAACTCTTAGAAAATTCACTCTTCTTTTACTTAAGTCGGCATTGTGCCTATTTTATTTAATCCCGATGCAATTTCTGTGTTTCATGGTCAATGTGAAGGTCCGAGGGATACAATAAACCTGCACTGGTGCATCGGAAACTAATACTGGTCCCCCAGGAGCCGCTCAAAGCACAAACTCTTAGAAGATTCACTCTTCTTGTACTTCAGTCGGCATTGTGCATTTCGTATTTAATCCCGATGCCATTTCTGCGTTTCATGGTCAATGTGAAGGTCCAAGGGATACAATAAACCTGCACTAGTGAATCGGAAGCTAATACTGGTCTCCCACGAGCCGCTCAAAGCACAAACTCTTAGAAGATTCACTCTTCTTGTTCTTTAGACGGCATTGTGCTTTTTTTTTTTAACCCCATACAATTTCTGTGTTTCATGGTCAATGTGAAGGTCCAAGGGATACAGCAAACCTGCACAAGTGCATCGGAAGCTAATACTGTTCTCCCAGGAGCCGCTCAAAGCAGAAACTCTTAGAAGATTCACTCTTCTTGTACTTCAGTCGGCATTGTGCCTTTTGTATTCAATCCCGATACACATTCTGTGTTTCATGGTCAATGTGAAGGTCCAAGGGATACAGTAAACCTGCACTGGTGCATCGGAATCTAATACTGGTCTCCCAGGAGCCGCTCAAACACAAACTCTTAGAAGATTCACTCTTCTTGTACTTAAGTCGGCATTGTGCCATTTGTATTTAATCCCGATGCAATTTCTGTGTTTCATGGTCAATGTGAAGGTACAAGGGATACAATAAACCTGCACTGGTGCATCGTAACCTAATACTGGTCTCCCAGGAGCCGCTCAAAGCACAAACTCTTACAAGATTCACTCTTCTTGTATTTCAGTCGGCATTGTGCCTTTTGTACTTAATCCCGATGCAATTTCTGTGTTTCATGGTCAATGTGAAGGTCCATGGGATACAATAAACCTGCACTGGTGCATCGGAAGCTAATAATGGTCTCCCAGGAGCCGCTCAATGCACAAACTCTTAGAAGATTCACTCTTCTTGTACTTAAGTCGGCATTGTACCTTTTGTATTTAATCCCGATGCAATTTCTGTGTTTTATGGTCAATGTGAAGGTCCAAGGGATACAATAAACCTGCACTGGTGCATCGGAAGCTAATACTGGTCTCTCAGGGGCCGCTCAAAGCACAAACTCTTAGAAGATTCACTCTTCTTGTACTTCAGTCGGCATTGTGCCTTTTGTATTTAATCCCGATTCAATTTCTGTGTTTAATGGTCAATGTGAAGGTCCAAGGGATACAGTAAATCTGCACTGGTGCATCGGAATCTATTACTGGTCTCCCAGGAGCCGCTCAAAGCACAAACTCTTAGAAGATTCACTCTTCTTGTTCTTCAGTCGGCATTGTGCCTTTTGTATTTAATCCCGATTCAATTTCTGTGTTTCATGGTCAATATGAATGTCCAAGGGATATAATAAACCTGTACTGGTGCATCGGAAGCTAATACTGGTCTCCCAGGATCCGCTCAAAGCACAAACTCTTAGAAGACTCACTCTTCTTGTACTTAAATGGGCATTGTGCCTTTTGTATTTAATCCCGATTCAATTTCTGTGTTTCATGGTCAATGTGAAGGTCCAAGGGATACAATAAACCTGCACTGGTGCATCGGAAGCTAATAATGGTTTCCCAGGAGCCGCTCGAAGCACAAACTCTTAGAAGATTTACTCTTCTTGTACTTAAGTCGGCATTGTACCTTTTGTATTTAATCCCGATGCAATTTCTGTGTTTGATGGTCAATGTGAAGGTCCAAGGGATACAATAAACCTGCACTGGTGCATCGGAAGCTAATACTGGTCTCTCAGGAGCCGCTCAAAGCACAAACTCTTGGAAGATTCACTCTTCTTGTACTTCAGTCGGCATTGTGCCTTTTGTATTTAATCCCGACACAATTTCTGTGTTTCATGGACAATGTGAAGGTCCAAGGGATACAATAAACCTGCACTGGTGCATCGTAACCTAATACTGGTCTCCCAGGAGCCGCTCAAATCACAAACTCTTAGAAGATTCACTCTTCTTGTACTTCAGTCGGCATTGTGCCTTTTGTACTTAATCCCGATGCAATTTCTGTGTTTCATGGTCAATGTGAAGGTCCAAGGGATACAATAAACCAGCACTGGTGCATCGGAAGCTAATAATGGTCTCCCAGGAGCCGCTCAAAGCACAAACTCTTAGAAGATTCACTCTTCTTGTACTTCAGTCGGCATTGTGCTTTTTCTATTTAATCCCGATTCTATTTCTGTGTTTCATGTTCAATGTGAAGGTCCAAGTGATACAATAAACCTGCAATGGTGCATCGGAAGCTAATACTGCTCTCCCAGGAGCCGCTCAAAGCACAAACTCTTAGAAGATTCACTCTTCTTGTACTTCAGTCGGCACTGTGCATTTTGTATTTAATCCCGATGCAATTTATGTGTTTCATGTTCAATGTGAAGGTCCAAGGGATACAATAAACCTGCACTGGTGCATCGGAAGCTAATACTGGTCTCCAAGGAGCCGCTCAAAGCACAAACTCTTGGAAGATTCACTCGTCTTGTACTTAAATCGGCATTGTGCCATTTGTATTTAATCCGGATGTAATTTCTGTGTTTCATGGTCAATGTGAAGGTCCAAGGGATACAATAAACCTGCTCTGGTGCATCGTAACCTAATACTGGTCTCCCAGGAGCCGCTCAAAGCACAAACTCTTAGAAGATTCACTCTTCTTGTACTTCAGTCGGCATTGTGCCTTTTGTACTTACTCCCGATGCAATTTATGTGTTTCATGGTCAATGTGAAGGTCCAGAGGATACAATAACCTGCACTGGTGCATCGGAAGCTAATAATGGTCTCCCAGGAGCCGCTCAAAGCACAAACTCTTAGAAGTTTCACTCTTCTTGTACTTCAGTCGGCATTGTGCCTTTTGTATTCAATCCCGATACACATTCTGTGTTTCATGGTCAATGTGAAGTTTCAAGGGATACAGTAAACCTGCGCTGGTGCATCGGAATCTAATACTGGTCTCCCAGGAGCCGCTCAAAGCACAAACTCTTAGAAGATTCACTCTTCTTGTACTTCAGTCGGCATTGTGCATTTTGTATTTAATCCCGATGCAATTTCTGTGTTTCATGGTCAATGTGAAGGCGCAAGTGATACAATAAACCTGCACTGGTGCATCGGAAGCTAATACTGCTCTCCCAGGAGCCGCTAAAACACACACTCTTAGAAGATTCACTCTTCTTGTACTTCAGTCGGCATTGTGCCTTTTGTATTTAATCCGGATGCAATTTCTGTGTTTCATGGTCAATGTGAAGGTCCAAGGGATACAATAAACCAGCACTGGTGCATCGGAAGCTAATACTGGTCTCCAAGGAGCCGCTCAAAGCACAAACTCTTGGAAGATTCACTATTCTTGTACTTAAATCGGCATTGTGCCTTTTGTATTTAATCCGGATGCAATTTCTGTGTTTCATGGTCAATGTGAAGGTCCAAGGGATACAATAAAAGTGCACTGCTGCATCGTAACCTAATACTGGTCTCTCAGGAGCCGCTCAAGGCACAAACTCTTAGAAGATTCACTCTTCCTGTACTTCAGTCGGCATTGTGACATTTGTTTTAATCCCGATGCAATTTCTGTGTTTCAAAGTCAATATGAAGGTCCATGGGATACAATAAACCTGCACTGGTGCATCGGAAGCTAATAATGGTCTCCCAGGAGCCGCTCAAAGCACAAAGTCTTAGAAGATTCACTCTTCTTGTACTTAAGTCGGCATTGTACCTTTTGTATTTAATCCCGATGCAATTTCTGTGTTTCATGGTCAATGTGAAGGTCCAAGGGATACAATAAACCTGCACTGGTGTATCGGAAGCTAATACTGGTGTCTCAGGAGCCGCTCAAAGCACAAACTCTTAGAAAATTCACTCTTCTTTTACTTAAGTCGGCATTGTGCCTATTTTATTTAATCCCGATGCAATTTCTGTGTTTCATGGTCAATGTGAAGGTCCGAGGGATACAATAAACCTGCACTGGTGCATCGGAAACTAATACTGGTCCCCCAGGAGCCGCTCAAAGCACAAACTCTTAGAAGATTCACTCTTCTTGTACTTCAGTCGGCATTGTGCATTTCGTATTTAATCCCGATGCCATTTCTGCGTTTCATGGTCAATGTGAAGGTCCAAGGGATACAATAAACCTGCACTAGTGAATCGGAAGCTAATACTGGTCTCCCACGAGCCGCTCAAATCACAAACTCTTAGAAGATTCACTCTTCTTGTTCTTTAGACGGCATTGTGCTTTTTTTTTTTAACCCCATACAATTTCTGTGTTTCATGGTCAATGTGAAGGTCCAAGGGATACAGCAAACCTGCACAAGTGCATCGGAAGCTAATACTGTTCTCCCAGGAGCCGCTCAAAGCAGAAACTCTTAGAAGATTCACTCTTCTTGTACTTCAGTCGGCATTGTGCCTTTTGTATTCAATCCCGATACACATTCTGTGTTTCATGGTCAATGTGAAGGTCCAAGGGATACAGTAAACCTGCACTGGTGCATCGGAATCTAATACTGGTCTCCCAGGAGCCGCTCAAACACAAACTCTTAGAAGATTCACTCTTCTTGTACTTAAGTCGGCATTGTGCCATTTGTATTTAATCCCGATGCAATTTCTGTGTTTCATGGTCAATGTGAAGGTCCAAGTGATACAATAAACCTGCACTGGTGCATCGGAAGCTAATACTGGTCTCCCAGGAGCCGCTAAAACACAAACTCTTAGAAGATTCACTCTTCTTGTACTTCAGTCGGCATTGTGCCTTTTGTATTTAATCCCGATGCAATTTATGTGTTTCGTGGTAAATGTGAAGGTCCAAGGGATACAATAAACCTGCACTGGTGCATCGGAAGATAATACTGGTCTCCCAGGAGCCGCTCAAAGCACAAACTCTTAGAAGATTCACTCTACTTGTACTTCAGTCGGCATTGTGCCTTTTGTATTTAATCCCAATGCAATTTCTGTGTTTCATGGTCAATGTGAAGGTCCAAGGGATACAATAAACTTGCACTGGTGCATCGGAAGCTAATACTGGTCTCCAAGGAGCCGCTCAAAGCACAAACTCTTAGAAGATTCACTCTTCTTGTACTTCAGTTGGCATTGTGGCTATTGTATTTAATCCCGATCTATTTCTGTGTGTCATATCCAATGTGAAGGCCAAGGGATACAGTAAACCTTCACTGGTGCATCGGAAGCTAATACTGGTCTCCCAGGAGCCGCTGAAAGCACAAACTCTTAGAAGATTCACTCTTCTTGTACTTCAGTCGGCATTGTGCATTTCGTATTTAATCCCGATGCAATTTCTGTGTTTCATGGTCAATGTGAAGGTCCAAGGGATACAATAAACCTGCACTGGTGCTTCGGAAGCTAATACTGGTCTCCCAGGAGCCGCTCAAAGCACAAACTCTTAGAAGATTCACTCTTCTTGTACTTCAGTCGGCATTGTGCCTTTTGTATTTAATCCCGATACAATTCTGCGTTTCATGGTCAATGTGAAGGTCCAAGGGATACAGCAAACATGCACAAGTGCATCGGAAGCTAATACTGGTCTCCCAGGAGCCGCTCAAATCACAATCTCTTAGAAGATTCACTCTTCTTGTACTTCAGTCGGCATTGTGCCTTTTGTATTCAATCCCGATACACATTCTGTATTTCATGGTCAATGTGAATGTCCAAGGGATACAGTAAACCTGCACTGGTGCATCGGAATCTAATACTGGTCTCCCAGGAGCCGCTCAAAGCACAAACTCTTAGAAGATTCACTCTTCTTGTACTTAAGTCGGAATTGTGCCTTTTGTAATTAATCCCGATGCAATTTCTGTGTTTCATGGTCAATATGAATGTCCAAGGGATACAATAAACCCGTACTGATGCATCAGAAGCTAATGCTGGTCTCCCAGGAGCCGCTCAAAGCACAAACTCTTAGAAGATTCACTCTTCTTGTACTTCAATCGGCATTGTGCATTTTGTATTTAATCCCGATGCAATTTGTGTGTTTCATGGTCAATGTGAAGGTCCAAGGGATACAGTAAACCTGCACTGGTGCATCGGAATATAATACTGGTCTCCCAGGAGCCGCTCAAGGCACAAACTCTTAGAAGATTCACTCATCTTGTACTTCAGTCGGCATTGTGCATTTTGTATTTAATCCCGATGCAATTTGTGTGTTTCATGGTCAATGTGAAGGTCCAAGTGATACAATAAACCTGCACTGGTGCATCGGAAGCTAATACTGGTCTCCCAGGAGCCGCTAAAACACAAACTCTTAGAAGATTCACTCCTCTTGTACTTCAGTCTTCATTGTGCCTTTTGTATTTAATCCCGATGCAATTTATGTGTTTCGTGGTAAATGTGAAGGTCCAAGGGATACAATAAACCTGCACTGGTGCATCGGAAGATAATACTGGTCTCCCAGGAGCCGCTCAAAGCACAAACTCTTAGAAGATTCACTCTACTTGTACTTAAGTCGGCATTGTGCCTTTTGTATTTAATCCCAATGCAATTTCTGTGTTTCATGGTCAATGTGAAGGTCCAAGGGATACAATAAACTTGCACTGGTGCATCGGAAGCTAATACTGGTCTCCCAGGAGCCGCTCAAAGCACAAACTCTTAGAAGATTCACTCTTCTTGTACTTCAGTTGGCATTGTGGCTTTTGTATTTAATCCCGATCAATTTCTGTGTGTCATAACCAATGTGAAGGCCAAGGGATACAGTAAACCTGCACTGGTGCATCGGAAGCTAATACTGGTCTCCCAGGAGCCGCTGAAAGCACAAACTCTTAGAAGATTCACTCTTCTTGTACTTCAGTCGGCATTGTGCATTTCGTATTTAATCCCGATGCAATTTCTGTGTTTCATGGTCAATGTGAAGGTCCAAGGGATACAATAAACCTGCACTGGTGCTTCGGAAGCTAATACTGGTGTCCCAGGAGCCGCTCAATGCACAAACTCTTAGAAGATTCACTCTTCTTGTACTTCAGTCGGCATTGTGCCTTTTGTATTTAATCCCGATACAATTCTGCGTTTCATGGTCAATGTGAAGGTCCAAGGGATACAGCAAACATGCACAAGTGCATCGGAAGCTAGTACTGGTCTCCCAGGAGCCGCTCAAATCACAATCTCTTAGAAGATTCACTCTTCTTGTACTTCAGTCGGCATTGTGCCTTTTGTATTCAATCCCGATACACATTCTGTATTTCATGGTCAATGTGAATGTCCAAGGGATACAGTAAACCTGCACTGGTGCATCGGAATATAATACTGGTCTCCCAGGAGCCGCTCAAAGCACAAACCCTTAGAAGATTCACTCTTCTTGTACTTAAGTCGGAATTGTGCCTTTTGTAATTAATCCCGATGCAATTTCTGTGTTTCATGGTCAATATGAATGTCCAAGGGATACAATAAACCCGTACTGGTGCATCGGAAGCTAATGCTGGTCTCCCAGGAGCCGCTCAAAGCACAAACTCTTAGAAGATTCACTCTTCTTGTATTTCAGTCGGCATTGTGCATTTTGTATTTAATCCCGATGCAATTTCTGTGTTTCATGGTCAATGTGAAGGTCCAAGTGATACAATAAACCTGCACTGGTGCATCGGAAGCTAATACTGGTCTCCCAGGAGCTGCTAAAAGCACAAAATCTTAGAAGATTCACTCTTCTTGTACTTCAGTCGGCATTGTGCCTTTTGTACTTAATCCCGATGCAATTTGTGTGTTTCATGGTCAATGTGAAGGTCCAAGGGATACAATAAACCTGCACTGGTGCATCGGAATATAATACTGGTCTCCCAGGAGCCGCTCAAGGCACAAACTCTTAGAAGATTCACTCTTCTTGTACTTCAGTCGGCATTGTGCATTTTGTATTTAATCCCGATGCAATTTGTGTGTTTCATGGTCAATGTGATGGTCCAAGTGATACAATAAACCTGCACTGGTGCATCGGAAGCTAATACTGCTCTCCCAGGAGCCGCTAAAAGCACAAACTCTTAGAAGATTCACTCTTCTTGTACTTCAGTCGGCATTGTGCCTTTGGTATTTAATCCCGATGCAATTTATGTGTTTCATGGTCAATGTGAAGGTCCAAGGGATACAATAAACCAGCACTGGTGCATCGAAAGCTAATACAGGTCTCCAAGGAGCCGCTCAAAGCACAAACTCTAGGAAGATTCACTATTCTTGTTCTTAAATCGGCATTGTGCCTTTTGTTTTTAATCCGGATGCAATTTCTGTGTTTCATGGTCAATGTGAAGGTCCAAGGGATACAATAAACCTGCACCGCTGTATCGTAACCTAATACAGGTCTCCCAGGAGCCGCTCAAAGCACAAACTCTTAGAAGATTCACTCTTCTTGTACTTCAGTCGGCATTGTGCCTTTTGTTTTAATCCCGATGCAATTTCTGTGTTTCATGGTCAATATGAAGGTCCATGGGATACAATAAACCTGCACTGGTGCATCGGAAGCTAATAATGGTCTCCCAGGAGCCGCTCAAAACACAAAATCTTAGAAGATTCACTCTTCTTGTACTTAAGTCGGCATTGTACCTTTTGTATTTAATCCCGATGCAATTTCTGTGTTTCATGGTCAATGTGAAGGTCCAAGGGATACAATAAACCTGCACTGGTGCATCGTAACCTAATACTGGTCTCCCAGGAGCCGCTCAAAGCACAAACTCTTAGAAGATTCACTCTTCTTGTACTTCAGTCGGCATTGGGCCTTTTGTACTTAATCCCGATGCAATTTATGTGTTTCATGGTCAATGTGAAGGTCCAAGGGATACAATAAACCAGCACTGGTGCATCGGAAGCTAATACTGGTCTCCAAGGAGCCGCTCAAAGCACAAACTCTTAGAAGATTCACTCTTCTTGTACTTCAGTCGGCATTGTGCATTTTGTATTCAATCCCGATACACATTCTGTATTTCATGGTCAATGTGAAGGTCCAAGGGATACAGTAAACCTGCACTGGTGCGTCGGAATCTAATACTGGTCTCCCAGGAGCCGCTCACAGCACAAACTCTTAGAAGAATCACTCTTCTTGTACTTAAGTCGGCATTGTGCCTTTTGTATTTAATCCCGATGCAATTTATGTGTTTCGTGGTCAATGTGAAGGTCCAAGGGATACAATAAACTTACACTGGTGCATCGGAAGCTAATACTGGTCTCCCAGGAGCCGCTCAAAGCACAAACTCTTAGAAGATTCACTCTTCTTGTACTTCAGTTGGCAATGTGGCTTTTGTATTTAATCCCGATCAATTTCTGTGTGTCATATCCAATGTGAAGGCCAAGGGATACAGTAAACCTGCACTGGTGCATCGGAAGATAATACTGGTCTCCCAGGAGCCGCTGAAAGCACAAACTCTTAGAAGATTCACTCTTCTTGTACTTCAGTCGGCATTGTGCATTTCGTATTTAATCCCGATGCAATTTCTGTGTTTCATGGTCAATGTGAAGGTCCAAGGGATACAATAAACCTGCACTGGTGCTTCGGAAGCTAATACTGGTCTCCCAGGAGCCGCTCAAAGCACAAACACTTAGAAGATTCACTCTTGTTGTACTTCAGTCGGCATTGTGCCTTTTGTATTTAATCCCGATACAATTCTGCGTTTCATGGTCAATGTGAAGGTCCAAGGGATACAGCAAACATGCACAAGTGCATCGGAAGCTAATACTGGTCTCCCAGGAGCCGCTCAAATCACAATCTCTTAGAAGATTCACTCTTCTTGTACTTCAGTCGGCATTGTGCCTTTTGTATTTTATTCCCGATACACATTCTGTATTTCATGGTCAATGCGAATGTCCAAGGGATACAGTAAACCTGCACTGGTGCATCGGAATCTAATACTGGTCTCCCAGGAGCCGCTCAAAGCACAAACTCTTAGAAGATTCACTCTTCTTGTACTTAAGTCGGCATTGTTCCTTTTGTAATTAATCCCGATGCAATTTCTGTGTTTCATGGTCAATATGAATGTCCAAGGGATACAATAAACCCGTACTGGTGCATCGGAAGCTAATACTGGTCTCCTAGGAGCCGCTCAAAGCACAAACTCTTAGAAGATTCACTCTTCTTGTACTTCAGTCGGCATTGTGCATTTTGTATTTAATCCCGATGCAATTTCTGTGTTTCATGGTCAATGTGAAGGTCCAAGTGATACAATAAACCTGCACTGGTGCATCGGAAGCTAATACTGGTCTCCCAGGAGCTGCTAAAAGCACAAACTCTTAGAAGATTCACTCTTCTTGTACTTCAGTCGGCATTGTGCCTTTTGTACTTAATCCCGATGCAATTTGTGTGTTTCATGGTCAATGTGAAGGTCCAAGGGATACAGTAAACCTGCACTGGTGCATCGGAATATAATACTGGTCTCCCAGGAGCCGCTCAAGGCACAAACTCTTAGAAGATTCACTCTTCTTGTACTTCAGTCGGCATTGTGCATTTTGTATTTAATCCCGATGCAATTTCTGTGTTTCATGGTCAATGTGAAGGTCCAAGTGATACAATAAACCTGCACTGGTGCATCGGAAGCTAATACTGCTCTCCCAGGAGCCGCTAAAAGCACAAACTCTTAGAAGATTCACTCTTCTTGTACTTCAGTCGGCATTGTGCCTTTTGTATTTAATCCCGATGCAATTTATGTGTTTCATGGTCAATGTGAAGGTCCAAGGGATACAATAAACCAGCACTGGTGCATCGAAAGCTAATACTGGTCTCCAAGGACCCGCTCAAAGCACAAACTCTTGGAAGATTCACTATTTTTGTACTTAAATCGGCATTGTGCCTTTTGTATTTAATCCGGATGCAATTTCTGTGTTTCATGGTCAATGTGAAGGTCCAAGGGATACAATAAACCTGCACTGCTGCATCGTAACCTAAGACTGGTCTCCCAGGAGCCGCTCAAAGCACAAACTCTTAGAAGATTCACTCTTCTTGTACTTCAGTCGGCATTGTGCCTTTTGTTTTAATCCCGATGCAATTTCTGTGTTTCATGGTCAATATGAAGGTCCATGGGATACAATAAACCTGCACTGGTTCATCGGAAGCTAATAATGGTCTCCCAGGAGCCGCTCAAAGCACAAACTCTTAGAAGATTCACTCTTCTTGTACTTAAGTCGGCATTGTACCTTTTGTATTTAATCCCGATGCAGTTTCTGTGTTTCATGGTCAATGTGAAGGTCCAAGTGATACAATAAACCTGCACTGGTGCATCGGAAGCTAATACTGGTCTCCCAGGAGCTGCTAAAAGCACAAAATCTTAGAAGATTCACTCTTCTTGTACTTGAGTCGGCATTGTGCCTTTTGTAATTAATCCCGATGTAATTTGTGTGTTTCATGGTCAATGTGAAGGTCCAAAAGATACAGTAAACCTGCACTGGTGCATCGGAATATAATACTGGTCTCCCAGGAGCCGCTCAAGGCACAAACTCTTAGAAGATTCACTAATCTTGTACTTAAATCGGCATTGTGCCTTTTGTATTTAATCCGGATGCAATTTCTGTGTTTCATGGTCAATGTGAAGGTCCAAGGGATACAATAAACCTGCACTGCTGCATCGTAACCTAATACTGGTCTCCCAGGAGCCGCTCAAAGCACAAACTCTTAGAAGATTCACTCTTCTTGTACTTCAGTTGGCATTGTGGCTTTTGTATTTAATCCCGATCAATTTCTGTGTGTCATATCCAATGTGAAGGCCAAGGGATACAGTAAACCTGCACTGGTGCATCGGAAGCTAATATTGGTCTCCCAGGAGCCGCTGAAAGCACAAACTCTTAGAAGATTCACTCTTCTTGTACTTCAGTCGGCATTGTGCATTTCGTATTTAATCCCGATGCAATTTCTGTGTTTCATGGTCAATGTGAAGGTCCAAGGGATACAATAAACCTGCACTGGTGTTTCGGAAGCTAATACTGGTCTCCCAGGAGCCGCTCAAAGCACAAACTCTTAGAAGATTCACTCTTCTTGTACTTCAGTCGGCATTGTGCCTTTTGTATTTAATCCCGATACAATTCTGCGTTTCATGGTCAATGTGAAGGTCCAAGGGATACAGCAAACATGCACAAGTGCATCGGAAGCTAATACTGGTCTCCCAGGAGCCGCTCAAATCACAATCTCTTAGAAGATTCACTCTTCTTGAACTTCGGTCGGCATTGTGCCTTTTGTATTCAATCCCGATACACATTCTGTATTTCATGGTCAATGTGAATGTCCAAGGGATACAGTAAACCTGCACTGGTGCATCAGAATCTAATACTGGTCTCCCAGGAGCCGCTCAAAGCACAAACTCTTAGAATATTCACTCTTCTTGTACTTAAGTCGGCATTGTGCCTTTTGTAATTAATCCCGATTTAATTTCTGTGTTTCATGGTCAATATGAATGTCCAAGGGATACAATAAACCCGTACTGGTGCATCGGAAGCTAATACTGGTCTCCCAGGAGCCGCTCAAAGCACAAACTCTCAGAAGATTCACTCTTCTTGTACTTCAGTCGGCATTGTGCATTTTGTATTTGATCCCGATGCAATTTCTGTGTTTCATGGTCAATGTGAAGGTCCAAGTGATACAATAAACCTGCACTGGTGCATCGGAAGCTAACACTGGTCTCCCAGGAGCTGCTAAAAGCACAAACTCTTAGAAGATTCACTCTTCTTGTACTTCAGTCGGCATTGTGCTTTATGTACTTAATCCCGATGCAATTTGTGTGTTTCATGGTCAATGTGAAGGTCCAAGGGATACAGTAAACCTGCACTGGTGCATCGGAATATAATACTGGTCTCCCAGGAGACGCTCAAGGCACAAACTCTTAGAAGATTCACTCTTCTTGTACTTCAGTCGGCATTGTGCATTTTGTATTTAATCCCGATGCAATTTGTGTGTTTCATGGTCAATGTGAAGGTCCAAGTGATACAATAAACCTGCACTGGTGCATCGGAAGCTAATACTGCTCTCCCAGGAGCCGCTAAAAGCACAAACTCTTAGAAGATTCACTCTTCTTGTACTTCAGTCGGCATTGTGCCTTTTGTTTTAATCCCGATGCAATTTCTGTGTTTCATGGTCAATATGAAGGTCCATGGGATACAATAAACCTGCACTGGTGCATCGGAAGCTAATAATGGTCTCCCAGGAGCCGCTCAAAGCACAAACTCTTAGAAGATTCACTCTTCTTGTACTTAAGTCGGCATTGTACCTTTTGTATTTAATCCCGATCAATTTCTGTGTTTCATATCCAATGTGAAGGCCAAGGGATATAGTAAACCTGCACTGGTGCATCGGAAGCTAATACTGGTCTCCCAGGAGCCGCTCAAAGCACAAACTCTTAGAAGATTCACTCTTCTTGTACTTCAGTCGGCATTGTGCCTTTTGTATTCAATCCCGATACACATTCTGTATTTCATGGTCAATGTGAAGGTCCAAGGGATACAGTAAACCTGCACTGGTGCGTCGGAATCTAATACTGGTCTCCCAGGAGCCGCTCAAAGCACAAACTCTTAGAAGATTCACTCTTCTTGTACTTAAGTCGGCATTGTGCCTTTTGTATTTAATCCCGATGCAATTTCTGTGTTTCATGGTCAATGTGAAGGTCCAAGTGATACAATAAACCTGCACTGGTGCATCGGAAGCTAATACTGGTCTCCCAGGAGCTGCTAAAACAGAAACTCTTAGAAGATTCACTCTTCTTGTACTTCAGTCGGCATTGTGCCTTTTGTATTTAATCCCGATGCAATTTATGTGTTTCGTTGTCAATGTGAAGGTCCAAGGGATACAATAAACCTGCACTGGTGCATCGGAAGATAATACTGGTCTCCCAGGAGCCGCTCAAAGCACAAACTCTTAGAAGATTCACTCTACTTGTACTTAAGTCGGCATTGTGCCTTTTGTATTTAATCCCGATGCAATTTCTGTGTTTCATGGTCAATGTGAAGGTCCAAGGGATACAATAAACTTGCACTGCTGCATCGGAAGCTAATACTGGTCTCCCAGGAGCCGCTCAAAGCACAAACTCTTAGAAGATTCACTCTTCTTGTACTTCAGTTGGCATTGTGGCTTTTGTATTTAATCCCGATCAATTTCTGTGTGTCATATCCAATGTGAAGGCCAAGGGATACAGTAAACCTGCACTGGTGCATCGGAAGCTAATACTGGTCTCCCAGGAGCCGCTGAAAGCACAAACTCTTAGAAGATTCACTCTTCTTGTACTTCAGTCGGCATTGTGCATTTCGTATTTAATCCCGATGCAATTTCTGTGTTTCATGGTCAATGTGAAGGTCCAAGGGATACAATAAACCTGCACTGGTGCTTCGGAAGCTAATACTGGTCTCCCAGGAGCCGCTCAAAGCACAAACACTTAGAAGATTCACTCTTCTTGTACTTCAGTCGGCATTGTGCCTTTTGTATTTAATCCCGATACAATTCTGCTTTTCATGGTCAATGTGAAGGTCCAAGGGATACAGCAAACATGCACAAGTGCATCGGAAGCTAATACTGGTCTCCCAGGAGCCGCTCTAATCACAATCTCTTAGAAGATTCACTCTTCTTGTACTTCAGTCGGCATTGTGCCTTTTGTATTCAATCCCGATACACATTCTGTATTTCATGGTCAATGCGAATGTCCAAGGGATACAGTAAACCTGCACTGGTGCATCGGAATCTAATACTGGTCTCCCAGGAGCCGCTTAAAGCACAAACTCTTAGAAGATTCACTCTTCTTGTACTTCAGTCGGCATTGTGCCTTTTGTAATTAATCCCGATGCAATTTCTATGTTTCATGGTCAATATGAATGTCCAAGGGATACAATAAACCCGTACTGGTGCATCGGAAGCTAACACTGGTCTCCCAGGAGCCGCTCAAAGCACAAACTCTTAGAAGATTCACTCTTCTTGTACTTCAGATGGCATTGTGCAATTTGTATTTAATCCCGATGCAATTTATGTGTTTCATGGTCAATGTGAAGGTCCAAGGGATACAGTAAACCTGCACTGGTGCATCGGAATATAATACTGGTCTCCCAGGAGCCGCTCAAGGCACAAACTCTTAGAAGATTCACTCTTCTTGTACTTCAGTCGGCATTGTGCATTTTGTATTTAATCCCGATGCAATTTGTGTGTTTCATGGTCAATGTGAAGGTCCAAGTGATACAATAAACCTGCACTGGTGCATCGGAAGCTAATACTGCTCTCCCAGGAGCCGCTAAAAGCACAAACTCTTAGAAGATTCACTCTTCTTGTACTTCAGTCGGCATTGTGCCTTTTGTATTTAATCCCGATGCAATTTATGTGTTTAATGGTCAATGTGAAGGTCCAAGGGATACAATAAACCAGCACTGGTGCATCGAAAGCTAATACTGGTCTCCAAGGAGCCGCTCAAAGCACAAACTCTTGGAAGATTCACTATTCTTGTACTTAAATCGGCATTGTGCCTTTTGTATTTAATCCGGATGCAATTTCTGTGTTTCATGGTCAATGTGAAGGTCCAAGGGATACAATAAACCTGCACTGCTGCATCGTAACCTAATACTGGTCTCCCAGGAGCCGCTCAAAGCACAAACTCTTAGAAGATTCACTCTTCTTGTACTTCAGTCGGCATTGTGCCTTTTGTTTTAATCCCGATGCAATTTCTGTGTTTCATGGTCAATATGAAGGTCCATGGGATACAATAAACCTGCACTGGTGCATCGGAAGCTAATAATGGTCTCCCAGGAGCCGCTCAAAGCACAAACTCTTAGAAGATTCACTCTTCTTGTACTTAAGTCGGCATTGTGCCTTTTGTACTTAATCCCGATGCAATTTCTGTGTTTCATGGTCAATGTGAAGGTCCAAGGGATACAATAAACCTGCACTGGTGCATCGGAAGCTAATACTGCTCTCCCAGGAGCCGCTAAAAGCACAAACTCTTGGAAGATTCACTATTCTTGTACTTAAATCAGCATTGTGCCTTTTGTATTTAATCCGGATGCAATTTCTGTGTTTCATGATCAATGTGAAGGTCCAAGGGATACAATAAACCTGCACTGCTGCATCGTAACCTAATACAGGTCTCCCAGGAGCCGCTCAAAGCACAAACTCTTAGAAGATTCACTCTTCTTGTACTTCAGTCGGCATTGTGCCTTTTGTTTTAATCCCGATCAATTTCTGTGTTTCATATCCAATGTGAAGGCCAAGGGATACAGTAAACCTGCACTGGTGCATCGGAAGCTAATACTGGTCTCCCAGGAGCCGCTCAAAGCACAAACTCTTAGAAGATTCACTCTTCTTGTACTTCAGTCGGCATTGTGCATTTCGTATTTAATCCCGATGCAATTTCTGTGTTTCATGGTCAATGTGAAGGTCCAAGGGATACAATAAACCTGCACTGGTGCATCGGAAGCTAATACTGGTCTCCCAGGAGCCGCTCAAAGCACAAACTCTTAGAAGATTCACTCTTCTTGTACTTCAGTCGGCATTGTGCCTTTTGTATTTAATCCCGATACAATTCTGTGTTTCATGGTCAATGTGAAGGTCCAAGGGATACAGCAAACGTGCACAAGTGCATCGGAAGCTAATACTCGTCCCCCAGGAGCCGCTCAAATCACAATCTCTTAGAAGATTCACTCTTCTTGTACTTCAGTCGGCATTGTGCCTTTTGTATTCAATCCCGATACACATTCTGTATTTCATGGTCAATGTGAAGGTCCAAGGGATACAGTAAACCTGCACTGGTGCGTCGGAATCTAAAACTGGTCTCCCAGGAGCCGCTCAAAGCACAAACTCTTAGAAGATTCACTCTTCTTGTACTTCAGTCGGCATTGTGCATTTCGTATTTAATCCCGATGCAATTTCTGTGTTTCATGGTCAATGTGAAGGTCCAAGGGATACAATAAACCTGCACTGGTGCATCGGAAGCTAATACTGGTCTCCCAGGAGCCGCTCAAAGCACAAACTCTTAGAAGATTCACTTTTCTTGTACTTCAGTCGGCATTGTGCCTTTTGTATTTAATCCCGATACAATTCTGTGTTTCATGGTCAATGTGAAGGTCCAAGGGATACAGCAAACGTGCACAAGTGCATCGGAAGCTAATACTCGTCCCCCAGGAGCCGCTCAAATCACAATCTCTTAGAAGATTCACTCTTCTTGTACTTCAGTCGGCATTGTGCCTTTTGTATTCAATCCCGATACACATTCTGTATTTCATGGTCAATGTGAAGGTCCAAGGGATACAGTAAACCTGCACTGGTGCGTCGGAATCTAAAACTGGTCTCCCAGGAGCCGCTCAAAGCACAAACTCTTAGAAGATTCACTCTTCTTGTACTTCAGTCGGCATTGTGCCTTTTGTAATTAATCCCGATGTAATTTCTGTGTTTCATGGTCAATATGAATGTCCAAGGGATACGATAAACCCGTACTGGTGCATCGGAAGCTAATACTGGTCTCCCAGGAGCCGCTCAAAGCACAAACTCTTAGAAGATTCACTCTTCTTGTACCTCAGTCGGCATTGTGCATTTTGTATTTAATCCCGATGCAATTTCTGTGTTTCATGGTCAATGTGGAGGTCCAAGTGATACAATAAACCTGCACTGGTGCATCGGAAGCTAATACTGGTCTCTCAGGAGCTGCTAAAAGCACAAACTCTTAGAAGATTCACTCTTCTTGTACTTCAGTCGGCATTGTGCCTTTTGTACTTAATCCCGATGCCAATTGTGTGTTTCATGGTCAATGTGAAGGTCCAAGGGATACAGTAAACCTGCACTGGTGCATCGGAATGTAATACTGGTCTCCCAGGAGCCGCTCAAAGCACAAACTCTTAGAAGATTCACTCTTCTTGTACTTCTGTCGGCATTGTGCATATTGTATTTAATCCCGATGCAATGTGTGTGTTTCATGGTCAATGTGAAGGTCCGAGTGATACAATAAACCGGCACTGGTGCATCGGAAGCTAATACTGCTCTCCCAGGAGCCGCTAAAAGCACAAACTCTTAGAAGATTCACTCTTATAGTACTTCAGTCGGCATTGTGCCTTTTGTATTTAATCCCGATGCAATTTATGTGTTTCATGGTCAATGTGAAGGTCCAAGGGATACAATAAACCAGCACTGGTGCATCGGAATCTAATACTGGTCTCCAAGGAGCCGCTCAAAGCACAAACTCTTGGAAGATTCACTCTTCTTGTACTTAAATCGGCATTGTGCCTATTGTATTTAATCCCGATGCAATTTCTGTGTTTCATGGTCAATGTGAAGGTCCAAGGGATACAACAAACCTGCACTGGTGCATCGTAACCTAATACTGGTCTCCCAGGAGCCGCTCAAAGCACAAACTCTTAGAAGATTCACTCTTCTTGTACTTCAGTCGGCATTGTGCCTTTTGTACTTAATCCCGATGCAATTTCTGTGCTTCATGCTCAATGTGAAGGTCCAAGGGATACAATAAACCAGCACTGGTGCATCGGAAGCTAATACTGGTCTCCAAGGAGCCGCTCAAAGCACAAACTCTTGGAAGATTCACTATTCTTGTACTTAAATCGGCATTGTGCCTTTTGTATTTAATCTGGATGCAATTTCTGTGTTTCATGTTCAATGTGAAGGTCCAAGGGATACAATAAACCTGCACTGCTGCATCGTAACCTAATACTGGTCTCCCAGGAGCCGCTCAAAGCACAAACTCTTAGAAGATTCACTCTTCTTGTACTTCAGTCGGCATTGTGCCTTTTGTTTTAATCCCGATGCAATTTCTGTGTTTCATGGTCAATATGAAAGTCCATGGGATACAATAAACCTGCACTGGTGCATCGGAAGCTAATAATGGTCTCCCAGGAGCCGCTCAAAGCACAAACTCTTAGAAGATTCACTCTTCTTGTACTTAAGTCGGCATTGTACCTTTTGTATTTAATCCCGATGCAATATCTTTGTTTCATGGTCAATGTGAAGGTCCAAGGGATACAATAAACCTGCACTGGTGCATCGTAACCTAATACTGGTCTCCCAGGAGCCGCTCAAAGCACAAACTCTTAGAAGATTCACTCTTCTTGTGCTTCAGTCGGCATTGTGCCTTTTGTACTTAATCCCGATGCAATTTCTGTGTTTCATGGTCAATGTGAAGGTCCAAGGGATACAATAAACCAGCACTGGTGCATCGGAAGCTAATACTGGTCTCCAAGGAGCCGCTCAAAGCACAAACTCTTAGAAGATTCACTCTTCTTGTACTTCAGTTGGCATTGTGGCTTTTGTATTTAATCCCGATCAATTTCTGTGTTTCATATCCAATGTGAAGGCCAAGGGATACAGTAAACCTGCACTGGTGCATCGGAAGCTAATACTGGTCTCCCAGGAGCCGCTGAAAGCACAAACTCTTAGAAGATTCAGTCTTCTTGTACTTCAGTCGGCATTGTGCATTTCGTATTTAGTCCCGATGCAATTTCTGTGTTTCATGGTCAATGTGAAGGTCCAAGGGATACAATAAACCTGCACTGGTGCATCGGAAGCTAATACTGGTCTCCCAGGAGCCGCTCAAAGCACAAACTCTTAGAAGATTCACTCTTCTTGTACTTCAGTCGGCATTGTGCCTTTTGTATTTAATCCCGATACAATTCTGTGTTTCATGGTCAATGTGAAGGTCCAAGGGATACAGCAAACGTGCACAAGTGCATCGGAAGCTAATACTGGTCCCCCAGGAGCCGCTCAAATCACAATCTCTTAGAAGATTCACTCTTCTTGTACTTCAGTCGGCATTGTGCCTTTTGTATTCAATCCCGATACACATTCTGTATTTCATGGTCAATGTGAAGGTCCAAGGGATACAGTAAACCTGCACTGGTGCGTCGGAATCTAATACTGGTCTCCCAGGAGCCGCTCAAAGCACAAACTCTTAGAAGATTCACTCTTCTTGTACTTCAGTCGGCATTGTGCTTTTGTACTTAATCCCGATGCAATTTCTGTGTTTCATGGTCAATGTGAAGGTCCAAGGGATACAATAAACCAGGACTGGTGCATCGGAAGCTAATACTGGTCTAAAAGGAGCCGCTCAAAGCACAAACTCTTGGAAGATTCACTATTCTTGTACTTAAATCGGCATTGTGCCTTTTGTATTTATTCCGGCTGCAATTTCTGTGTTTCATGGTCAATGTGAAGGTCCAAGGGATACAATAAACCTACACTGGTGCATCGTAACCTAATACTGGTCTCCCAGGAGCCGCTCAAAACACAAACTCTTAGAAGATTAGCTCTTCTTGTACTTCAGTCGGCATTGTGCCTTTTGTATTTAATCCCGATTCAATTTCTGTGTTTCATGGTCAATGTGAAGGTCCAAGGGATACAATAAACCTGCACTGGTGCATCGGAAGCTAATACTGGTCTCTCAGGAGCCGCTCAAAGCACAAACTCTTAGAAAAGTCACTCTTCTTTTACTTAAGTCGGCATTGTGCCTATTGTAATTAATCCCGATGCAATTTCTGTGTTTCATGGTCAATGTGAAGGTCCGAGGGATACAATAAACCTGCACTGGTGCATCGGAAGCTAATACTGGTCTCCCAGGAGCCGCTCAAAGCACAAAATCTTAGAAGATTCACTCTTCTTGTACTTCAGTCGGCATTGTGCTTTTTTTTTTAACCCCATACAATTTCTGTGTTTCATGGTCAATGTGAAGGTCCAAGGGATACAGCAAACCTGCACAAGTGCATCGGAAGCTAATACTGTTCTCCCAGGAGCCGCTCAAAGCAGAAACTCTTAGAGGATTCACTCTTCTTGTACTTCAGTCGGCATTGTGCCTTTTGTATTCAATCCCGATACACATTCTGTGTTTCATGGTCAATGTGAAGGTCCAAGGGATACAGTAAACCTGCACTGGTGCATCGGAATCTAATACTGGTCTCCCAGGAGCCGCTCAAAGCACAAACTCTTAGAAGATTCACTCTTCTTGTACTTAAGTCGTCATTGTGCCTTTTGTATTTAATCCCGATGCAATTTCTGTGTTTCATGGTCAATGTGAAGGTCCAAGTGATACAATAAACCTGCACTGGTGCATCGGAAGCTACTACTGGTCTCCCAGGAGCCGCTAAAAGCACAAACTCTTAGAAGATTCACTCTTCTTGTACTTCAGTCGGCATTGTGCCTTTTCTATTTAATCCCGATTCTATTTCTGTGTTTCATGTTCAATGTGAAGCTCCAAGTGATACAATAAACCTGCACTGGTGCATCGGAAGCTAATACTGCTCTCCCAGGAGCCGCTCAAAGCACAAACTCTTAGAAGATTCACTCTTCTTGTACTTCAGTCGGAATTGTGCATTTTGTATTTAATCCCGATGCAATTTATGTGTTTCATGGTCAATGTGAATGTCCAAGGGATACAATAAACCTGCGCTGGTGCATCGGAAGCTAATACTGGTCTCCAAGGAGCCGCTCAAAGCACAAACTCTTGGAAGATTCACTCTTCTTGTACTTAAATCGGCATTGTGCCTTTTGTATTTGATCCGGATGCAATTTCTGTGTTTCATGGTCAATGAGAAGGTCCAAGGGATACAATAAACCGGCACTGGTGCATCGTAACCTAATACTGGTCTCCCAGGAGCCGCTTAAAGCACAAACTCTTGGAAGATTCACTCTTCTTGTACTTAAATCGGCATTGTGCATTTCGTATTTAATCCCGATGCAATTTCTGTGCTTCATGGTCAATGAGAAGGTCCAAGGGATACAATAAACCTGCACTGGTGCATCGGAAGCTAATACTGGTCTCCAAGGAGCCGCTCAAAGCACAACTCTTAGAAGATTCACTCTTCTTGTACTTCAGTCGGCATTGTGCATTTCGTATTTAATCCCGATGCAATTTCTGTGTTTCATGGTCAATGTGAAGGTCCAAGGGATACAATAAACCTGCACTGGTGCATCGGAAGCTAATACTGGTCTCTCAGGAGCCGCTCAAAGCACAAACACTTAGAAGATTCACTCTTCTTGTACTTCAGTCGGCATTGTGCCTTTTGTATTTAATCCCGATACAATTCTGCTTTTCATGGTCAATGTGAAGGTCCAAGGGATACAGCAAACGTGCACATGTGCATCGGAAGCTAATACTGGTCTCCCAGGAGCCGCTCAAATCAAAATCTCTTAGAAGATTCACTCTTCTTGTACTTCAGTCGGCATTGTGCCTCTTGTATTCAATCCCGATACACATTCTGTATTTCATGGTCAATATGAATGTCCAAGGGATACAATAAACCCGTACTGGTGTATCGGAAGCTAACACTGGTCTCCCAGGAGCCGCTCAAAGCACAAACTCTTAGAAGATTCACTCTTCTTGTACTTCAGATGGCATTGTGCATTTTGTATTTAATCCCGATGCAATTTATGTGTTTCATGGTCAATGTGAAGGTCCAAGGGATACAGTAAACCTGCACTGGTGCATCGGAATATAATACTGGTCTCCCAGGAGCCGCTCAAGGCACAAACTCTTAGAAGATTCACTCTTCTTGTACTTCAGTCGGCATTGTGCATTTTGTATTTAATCCCGATGCAATTTGTGTGTTTCATGGTCAATGTGAAGGTCCAAGTGATACAATAAACCTGCACTGGTGCATCGGAAGCTAATACTGCTCTCCCAGGAGCCGCTAAAAGCACAAACTCTTAGAAGATTCACTCTTCTTGTACTTCAGTCGGCATTGTGCCTTTTGTATTTAATCCCGATGCAATTTATGTGTTTCATGGTCAATGTGAAGGTCCAAGGGATACAATAAACCAGCACTGGTGCATCAAAAGCTAATACTGGTCTCCAAGGAGCCGCTCAAAGCACAAACTCTTGGAAGATTCACTATTCTTGTACTTAAATCGGCATTGTGCCTTTTGTATTTAGTCCGGATGCAATTTCTGTGTTTCATGGTCAATGTGAAGGTCCAAGGGATACAATAAACCTGCACTGCTGCATCGTAACCTAATACTGGTCTCCCAGGAGCCGCTCAAAGCACAAACTCTTAGAAGATTCACTCTTCTTGTACTTCAGTCGGCATTGTGCCTTTTGTTTTAATCCCGATGCAATTTCTTTGTTTCATAGTCAATATGAAGGTCCATGTCATACAATAAACCTGCACTGGTGCATCGGAAGCTAATAATGGTCTCCCAGGAGCCGCTCAAAGCACAAACTCTTAGAAGATTCACTCTTCTTGTACTTCAGTCGGCATTGTGCATTTCGTATTTAATCCCGATGCAATTTCTGTGTTTCATGGTCAATGTGAATGTCCAAGGGATACAATAAACCTGCAATGGTGCATCGGAAGCTAATACTGGTCTCCCAGGAGCCGCTCAAAGCACAAACTCTTAGAAGATTCACTCTTCTTGTACTTCAGTCGGCATTGTGCCTTTTGTATTTAATCCCGATACAATTCTGTGTTTCATGGTCAATGTGAAGGTCCAAGGGATACAGCAAACGTGCACAAGTGCATCGGAAGCTAATACTGGTCCCCCAGGAGCCGCTCAAATCACAATCTCTTAGAAGATTCACTCTTCTTGTACTTCAGTCGGCATTGTGCCTTTTGTATTCAATCCCGATACACATTCTGTATTTCATGGTCAATGTGAAGGTCCAAGGGATACAGTAAACCTGCACTGGTGCGTCGGAATCTAATACTGGTCTCCCAGGAGCCGCTCAAAGCACAAACTCTTAGAAGATTCACTCTTCTTGTACTTCAGTCGGCATGGTGCCTTTTGTAATTAATCCCGATGTAATTTCTGTGTTTCATGGTCAATATGAATGTCCAAGGGATACAATAAACCCGTACTGGTGCATCGGAAGCTAATACTGGTCTCCCAGGAGCCGCTCAAAGCACAAACTCTTAGAAGATTCACTCTTCTTGTACCTCAGTCGGCATTGTGCATTTTGTATTTAATCCCGATGCAATTTCTGTGTTTCATGGTCAATGTGAAGGTCCAAGTGATACAATAAACCTGCACTGGTGCATCGGAAGCTAATACTTTTCTCTCAGGAGCTGCTAAAAGCACAAACTCTTAGAAGATTCACTCTTCTTGTACTTCAGTCGGCATTGTGCCTTTTGTACTTAATCCCGATGCAAATTGTGTGTTTCATGGTCAATGTGAAGGTCCAAGGGATACAGTAAACCTGCACTGGTGCATCGGAATGTAATACTGGTCTCCCAGGAGCCGCTCAAAGCACAAACTCTTAGAAGATTCACTCTTCTTGTACTTCAGTCGGCATTGTGCATTTTGTATTTAATCCCGATGCAATGTGTGTGTTTCACGGTCAATGTGAAGGTCCGAGTGATACAATAAACCTGCACTGGTGCATCGGAAGCTAATACTGCTCTCCCAGGAGCCGCTAACAGCACAAACTCTTAGAAGATTCACTCTTATAGTACTTCAGTCGGCATTGTGCCTTTTGTATTTAATCCCGATGCAATTTATGTGTTTCATGGTCAATGTGAAGGTCCGAGGGATACAATAAACCTGCACTGGTGCATCGGAAGCTAATACTGGTCTCCCAGGAGCCGCTCAAAGCACAAAATCTTAGAAGATTCACTCTTCTTGTACTTCAGTCGGCATTGTGCTTTTTTTTTTAACCCCATACAATTTCTGTGTTTCATGGTCAATGTGAAGGTCCAAGGGATACAGCAAACCTGCACAAGTGCATCGGAAGCTAATACTGTTCTCCCAGGAGCCGCTCAAAGCAGAAACTCTTAGAGGATTCACTCTTCTTGTACTTCAGTCGGCATTGTGCCTTTTGTATTCAATCCCGATACACATTCTGTGTTTCATGGTCAATGTGAAGGTCCAAGGGATACAGTAAACCTGCACTGGTGCATCGGAATCTAATACTGGTCTCCCAGGAGCCGCTCAAAGCACAAACTCTTAGAAGATTCACTCTTCTTGTACTTAAGTCGTCATTGTGCCTTTTGTATTTAATCCCGATTCTATTTCTGTGTTTCATGTTCAATGTGAAGCTCCAAGTGATACAATAAACCTGCACTGGTGCATCGGAAGCTAATACTGCTCTCCCAGGAGCCGCCAAAAGCACAAACTCTTAGAAGATTCACTCTTCTTGTACTTCAGTCGGCATTGTGCCCTTTGTATTTAATCCCGATGCAATTTCTGTGTTTCATGGTCAATGTGAAGGTCCAAGGGATACAATAAACCAATACTGGTGCATCGGACGCTAATACTGGTCTCCAAGGAGCCGCTCAAAGCACAAACTCTTGGAAGATTCACTATTCTTGTACTTAAATCCGGCATTGTGCCTTTTGTATTTAATCCGGATGCAATTTCTGTGTTTCATGGTCAATGTGAAGGTCCAAGGGATACAATAAACCTGCACTGCTGCATCGTAACCTAATACTGGTCTCCCAGGAGCCGCTCAAAGCACAATCTCTTAGAAGATTCACTCTTCTTGTACTTCAGTCGGCATTGTGCCTTTTGTATTCAATCCCGATACACATTCTGTGTTTCATGGTCAATGTGAAGTTCCAAGGGATACAGTAAACCTGCGCTGGTGCATCGAAATCTAATACTGGTCTCCCAGGAGCCGCTCAAAGCACAAACTCTTAGAAGATTCACTCTTCTTGTACTTCAGTCGGCATTGTGCATTTTGTATCTAATCCCGATGCAATTTCTGTGTTTCATGGTCAATGTGAAGGTCCAAGGGATACAATAAACCAGCACTGGTGCATCGGAAGCTAATACTGGTCTCCAAGGAGCCGCTCAAAGCACAAACTCTTGGAAGATTCACTATTCTTGTACTTAAATCGGCATTGTGCCTTTTGTATTTAATCCGGATGCAATTTCTGTGTTTCATGGTCAATGTGAAGGTCCAAGGGATACAATAAACCTGCACTGCTGCATCGTAACCTAATACTGGTCTCCCAGGAGCCGCTCAAAGCACAAACTCTTAGAAGATTCACTCTTCTTGTACTTCAGTCGGCATTGTGCCTTTTGTTTTAATCCCGATGCAATTTCTGTGTTTCATGGTCAATATGAAGGTCCATCGGATACAATATACCTGCACTGGTGCATCGGAAGCTAATAATGGTCTCCCAGGAGCCGCTCAAAGCACAAACTCTTAGAAGATTCACTCTTCTTGTACTTAAGTCGGCATTGTACCTTTTGTATTTAATCCCGATGCAAATTCTGTGTTTCATGAACAATGTGAAGGTCCAAGAGATACAATAAACCTGCACTGGTGCATCGGAGGCTAATACTGGTGACTCAGGAGCCGCTCAAAGCACAAACTCTTAGAAAATTCACTCTTCTTTTACTGAAGTCGGCATTGTGCCTATTGTATTTAATCCCGATGCAATTTCTGTGTTTCATGGTCAATGTGAAAGTCCGAGGTATGCAATAAACCTGCACTGGTGCATCGGAAGCTAATACTGGTCCCCCAGGAGCCGCTCAAAGCACAAATTCGTAGAAGATTCACTCTTCTTGTACTTCAGTCGGCATTGTGCATTTCGTATTTAATCCCGATGCAATTTCTGCGTTTCATGGTCAATGTGAAGGTCCAAGGGATACAATAAACTTGCACTGGTGCATCGGAAGCTAATACTGGTCTCCCACGAGCCGCTCAAAGCACAAACTCTTAGAAGATTCACTCTTCTTGTACTTCAGTCGGCATTGTGCTTTTTTTTTTTAACCCCATACAATTTCTGTGTTTCATGGTCAATGTGAAGGTCCAAGTGATACAATAAACCTGCACTGGTGCATCGGAAGCTAATACTGGTCTCCCAGGAGCCGCTGAAAGCACAAACTCTTAGAAGATTCACTCTTCTTGTACTTCAGTCGGCATTGTGCATTTCGTATTTAATCCCGATGCAATTTCTGTGTTTCATGGTCAATGTGAAGGTCCAAGGGATACAATAAACTTGCACTGGTGCATCGGAAGCTAATACTGGTCTCCCAGGAGCCGCTCAACGCACAAACTCTTAGAAGATTCACTCTTCTTGTACTTCAGTTGGCATTGTGGCTTTTGTATTTAATCCCGATCAATTTCTGTGTGTCATATCCAATGTGAAGGCGAAGGGATACAGTAAACCTGCACTGGTGCATCGGAAGCTAATACTGGTCTCCCAGGAGCCGCTGAAAGCACAAACTCTTAGAAGATTCACTCTTCTTGTACTTCAGTCGGCATTGTGCATTTCGTATTTAATCCCGATGCAATTTCTGTGTTTCATGGTCAATGTGAAGGTCCGAGGGATACAATAAACCTGCACTGGTGCATCGGAAGCTAATACTGGTCTCCCAGGAGCCGCTCAAAGCACAAAATCTTAGAAGATTCACTCTTCTTGTACTTCAGTCGGCATTGTGCTTTTTTTTTTAACCCCATACAATTTCTGTGTTTCATGGTCAATGTGAAGGTCCAAGGGATACAGCAAACCTGCACAAGTGCATCGGAAGCTAATACTGTTCTCCCAGGAGCCGCTCATAGCAGAAACTCTTAGAGGATTCACTCTTCTTGTACTTCAGTCGGCATTGTGCCTTTTGTATTCAATCCCGATACACATTCTGTGTTTCATGGTCAATGTGAAGGTCCAAGGGATACAGTAAACCTGCACTGGTGCATCGGAATCTAATACTGGTCTCCCAGGAGCCGCTCAAAGCACAAACTCTTAGAAGATTCACTCTTCTTGTACTTAAGTCGTCATTGTGCCTTTTGTATTTAATCCCGATGCAATTTCTGTGTTTCATGGTCAATGTGAAGGTCCAAGTGATACAATAAACCTGCACTGGTGCATCGGAAGCTACTACTGGTCTCCCAGGAGCCGCTAAAAGCACAAACTCTTAGAAGATTCACTCTTCTTGTACTTCAGTCGGCATTGTGCCTTTTCTATTTAATCCAGATTCTATTTCTGTGTTTCATGTTCAATGTGAAGCTCCAGGTGATACAATAAACCTGCACTGGTGCATCGGAAGCTAATACTGCTCTCCCAGGAGCCGCTCAAAGCACAAACTCTTAGAAGATTCACTCTTCTTGTACTTCAGTCGGCATTGTGCATTTTGTATTTAATCCCGATGCAATTTATGTGTTTCATGGTCAATGTGAATGTCCAAGGGATGCAATAAACCTGCGCTGGTGCATCGGAAGCTAATACTGGTCTCCAAGGAGCCGCTCAAAGCACAAACTCTTGGAAGATTCACTCTTCTTGTACTTAAATCGGCATTGTGCCTTTTGTATTTGATCCGGATGCAATTTCTGTGTTTCATGGTCAATGAGAAGGTCCAAGGGATACAATAAACCGGCACTGGTGCATCGGAAGCTAATACTGCTCTCCCAGGAGCCGCTAAAAGCACAAACTCTTAGAAGATTCACTCTTCTTGTACTTCAGTCGGCATTGTGCTTTTTGTTTTTAATCCCGATGCAATTTCTGTGTTTCATGGTCAATGTGAAGGTCCAAGGGATACAATAAACCAATACTGGTGCATCGGACGCTAATACTGGTCTCCAAGGAGCCGCTCAAAGCACAAACTCTTGGAAGATTCACTATTCTTGTACTTAAATCCGGCATTGTGCCTTTTGTATTTAATCCGGATGCAATTTCTGTGTTTCATGGTCAATGTGAAGGTCCAAGGGATACAATAAACCTGCACTGCTGCATCGTAACCTAATACTGGTCTCCCAGGAGCCGCTCAAACACAATCTCTTAGAAGATTCACTCTTCTTGTACTTCAGTCGGCATTGTGCCTTTTGTATTCAATCCCGATACACATTCTGTGTTTCATGGTCAATGTGAAGTTCCAAGGGATACAGTAAACCTGCGCTGGTGCATCGGAATCTAATACTGGTCTCCCAGGAGCCGCTCAAAGCACAAACTCTTAGAAGATTCACTCTTCTTGTACTTCAGTCGGCATTGTGCATTTTGTATCTAATCCCGATGCAATTTCTGTGTTTCATGGTCAATGTGAAGGTCCAAGGGATACAATAAACCAGCACTGGTGCATCGGAAGCTAATACTGGTCTCCAAGGAGCCGCTCAAAGCACAAACTCTTGGAAGATTCACTATTCTTGTACTTAAATCGGCATTGTGCCTTTTGTATTTAATCCGGATGCAATTTCTGTGTTTCATGGTCAATGTGAAGGTCCAAGGGATACAATAAACCTGCACTGCTGCATCGTAACCTAATACTGGTCTCCCAGGAGCCGCTCAAAGCACAAACTCTTAGAAGATTCACTCTTCTTGTACTTCAGTCGGCATTGTGCCTTTTGTTTTAATCCCGATGCAATTTCTGTGTTTCATGGTCAATATGAAGTTCCATGGGATACAATATACCTGCACTGGTGCATCGGAAGCTAATAATGGTCTCCCAGGAGCCGCTCAAAGCACAAACTCTTAGAAGATTCACTCTTCTTGTACTTAAGTCGGCATTGTACCTTTTGTATTTAATCCCGATGCAATTTCTGTGTTTCATGAACAATGTGAAGGTCCAAGGGATACAATAAACCTGCACTGGTGCATCGGAGGCTAATACTGGTGACTCAGGAGCCGCTCAAAGCACAAACTCTTAGAAAATTCACTCTTCTTTTACTTAAGTCGGCATTGTGCCTATTGTATTTAATCCCGATGCAATTTCTGTGTTTCATGGTCAATGTGAAGGTCCGAGGTATGCAATAAACCTGCACTGGTGCATCGGAAGCTAATACTGGTCTCCCACGAGCCGCTCAAAGCACAAACTCTTAGAAGATTCACTCTTCTTGTACTTCAGTCGGCATTGTGCTTTTTTTTTTAACCCCATACAATTTCTGTGTTTCATGGTCAATGTGAAGGTCCAAGTGATACAATAAACCTGCACTGGTGCATCGGAAGCTAATACTGGTCTCCCAGGAGCCGCTGAAAGCACAAACTCTTAGAAGATTCACTCTTCTTGTACTTCAGTCGGCATTGTGCATTTCGTATTTAATCCCGATGCAATTTCTGTGTTTCATGGTCAATGTGAAGGTCCAAGGGATACAATAAACTTGCACTGGTGCATCGGAAGCTAATACTGGTCTCCCAGGAGCCGCTCAAAGCACAAACTCTTAGAGGATTCACTCTTCTTGTACTTCAGTTGGCATTGTGGCTTTTGTATTTAACCCCGATCAATTTCTGTGTGTCATATCCAATGTGAAGGCCAAGGGATACAGTAAACCTGCACTGGTGCATCGGAAGCTAATACTGGTCTCCCAGGAGCCGCTGAAAGCACAAACTCTTAGAAGATTCACTCTTCTTGTACTTCAGTCGGCATTGTGCATTTCGTATTTAATCCCGATGCAATTTCTGTGTTTCATGGTCAATGTGAAGGTCCAAGGGATACAATAAACCTACACTGGTGCTTCGGAAGCTAATACTGGTCTCCCAGGAGCCGCGCAAAGCACAGACTCTTAGAAGATTCACTCTTCTTGTACTTCAGTCGGCATTGTGCCTTTTGTATTTAGTCCCGATACAATTCTGTGTTTCATGGTCAATGTGAAGGTCCAAGGGATACAGCAAACGTGCACAAGTGCATCGGAAGCTAATACTGGTCTCCCAGGAGCCGCTCAAATCACAATCTCTTAGAAGATTCACTCTTCTTGTACTTCAGTCGGCATTGTGCCTTTTGTATTCAATCCCGATACACATTCTGTATTTCATGGTCAATGTGAATGTCCAAGGGATACAGTAAACCTGCACTGGTGCATCGGAATCTAATACTGGTCTCCCAGGAGCCGCTCAAAGCACAAACTCTTAGAAGATAAACTCTTCTTGTACTTAAGTCGGCATTGTGCCTTTTGTAATTGATCCCGATGCAATTTCTGTGTTTCATGGTCAATATGAGTGTCCAAGGGATACAATAAACCCGTACTGGTGCATCGGAAGCTAATACTGGTCTCCAAGGAGCCGCTCAAAGCACAAACTCTTGGAAGATTCACTCTTCTTGTACTTAAATCGGCATTGTGCCTATTGTATTTAATCCCGATGCAATATCTGTGTTTCATGGTCAATGTGAAGGTCCAAGGGATACAATAAACCTGCACTGGTGCATCGTAACCTAATACTGGTCTCCCAGGAGCCGCTCAAAGCACAAACTCTTAGAAGATTCACTCTTCTTGTACTTCAGTCGGCATTGTGCCTTTTGTATTTAATCCCGATCAATTTCTGTGTTTCATATCCAATGTGAAGGCCAAGGGATACAATAAACCTGCACTGGTGCATCGGAAGCTAATACTGGTCCCCCAGGAGCCGCTCAAAGCACAAACTCGTAGAAGATTCACTCTTCTTGTACTTCAGTCGGCATTGTGCATTTCGTATTTAATCCCGATGCAATTTCTGCGTTTCATGGTCAATGTGAAGGTCCAAGGGATACAATAAACCTGCACTGGTGCATCGGAAGCTAATACTGGTCTCCCAGGAGCCGCTAAAAGCACAAACTCTTAGAAGATTCACTCTTCTTGTACTTCAGTCGGCATTGTGCCTTTTGTATTTAATCCCGATGCAATTTATGTGTTTCGTGGTCAATGTGAAGGTCCAAGGGATACAATAAACCTGCACTGGTGCATCGGAAGATAATACTGGTCTCCCAGGAGCCGCTCAAAGCACAAACTCTTAGAAGATTCACTCTTCTTGTACTTCAGTTGGCATTGAGGCTTTTGTATTTAATCCCGATCAATTTCTGTGTGTCATATCCAATGTGAAGGCCAAGGGATACAGTAAACCTGCACTGGTGCATCGGAAGCTAATACTGGTCTCCCAGGAGCCGCTGAAAGCACAAACTCTTAGAAGATTCACTCTTCTTGTACTTCAGTCGGCATTGTGCATTTCGTATTTAATCCCGATGCAATTTCTGTGTTTCATGGTCAATGTGAAGGTCCAAGGGATACAATAAACCTGCACTGGTGCTTCGGAAGCTAATACTGGTCTCCCAGGAGCCGCTCAAAGCACAGACTCTTAGAAGATTCACTCTTCTTGTACTTCAGTCGGCATTGTGCCTTTTGTATTTAATCCCGATGCAATTCTGTGTTTCATGGTCAATGTGAAGGTCCAAGGGATACAGCAAACGTGCACAAGTGCATCGGAAGCTAATACTGGTCTCCCAGGAGCCGCTCAAATCACAATCTCTTAGAAGATTCACTCTTCTTGTACTTCAGTCGGCATTGGGCCTTTTGTATTCAATCCCGATACACATTCTGTATTTCATGGTCAATGTGAATGTCCAAGGGATACAGTAAACCTGCACTGGTGCATCGGAATCTAATACTGGTCTCCCAGGAGCCGCTCAAAGCACAAACTCTTAGAAGATTCACTCTTCTTGTACTTCAGTTGGCATTGAGGCTTTTGTATTTAATCCCGATCAATTTCTGTGTGTCATATCCAATGTGAAGGCCAAGGGATACAGTAAACCTGCACTGGTGCATCGGAAGCTAATACTGGTCTCCCAGGAGCCGCTCAAAGCACAAACTCTTAGAAGATTCACTCTTCTTGTACTTCAGTCGGCATTGTGCATTTTGTATTTAATCCCGATGCTATTTCTGTGTTTCATGGTCAATGTGAAGGTCCAAGTGATACAATAAACCTGCACTGGTGCATCGGAAGCTAATACTGGTCTCCCAGGAGCTGCTAAAAGCACAAACTCTTAGAAGATTCACTCTTCTTGTACTTCAGTCGGCATTGTGCCTTTTGTACTTAATCCCGATGCAATTTGTGTGTTTCATGGTCAATGTGAAGGTCCAAGGGATACAGTAAACCTGCACTGGTGCATCGGAATCTAATACTGGTCTCCCAGGAGCCGCTCAAGGCACAAACTCTTAGAAGATTCACTCTTCTTGTACTTCAGTCGGCATTGTGCATTTTGTATTTAATCCCGATGCAATTTGTGTGTTTCATGGTCAATGTGAAGGTCCAAGTGATACAATAAACCTGCACTGGTGCATCGGAAGCTAATACTGCTCTCCCAGGAGCCGCTAAAAGCACAAACTCTTAGAAGATTCACTCTTCTTGTACTTCAGTCGGCATTGTGCCTTTTGTATTTAATCCCGATGCAATTTATGTGTTTCATGGTCAATGTGAATGTCCAAGGGATACAATAAACCAGCACTGGTGCATCGGAATCTAATACTGGTCTCCAAGGAGCCGCTCAAAGCACAAACTCTTGGAAGATTCACTCTTCTTGTACTTAAATCGGCATTGTGCCTATTGTATTTAATCCCGATGCAATTTCTGTGTTTCATGGTCAATGTGAAGGTCCAAGGGATACAATAAACCTGCACTGGTGCATCGTAACCTAATACTGGTCTCCCAGGAGCCGCTCAAAGCACAAACTCTTAGAAGATTCACTCTTCTTGTACTTCAGTCGGCATTGTGCCTTTTGTACTTAATCCCGATGCAATTTCTGTGTTTCATGGTCAATGTGAAAGTCCAAGGGATACAATAAACCAGCACTGGTGCATCGAAAGCTAATACTGGTCTCCAAGGAGCCGCTCAAAGCACAAACTCTTGGAAGATTCACTATTCTTGTACTGAAATCGGCATTGTGCCTTTTGTATTTAATCCGGATGCAATTTCTGTGTTTCATGGTCAATGTGAAGGTCCAAGGGATACAATAAACCTGCACTGGTGCATCGTAACCTAATACTGGTCTTCCAGGAGCCGCTCAAAGCACAAACTCTTAGAAGATTCACTCTTCTTGTACTTCAGTCGCCATTGTGCCTTTTGTTTTAATCCCGATGCAATTTCTGTGTTTCATGGTCAATATGAAGGTCCATGGGATACAATAAACCTGCACTGGTGCATCGGAAGCTAATAATGGTCTCCCAGGAGCCGCTAAAAGCACAAACTCTTAGAAGATTCACTCTTCTTGTACTTCAGTCGGCATTGTGCATTTTGTACTTAATCCCGATGCAATTTCTGTGTTTCATGGTCAATGTGAAGGTCCGAGGGATACAATAAACCAGCACTGGTGCATCGGAAGCTAAAACTGGTCTCCAAGGAGCCGCTCAAAGCACAAACTCTTAGAAGATTCACTCTTCTTGTACTTCAGTTCGCATTGTGCATTTCGTATTTAATCCCGATCAATTTCTGTGTTTCATATCCAATGTGAAGGCCAAGGGATACAATAAACCTGCACTGGTGCATCGGAAGCTAATACTGGTCCCCCAGGAGCCGCTCAAAGCACAAACTCGTAGAAGATTCACTCTTCTTGTACTTCAGTCGGCATTGTGCATTTCGTATTTAATCCCGATGCAATTTCTGCGTTTCATGGTCAATGTGAAGGTCCAAGGGATACAATAAACCTGCACTGGTGCATCGGAAGCTAATACTGGTCTCCCAGGAGCCGCTCAAAGCACAAACTCTTAGAAGATTCACTCTTCTTGTAGTTCAGTCGGCATTGTGCCTTTTGTATTTAATCCCGATACAATTCTGTTTTTCATGGTCAATGTGAAGGTCCAAGGGATACAGCAAACGTGCACAAGTGCATCGGAAGCTAATACTGGTCTCCCAGGAGCCGCTCAAATCACAATCTCTTAGAAGATTCACTCTTCTTGTACTTCAGTCGGCATTGTGCCTTTTGTATTCAATCCCGATACACATTCTGTATTTCATGGTCAATGTGAATGTCCAAGGGATACAGTAAACCTGCACTGGTGCATCGGAATCTAATACTGGTGTCCCAGGAGCCGCTCAAAGCACAAACTCTTAGAAGATTCACTCTTCTTGTACTTAAGTCGGCATTGTGCCTTTTGTAATTAATCCCGATGCAATTTCTGTGTTGCATGGTCAATATGAATGTCCAAGGGATACAATAAACCCGTACTGGTGCATCGGAAGCTAATACTGGTCTCCCAGGAGCCGCTCAAAGCACAAACTCTTAGAAGATTCACTCTTCTTGTACTTCAGTCGGCATTGTGCATTTTGTATTTAATCCCGATGCAATTTCTGTGTTTCATGGTCAATGTGAAGGTCCAAGGGATACAATAAACCTGCACTGGTGCATCGTAACCTAATACTGGTCTCCCAGGAGCCGCTCAAAGCACAAACTCTTAGAAGATTCACTCTTCTTGTACTTCAGTCGGCATTGTGCCTTTTGTACTTAATCCCGATGCAATTTCTGTGTTTCATGGTCAATGTGAAAGTCCAAGGGATACAATAAACCAGCACTGGTGCATCGAAAGCTAATACTGGTCTCCAAGGAGCCGCTCAAAGCACAAACTCTTGGAAGATTCACTATTCTTGTACTGAAATCGGCATTGTGCCTTTTGTATTTAATCCGGATGCAATTTCTGTGTTTCATGGTCAATGTGAAGGTCCAAGGGATACAATAAACCTGCACTGGTGCATCGTAACCTAATACTGGTCTTCCAGGAGCCGCTCAAAGCACAAACTCTTAGAAGATTCACTCTTCTTGTACTTCAGTCGCCATTGTGCCTTTTGTTTTAATCCCGATGCAATTTCTGTGTTTCATGGTCAATATGAAGGTCCATGGGATACAATAAACCTGCACTGGTGCATCGGAAGCTAATAATGGTCTCCCAGGAGCCGCTAAAAGCACAAACTCTTAGAAGATTCACTCTTCTTGTACTTCAGTCGGCATTGTGCATTTTGTACTTAATCCCGATGCAATTTCTGTGTTTCATGGTCAATGTGAAGGTCCGAGGGATACAATAAACCAGCACTGGTGCATCGGAAGCTAAAACTGGTCTCCAAGGAGCCGCTCAAAGCACAAACTCTTAGAAGATTCACTCTTCTTGTACTTCAGTTCGCATTGTGCATTTCGTATTTAATCCCGATCAATTTCTGTGTTTCATATCCAATGTGAAGGCCAAGGGATACAATAAACCTGCACTGGTGCATCGGAAGCTAATACTGGTCCCCCAGGAGCCGCTCAAAGCACAAACTCGTAGAAGATTCACTCTTCTTGTACTTCAGTCGGCATTGTGCATTTCGTATTTAATCCCGATGCAATTTCTGCGTTTCATGGTCAATGTGAAGGTCCAAGGGATACAATAAACCTGCACTGGTGCATCGGAAGCTAATACTGGTCTCCCAGGAGCCGCTCAAAGCACAAACTCTTAGAAGATTCACTCTTCTTGTAGTTCAGTCGGCATTGTGCCTTTTGTATTTAATCCCGATACAATTCTGTTTTTCATGGTCAATGTGAAGGTCCAAGGGATACAGCAAACGTGCACAAGTGCATCGGAAGCTAATACTGGTCTCCCAGGAGCCGCTCAAATCACAATCTCTTAGAAGATTCACTCTTCTTGTACTTCAGTCGGCATTGTGCCTTTTGTATTCAATCCCGATACACATTCTGTATTTCATGGTCAATGTGAATGTCCAAGGGATACAGTAAACCTGCACTGGTGCATCGGAATCTAATACTGGTCTCCCAGGAGCCGCTCAAAGCACAAACTCTTGGAAGATTCACTCTTCTTGTACTTAAATCGGCATTGTGCCTATTGTATTTAATCCCGATGCAATTTCTGTGTTTCATGGTCAATGTGAAGGTCCAAGGGATACAATAAACCTGCACTGGTGCATCGTAACCTAATACTGGTCTCCCAGGAGCCGCTCAAAGCACAAACTCTTAGAAGATTCACTCTTCTTGTACTTCAGTCGGCATTGTGCCTTTTGTACTTAATCCCGATGCAATTTCTGTGTTTCATGGTCAATGTGAATGTCCAAGTGATACAATAAACCAGCACTGGTGCATCGAAAGCTAATACTGGTCTCCAAGGAGCCGCTCAAAGCACAAACTCTTGGAAGATTCACTATTCTTGTACTTAAATCGGCATTGTGCGTTTTGTATTTAATCCGGATGCAATTTCTGTGTTTCATGGTAAATGTGAAGGTCCAAGGGATACAATAAACCTGCACTGTTGCATCGTAACCTAATACTGGTCTCCCAGGAGCCGCTCAAAGCACAGACCCTTAGAAGGTTCACTCTTCTTGTACTTCAGTCGGCATTGTGCCTTTTGTATTTAATCCCGATACAATTCTGTGTTTCATGGTCAATGTGAAGGTCCAAGGGATAAAATAAACCTGCACTGGTGCATCGTAACCTAATACTGGACTCCCAGGAGCCGCTCAAAGCACAAACTCTTAGAAGATTCACTCTTCTTGTACTTCAGTCGGCATTGTGCCTTTTGTACTTAATCCCGATGCAATTTATGTGTTTCATGGTCAATGTGAATGTCCAAGGGATACAATAAACCAGCACTGGTGCATCGGAATCTAATACTGGTCTCCAAGGAGCCGCTCAAAGCACAAACTCTTGGAAGATTCACTCTTCTTGTACTTAAATCGGCATTGTGCCTATTGTATTTAATCCCGATGCAATTTCTGTGTTTCATGGTCAATGTGAAGGTCCAAGGGATACAATAAACCTGCACTGGTGCATCGTAACCTAATACTGGTCTCCCAGGAGCCGCTCAAGGCACAAACTCTTAGAAGATTCACTCTTCTTGTACTTCAGTCGGCATTGTGCATTTTGTATTTAATCCCGATGCAATTTCTGTGTTTCATGGTCAATGTGAAGGTCCAAGGGATACAGCAAACGTGCACAAGTGCATCGGAAGCTAATACTGGTCTCCCAGGAGCCGCTCAAATCACAATCTCTTAGAAGATTCACTCTTCTTGTACTTCAGTCGGCATTGTGCCTTTTGTATTCAATCCCGATACACATTCTGTATTTCATGGTCAATGTGAATGTCCAAGGGATACAGTAAACCTGCACTGGTGCATCGGAATCTAATACTGGTCTCCCAGGAGCCGCTCAAAGCACAAACTCTTGGAAGATTCACTCTTCTTGTACTTAAATCGGCATTGTGCCTATTGTATTTAATCCCGATGCAATTTCTGTGTTTCATGGTCAATGTGAAGGTCCAAGGGATACAATAAACCTGCACTGGTGCATCGTAACCTAATACCGGTCTCCCAGGAGCCGCTCAAAGCACAAACTCTTGGAAGATTCACTATTCTTGTACTTAAATCGGCATTGTGCCTTTTGTATTTAAACCGGATGCAATTTCTGTGTTACATGGTCAATGTGAAGGTCCAAGGGATACAATAAACCTGCACTGCAGCATCGTAACCTAATACTGGTCTCCCAGGAGCCGCTCAAAGCACAAACTCTTAGAAGATTCACTCTTCCTGTACTTCAGTCGCCATTGTGCCTTTTGTTTTAATCCCGATGCAATTTCTGTGTTTCATGGTCAATGTGAAGGTCCAAGGGACACAATAAACCTGCACTGGTGCATCGTAACCTAATACTGGTCTCCCAGGAGCCGCTCAAAGCACAAACTCTTAGAAGATTCACTCTTCTTGTACTTCAGTCGACATTGTGCCTTTTGTACTTAATCCCGATGCAATTTATGTGTTTCATGGTCAATGTGAATGTCCAAGGGATACAATAAAGCAGCACTGGTGCATCGGAATCTAATACTGGTCTCCAAGGAGCCGCTCAAAGCACAAACTTTTGGAAGATTCACTCTTCTTGTACTTAAATCGGCATTGTGCCTATTGTATTTAATCCCGATGCAATTTCTGTGTTTCATGGTCAATGTGAAGGTCCAAGGGATACAATAAACCTGCACTGGTGCATCGGAAGCTAATACTGGTCTCCCAGGAGCCGCTCAAAGCACAAACTCTTAGAAGATTCACTCTTCTTGTACTTCAGTCGGCATTGTGCCTTTTGTATTTAATCCCGATACAATTCTGTTTTTCATGGTCAATGTGAAGGTCCAAGGGATACAGCAAACGTGCACAAGTGCATCGGAAGCTAATACTGGTCTCCCAGGAGCCGCTCAAATCACAATCTCTTAGAAGATTCACTCTTCTTGTACTTCAGTCGGCATTGTGCCTTTTGTATTCAATCCCGATACACATTCTGTATTTCATGGTCAATGTGAATGTCCAAGGGATACAGTAAACCTGCACTGGTGCATCGGAATCTAATACTGGTGTCCCAGGAGCCGCTCAAAGCACAAACTCTTAGAAGATTCACTCTTCATGTACTTAAGTCGGCATTGTGCCTTTTGTAATTAATCCCGATGCAATTTCTGTGTTGCATGGTCAATATGAATGTCCAAGGGATACAATAAACCCGTACTGGTGCATCCGAAGCTAATACTGGTCTCCCAGGAGCCGCTCAAAGCACAAACTCTTTGAAGATTCACTCTTCTTGTACTTCAGTCGGCATTGTGCATTTTGTATTTAATCCCGATGCAATTTCTGTGTTTCATGGTCAATGTGAAGGTCCAAGGGATACAATAAACCTGCACTGGTGCATCGGAAGCTAATACTGGTCTCCCAGGAGCTGCTGAAAGCACAAACTCTTAGAAGATTCACTCTTCTTGTACTTCAGTCGGCATTGTGCCTTTTGTACTTAATCCCGATGCAATTTGTGTGTTTCATGGTCAATGTGAAGGTCCAAGGGATACAGTAAACCTGCACTGGTGCATCGGAATCTAATACTGGTCTCGCAGGAGCCGCTCAAGGCACAAACTCTTAGAATATTCACTCTTCTTGTACTTCAGTCGGCATTGTGCATTTTGTATTTAATCCCGATGCAATTTATGTGTTTCATGGTCAATGTGAATGTCCAAGGGATACAATAAACCAGCACTGGTGCATCGGAATCTAATACTGGTCTCCAAGGAGCCGCTCAAAGCACAAACTCTTGGAAGATTCACTCTTCTTGTACTTAAATCGGCATTGTGCCTATTGTATTTAATCCCGATGCAATTTCTGTGTTTCATGGTCAATGTGAAGGTCCAAGGGATACAATAAACCTGCACTGGTGCATCGTAACCTAATACTGGTCTCCCAGGAGCCGCTCAAAGCACAAACTCTTAGAAGATTCACTCTTCTTGTACTTCAGTCGGCATTGTGCCTTTTGTACTTAATCCCGATGCAATTTCTGTGTTTCATGGTCAATGTGAATGTCCAAGTGATACAATAAACCAGCACTGGTGCATCGAAAGCTAATACTGGTCTCCAAGGAGCCGCTCAAAGCACAAACTCTTGGAAGATTCACTATTCTTGTACTTAAATCGGCATTGTGCCTTTTGTATTTAATCCGGATGCAATTTCTGTGTTTCATGGTCAATGTGAAGGTCCAAGGGATACAATAAACCTGCACTGGTGCATCGTAACCTAATACTGGTCTCCCAGGAGCCGCTCAAAGCACAGACTCTTAGAAGATTCACTCTTCTTGTACTTCAGTCGGCATTGTGCCTTTTGTATTTAATCCCGATACAATTCTGTGTTTCATGGTCAATGTGAAGGTCCAAGGGATAAAATAAACCTGCACTGGTGCATCGTAACCTAATACTGGTCTCCCAGGAGCCGCTCAAAGCACAAACTCTTAGGAGATTCACTCTTCTTGTACTTCAGTCGGCATTGTGCCTTTTGTACTTAATCCCGATGCAATTTATGTGTTTCATGGTCAATGTGAATGTCCAAGGGATACAATAAACCAGCACTGGTGCATCGGAATCTAATACTGGTCTCCAAGGAGCCGCTCAAAGCACAAACTCTTGGAAGATTCACTCTTCTTGTACTTAAATCGGCATTGTGCCTATTGTATTTAATCCCGATGCAATTTCTGTGTTTCATGGTCAATGTGAAGGTCCAAGGGATACAATAAACCTGCACTGGTGCATCGTAACCTAATACTGGTCTCCCAGGAGCCGCTCAAGGCACAAACTCTTAGAAGATTCACTCTTCTTGTACTTCAGTCGGCATTGTGCATTTTGTATTTAATCCCGATGCAATATCTGTGTTTCATGGTCAATGTGAAGGTCCAAGGGATACAGCAAACGTGCACAAGTGCATCGGAAGCTAATACTGGTCTCCCAGGAGCCGCTCAAATCACAATCTCTTAGAAGATTCACTCTTCTTGTACTTCAGTCGGCATTGTGCCTTTTGTATTCAATCCCGATACACATTCTGTATTTCATGGTCAATGTGAATGTCCAAGGGATACAGTAAACCTGCACTGGTGCATCGGAATCTAATACTGGTCTCCCAGGAGCCGCTCAAAGCACAAACTCTTGGAAGATTCACTCTTCTTGTACTTAAATCGGCATTGTGCCTATTGTATTTAATCCCGATGCAATTTCTGTGTTTCATGGTCAATGTGAAGGTCCAAGGGATACAATAAACCTGCACTGGTGCATCGTAACCTAATACTGGGCTCCCAGGAGCCGCTCAAAGCACAAACTCATGGAAGATTCACTATTCTTGTACTTAAATCGGCATTGTGCCTTTTGTATTTAATCCGGATGCAATTTCTGTGTTACATGGTCAATGTGAAGGTCCAAGGGATACAATAAACTTGCACTGCAGCATCGTAACCTAATACTGGTCTCCCAGGAGCCGCTCAAAGCACAAACTCTTAGAAGATTCACTCTTCTTGTACTTCAGTCGCCATTGTGCCTTTTGTTTTAATCCCGATGCAATTTCTGTGTTTCATGGTCAATGTGAAGGTCCAAGGGACACAATAAACCTGCACTGGTGCATCGTAACCTAATACTGGTCTCCCAGGAGCCGCTCAAAGCACAAACTCTTAGAAGATTCACTCTTCTTGTACTTCAGTCGGCATTGTGCCTTTTGTACTTAATCCCGATGCAATTTATGTGTTTCATGGTCAATGTGAATGTCCAAGGGATACAATAAAGCAGCACTGGTGCATCGGAATCTAATACTGGTCTCCAAGGAGCCGCTCAAAGCACAAACTCTTGGAAGATTCACTCTTCTTGTACTTAAATCGGCATTGTGCCTATTGTATTTAATCCCGATGCAATTTCTGTGTTTCATGGTCAATGTGAAGGTCCAAGGGATACAATAAACCTGCACTGGTGCATCGTAACCTAATACTGGTCTCCCAGGAGCCGCTCAAGGCACAAACTCTTAGAAGATTCACTCTTCTTGTACTTCAGTCGGCATTGTGCATTTTGTATTTAATCCCGATGCAATTTCTGTGTTTCATGGTCAATGTGAAGGTCCAAGGGATACAATAAACCTGCACTGGTGCTTCGGAAGCTAATACTGGTCTCCCAGGAGCCGCTCAAAGCACAGACTCTTAGAAGATTCACTCTTCTTGTACTTCAGTCGGCATTGTGCCTTTTGTATTTAATCCCGATACAATTCTGTGTTTCATGGTCAATGTGAAGGTCCAAGGGATACAGCAAACGTGCACAAGTGCATCGGAAGCTAATACTGGTCTCCCAGGAGCCGCTCAAATCACAATCTCTTAGAAGATTCACTCTTCTTGTACTTCAGTCGGCATTGTGCCTTTTGTATTCAATCCCGATACACATTCTGTATTTCATGGTCAATGTGAATGTCCAAGGGATACAGTAAACCTGCACTGGTGCATCGGAATCTAATACTGGTCTCCCAGGAGCCGCTCAAAGCACAAACTCTTAGAAGATTCACTCTTCTTGTACGTAAGTCGGCATTGTGCCTTTTGTAATTAATCCCGATGCAATTTCTGTGTTTCATGGTCAATATGAGTGTCCAAGGGATACAATAAACCCGTACTGGTGCATCGGAAGCTAATACTGGTCTCCCAGGAGCCGCTCAAAGCACAAACACTTAGAAGATTCACTCTCCTTGTACTTCAGTCGGCATTGTGCCTTTTGTATTTAATCCCGATGCAATTTATGTGTTTCATGGTCAATGTGAATGTCCAAGGGATACAATAAACCAGCACTGGTGCATCGGAATCTAATACTGGTCTCCAAGGAGCCGCTCAAAGCACAAACTCTTGGAAGATTCACTCTTCTTGTACTTAAATCGGCATTGTGCCTATTGTATTTAATCCCGATGCAATTTCTGTGTTTCATGGTCAATGTGAAGGTCCAAGGGATACAATAAACCTGCACTGGTGCATCGTAACCTAATACTGGTCTCCCAGGAGCCGCTCAAAGCACAAACTCTTAGAAGATTCACTCTTCTTGTACTTCAGTCGGCATTGTGCCTTTTGTATTTAATCCCGATCAATTTCTGTGTTTCATATCCTATGTGAAGGCCAAGGGATACAATAAACCTGCACTGGTGCATCGGAAGCTAATACTGGTCCCCCAGGAGCCGCTCAAAGCACAAACTCGTAGAAGATTCACTCTTCTTGTACTTCAGTCGGCATTGTGCATTTCGTATTTAATCCCGATGCAATTTCTGCGTTTCATGGTCAATGTGAAGGTCCAAGGGATACAATAAACCTGCACTGGTGCTTCGGAAGCTAATACTGGTCTCCCAGGAGCCGCTCAAAGCACAGACTCTTAGAAGATTCACTCTTCTTGTACTTCAGTCGGCATTGTGCCTTTTGTATTTAATCCCGATACAATTCTGTGTTTCATGGTCAATGTGAAGGTCCAAGGGATACAGCAAACGTGCACAAGTGCATCGGAAGCTAATACTGGTCTCCCAGGAGCCGCTCAAATCACAATCTCTTAGAAGATTCACTCTTCTTGTACTTCAGTCGGCATTCTGCCTTTTGTATTCAATCCCGATACACATTCTGTATTTCATGGTCAATGTGAATGTCCAAGGGATACAGTAAACCTGCACTGGTGCATCGGAATCTAATACTGGTCTCCCAGGAGCCGCTCAAAGCACAAACTCTTAGAAGATTCACTCTTCTTGTACGTAAGTCGGCATTGTGCCTTTTGTAATTAATCCCGATGCAATTTCTGTGTTTCATGGTCAATATGAGTGTCCAAGGGATACAATAAACCCGTACTGGTGCATCGGAAGCTAATACTGGTCTCCCAGGAGCCGCTCAAAGCACAAACACTTAGAAGATTCACTCTTCTTGTACTTCAGTCGGCATTGTGCCTTTTGTATTTAATCCCGATGCAATTTATGTGTTTCATGGTCAATGTGAATGTCCAAGGGATACAATAAACCAGCACTGGTGCATCGGAATCTAATACTGGTCTCCAAGGAGCCGCTCAAAGCACAAACTCTTGGAAGATTCACTCTTCTTGTACTTAAATCGGCATTGTGCCTATTGTATTTAATCCCGATGCAATTTCTGTGTTTCATGGTCAATGTGAAGGTCCAAGGGATACAATAAACCTGCACTGGTGCATCGTAACCTAATACTGGTCTCCCAGGAGCCGCTCAAAGCACAAACTCTTAGAAGATTCACTCTTCTTGTACTTCAGTCGGCATTGTGCCTTTTGTATTTAATCCCGATCAATTTCTGTGTTTCATATCCTATGTGAAGGCCAAGGGATACAATAAACCTGCACTGGTGCATCGGAAGCTAATACTGGTCCCCCAGGAGCCGCTCAAAGCACAAACTCGTAGAAGATTCACTCTTCTTGTACTTCAGTCGGCATTGTGCATTTCGTATTTAATCCCGATGCAATTTCTGCGTTTCATGGTCAATGTGAAGGTCCAAGGGATACAATAAACCTGCACTGGTGCATCGGAAGCTAATACTGGTCTCCCACGAGCCGCTCAAAGCACAAACTCTTAGAAGATTCACTCTTCTTGTACTTCAGTCGGCATTGTGCTTTTTTTTTTAACCCCATACAATTTCTGTGTTTCATGGTCAATGTGAAGGTCCAAGTGATACAATAAACCTGCACTGGTGCATCGGAAGCTAATACTGGTCTCCCAGGAGCCGCTTAGAGCACAAACTCTTAGAAGATTCACTCTTCTTGTACTTCAGTCGGCATTGTGCCTTTTGTATTTAATCCCGATGCAATTTATGTGTTTCGTGGTCAATGTGAAGGTCCAAGGGATACAATAAACCTGCAGTGGTGCATCGGAAGATAATACTGGTCTCCCAGGAGCCGCTCAAAGCACAAACTCTTAGAAGATTCACTCTTCTTGTACTTCAGTTGGCATTGAGGCTTTTGTATTTAATCCCGATCAATTTCTGTGTGTCATATCCAATGTGAAGGCCAAGGGATACAGTAAACCTGCACTGGTGCATCGGAAGCTAATACTGGTCTCCCAGGAGCCGCTGAAAGCACAAACTCTTAGAAGATTCACTGTTCTTGTACTTCAGTCGGCATTGTGCATTTCGTATTTAATCCCGATGCAATTTCTGTGTTTCATGGTCAATGTGAAGGTCCAAGGGATACAATAAACCTGCACTGGTGCATCGGAAGCTAATACTGGTCTCCCAGGAGCCGCTCAAAGCACAGACTCTTAGAAGATTCACTCTTCTTGTACTTCAGTCGGCATTGTGCCTTTTGTATTTAATCCCGATGCAATTCTGTGTTTCATGGTCAATGTGAAGGTCCAAGGGATACAGCAAACGTGCACAAGTGCATCGGAAGCTAATACTGGTCTCCCAGGAGCCGCTCAAATCACAATCTCTTAGAAGATTCACTCTTCTTGTACTTCAGTCGGCATTGTGCCTTTTGTATTCAATCCCGATACACATTCTGTATTTCATGGTCAATGTGAATGTCCAACGGATACAGTAAACCTGCACTGGTGCATCGGAATCTAATACTGGTCTCCCAGGAGCCGCTCAAAGCACAAACTCTTAGAAGATTCACTCTTCTTGTACTTAAGTCGGTATTGTGCCTTGTGTAATCAATCCCGATGCAATTTCTGTGTTTCATGGTCAATATGAATGTCCAAGGTATACAATAAACCCGTACTGGTGCATCGGAAGCTAATACTGGTCTCCCAGGAGCCGCTCAAAGCACAAACTCTTAGAAGATTCACTCTTCTTGTACTTCAGTCGGCATTGTGCATTTTGTATTTAATCACGATGCTATTTCTGTGTTTCATGGTCAATGTGAAGGTCCAAGTGATACAATAAACCTGCACTGCTGCATCGGAAGCTAATACTGGTCACCCAGGAGCTGCTAAAAGCACAAACTCTTAGAAGATTCACTCTTCTTGTACTTCAGTCGGCATTGTGAATTTTGTACTTAATCCCGATACAATTTGTGTGTTTCATGTTCAATGTGAAGGTCCAAGGGATACAGTAAACCTGCACTGGTGCATCGGAATCTAATACTGGTCTCCCTGGAGCCGCTCAAGGCACAAACTCTTAGAAGATTCACTCTTCTTGTACTTCAGTCGGCATTGTGCATTTTGTATTTAATCCCGATGCAATTTGTGTGTTTCATGGTCAATGTGAAGGTCCAAGTGATACAATAAACCTGCACTGGTGCATCGGAAGCTAATACTGCTCTCCCAGGAGCCGCTAAAAGCTCAAACTCTTAGAAGATTCACTCTTCTTGTACTTCAGTCGGCATTGTGCCTTTTGTATTTAATCCCGATGCAATTTATGTGTTTCATGGTCAATGTGAATGTCCAAGGGATACAATAAACCAGCACTGGTGCATCGGAATCTAATACTGGTCTCCAAGGAGCCGCTCAAAGCACAAACTCTTGGAAGATTCACTCTTCTTGTACTTAAATCGGCATTGTGCCTATTGTATTTAATCCCGATGCAATTTCTGTGTTTGATGGTCAATGTGAAGGTCCAAGGGATACAATAAACCTGCACTGGTGCATCGTAACCTAATACTGGTCTCCCAGGAGCCGCTCAAAGCACAAACTCTTAGAAGATTCACTCTTCTTGTACTTCAGTCGCCATTGTGCTTTTTGTTTTAATCCCGATGCAATTTCTGTGTTTCATGGTCAATATGAATGTCCATGGGATACAATAAACCTGCACTGGTGCATCGGAAGCTAATAATGGTCTCCCAGGAGAAGCTAAAAGCACAAACTCTTAGAAGATTCACTCTTCTTGTACTTCAGTCGGCATTGTGCCTTTTGTACTTAATCCCGATGCAATTTCTGTGTTTCATGGTCAATGTGAAGGTCCGAGGGATACAATAAACCAGCACTGGTGAATCGGAAGCTAAAACTGGTCTCCAAGGAGCCGCTCAAAGCACAAACTCTTAGAAGATTCACTCTTCTTGTACTTCAGTTGGCATTGTGCATTTCGTATTTAATCCCGATCAATTTCTGTGTTTCATATCCAATGTGAAGGCCAAGGGATACAATAAACCTGCACTGGTGCATCGGAAGCTAATTCTGGTCCCCCAGGAGCCGCTCAAAGCACAAACTCGTAGAAGATTCACTCTTCTTGTACTTCAGTCGGCATTGTGCATTTCGTATTTAATCCCGATGCAATTTCTGCGTTTCATGGTCAATGTGAAGGTCCAAGGGATACAATAAACCTGCACTGGTGCATCGGAAGCCAATACTGGTCTCCCAGGAGCCGCTCAAAGCACAAACTCTTAGAAGATTCACTCTTCTTGTACTTCAGTCGGCATTGTGCCTTTTGTATTTAATCCCGATACAATTCTGTGTTTCATGGTCAATGTGAAGGTCCAAGGGATACAGCAAACGTGCACAAGTGCATTGGAAGCTAATACTGGTCTCCCAGGAGCCGCTCAAATCACAATCTCTTAGAAGATTCACTCTTCTTGTACTTCAGTCGGCATTGTGCCTTTTGTATTCAATCCCGATACACATTCTGTATTTCATGGTCAATGTGAATGTCCAAGGTATACAATAAACCTGCACTGGTGCATCGTAACCTAATACTGGTCTCCCAGGAGCCGCTCAAAGCACAAACTCTTAGAAGATTCACTCTTCTTGTACTTCAGTCGGCATTGTGCCTTTTGTATTTAATCCCGATGCAGTTTCTGTGTTTCACGGTCAATATGAATGTCCAAGGGATACAATAAACCTGCACTGGTGCATCGTAACCTAATACTGGTCTCCCAGGAGCCGCTCAAAGCACAAACTCTTAGAAGATTCACTCTTCTTGTACTTCAGTCGGCATTGTGCCTTTTGTACTTAATGCCGATGCAATTTCTGTGTTTCATGGTCAATGTGAAGGTCCGAGGGATACAATAAACCAGCACTGGTGCTTCGGAAGCTAAAACTGGTCTCCAAGGAGCCGCTCAAAGCACAAACTCTTAGAAGATTCACTCTTCTTGTACTTCAGTTGGCATTGTGGCTTTTGTATTTAATCCCGATCAATTTCTGTGTTTCATGGTCAATGTGAAGGCCAAGGTATACAGTAAACCTGCACTGGTGCATCGGAAGCTAATACTGGTCTCCCAGGAGCCGCTGAAAGCACAAACTCTTAGAAGATTCACTCTTCTTGTACTTCAGTCGGCATTGTGCATTTCGTATTTAATCCCGATGCAATTTCTGTGTTTCATGGTCAATGTGAAGGTCCAAGGGATACAATAAACCTGCACTGGTGCTTCGGAAGCTAATACTGGTCTCCCAGGAGCCGCTCAAAGCACAAACTCTTAGAAGATTCACTCTTCTTGTACTTCAGTCGGCATTGTGCCTTTTGTATTTAATCCCGATACAATTCTGTGTTTCATGGTCAATGTGAAGGTCCATGGGATACAGCAAACGTGCACAAGTGCATCGGAAGCTAATACTGGTCTCCCAGGAGCCGCTCAAATCACAATCTCTTAGAAGATTCACTCTTCTTGTACTTCAGTCGGCATTGTGCCTTTTGTATTCAATCCCGATACACATTCTGTATTTCATGGTCAATGTGAAGGTCCAAGGGATACAGTAAACCTGCACTGGTGCGTCGAATCTAATACTGGTCTCCCAGGAGCCGCTCAAAGCACAAACTCTTAGAAGATTCACTCTCCTTGTACTTCAGTCGGCATTGTGCCTTTTGTAATTAATCCCGATGCAATTTCTGTGTTTCATGGTCAATGTGAAGGTCCAAGGGATACAATAAACCAGCACTGGTGCATCGGAATCTAATACTGGTCTCCAAGGAGCCGCTCAAAGCACAAACTCTTGGAAGATTCACTCTTCTTGTACTTAAATCGCCATTGTGCCTATTGTATTTAATCCCGATGCAATTTCTGTGTTTCATGGTCAATGTGAAGGTCCAAGGGATACAATAAACCTGCACTGGTGCATCGTAACCTAATACTGGTCTTCCAGGAGCCGCTCAAAGCACAAACTCTTAGAAGATTCACTCTTCTTGTACTTCAGTCGGCATTGTGCCTTTTGTACTTAATCCCGATGCAATTTCTGTTTTTAATAGTCAATGTGAAGGTCCAAGGGATACAATAAACCAGCACTGGTGCATCGGAAGCTAATACTGGTCTCCAAGGAGCCGCTCAAAGCACAAACTCTTGGAAGATTCACTATTCTTGTACTTAAATCGGCATTGTGCCTTTTGTATTTAATCCGGATGCAATTTCTGTGTTTCATGGTCAATGTGAAGGTCCAAGGGATACAATAAACCTGCACTGGTGCATCGTAACCTAATACTGGTCTCCCAGGAGCCGCTCAAAGCACAAACTCTTAGAAGATTCACTCTTCTTGTACTTAAGTCGGCATTGTGCCTTTTGTAATTAATCCCGATGCAATTTCTGTGTTTCATGGTCAATATGAATGTCCAAGGGATACAATAAACCTGCACTGGTGCATCGGAAGCTAATAATGGTCTCCCAGGAGCCGCTCAAAGCACAAACTCTTAGAAGATTCACTCTTCTTGTACTTCAGTCGGCATTATACCTTTTGTTTTTAATCCCGATGCAATTTCTGTGTTTGATGGTCAATGTAAAGGTCCAAGGGATACAATAAACCTGCACTGGTGCATCGTAACCTAATACTGGTCTCCCAGGAGCCGCTCAAAGCACAAACTCTTAGAAGATTCACTCTTCTTGTACTTCAGTCGGCATTGTGCCTTTTGTACTTAATCCCGATGCAATTTCTGTGTTTCATGGTCAATGTGAAGGTCCGAGGGATACAATAAACCAGCACTGGTGCTTCGGAAGCTAAAACTGGTCTCCAAGGAGCCGCTCAAAGCACAAACTCTTAGAAGATTCACTCTTCTTGTACTTCAGTTGGCATTGTGGCTTTTGTATTTAATCCCGATCAATTTCTGTGTTTCATATCCAATGTGAAGGCCAAGGTATACAGTAAACCTGCACTGGTGCATCGGAAGCTAATACCGGTCTCCCAGGAGCCGCTGAAAGCACAAACTCTTAGAAGATTCACTCTTCTTGTACTTCAGTCGGCATTGTGCATTTCGTATTTAATCCCGATGCAATTTCTGTGTTTCATGGTCAATGTGAGGGTCCAAGGGATACAATAAACCTGCACTGGTGCTTCGGAAGCTAATACTGGTCTCCCAGGAGCCGCTCAAATCACAATCTCTTAGAAGATTCACTCTTCTTGTACTTCAGTCGGCATTGTGCCTTTTGTATTCAATCCCGATACACATTCTGTATTTCATGGTCAATGTGAATGTCCAAGGGATACAGTAAACCTGCACTGGTGCATCGGAATCTAATACTGGTCTCCCAGGAGCCGCTCAAAGCACAAACTCTTAGAAGATTCACTCTTCTTGTACTTAAGTCGGCATTGTGCCTTTTGTAATTAATCCCGATGCAATTTCTGTGTTTCATGGTCAATATGAATGTCCAAGGGATACAATAAACCCGTACTGGTGCATCCGAAGCTAATACTGGTCTCCCAGGAGCCGCTCAAAGCACAAACTCTTAGAAGATTCACTCTTCTTGTACTTCAGTCGGCATTGTGCATTTTGTATTTAATCCCGATGCAATTTCTGTGTTTCATGGTCAATGTGAAGGTCCAAGTGATACAATAAACCTGCACTGGTGCATCGGAAGCTAATACTGGTCTCCCAGGAGCTGCTAAAAGCACAAACTCTTAGAAGATTCACTCTTCTTGTACTTCAGTCGGCATTGTGCCTTTTGTACTTAATCCCGATGCAATTTGTGTGTTTCATGGTCAATGTGAAGGTCCAAGGGATACAGTAAACCTGCACTGGTGCATCGGAATCTAATACTGGTCTCCCAGGAGCCGCTCAAGGCACAAACTCTTAGAAGATTCACTCTTCTTGTACTTCAGTCGGCATTGTGCATTTTGTATTTAATCCCGATGCAATTTGTGTGTTTCATGGTCAATGTGAAGGTCCAAGTGGTACAATTAACCTGCACTGGTGCATCGGAAGCTAATACTGCTCTCCCAGGAGCCGCTAAAAGCACAAACTCTTAGAAGATTCACTCTTCTTGTACTTCAGTCGGCATTGTGCCTTTTGTATTTAATCCCGATGCAATTTATGTGTTTCATGGTCAATGTGAATGTCCAAGGGATACAATAAACCAGCACTGGTGCATCGGAATCTAATACTGGTCTCCAAGGAGCCGCTCAAAGCACAAACTCTTGGAAGATTCACTCTTCTTGTACTTAAATCGGCATTGTGCCTATTGTATTTAATCCCGATGCAATTTCTGTGTTTCATGGTCAATGTGAAGGTCCAAGGGAAACAATAAACCTGCACTGGTGCATCGTAACCTAATACTGGTCTCCCAGGAGCCGCTCAAAGCACAAACTCTTAGAAGATTCACTCTTCTTGTACTTCAGTCGGCATTGTGCCTTTTGTACTTAATCCCGAGGCAATTTCTGTGTTTCATGGTCAATGGGAAGGTCCAAGGGATACAATAAACCAGCACTGGTGCATCGAAAGCTAATACTGGTCTCCAAGGAGCCGCTCAAAGCACAAACTCTTTGAAGATTCACTATTCTTGTACTTAAATCGGCATTGTGCCTTTTGTATTTAATCCGGATGCAATTTCTGTGTTTCATGGTCAATGTGAAGGTCCAAGGGATACAATAAACCTGCACTGCTGCATCGTAACCTAATACTGGTCTCCCAGGAGCCGCTCAAAGCACAAACTCTTAGAAGATTCACTCTTCTTGTACTTCAGTCGCCATTGTGCCTTTTGTTTTAATCCCGATGCAATTTCTGTGTTTCATGGTCAATATGAAGGTCCATGGGATACAATAAACCTGCACTGGTGCATCGGAAGCTAATAATGGTCTCCCAGGAGCCGCTCAAAGCACAAACTCTTAGAAGATTCACTCTTCTTGTACTTCAGTCGGCATTGTACCTTTTGTTTTTAATCCCGATGCAATTTCTGTGTTTGATGGTCAATGTGAAGTCCAAGGGATACAATAAACCTGCACTGGTGCATCGTAACCTAATACTGGTCTCCCAGGAGCCGCTCAAAGCACAAACTCTTAGAAGATTCACTCTTCTTGTACTTCAGTCGGCATTGTGCCTTTTGTACTTAATCCCGATGCAATTTCTGTGTTTCATGGTCAATGTGAAGGTCCGAGGGATACAATAAACCAGCACTGGTGCTTCGGAAGCTAAAACTGGTCTCCAAGGAGCCGCTCAAAGCACAAACTCTTAGAAGATTCACTCTTCTTGTACTTCAGTTGGCATTGTGGCTTTTGTATTTAATCCCGATCAATTTCTGTGTTTCATGGTCAATGTGAAGGCCAAGGTATACAGTAAACCTGCACTGGTGCATCGGAAGCTAATACTGGTCTCCCAGGAGCCGCTGAAAGCACAAACTCTTAGAAGATTCACTCTTCTTGTACTTCAGTCGGCATTGTGCATTTCGTATTTAATCCCGATGCAATTTCTGTGTTTCATGGTCAATGTGAAGGTCCAAGGGATACAATAAACCTGCACTGGTGCTTCGGAAGCTAATACTGGTCTCCCAGGAGCCGCTCAAAGCACAAACTCTTAGAAGATTCACTCTTCTTGTACTTCAGTCGGCATTGTGCCTTTTGTATTTAATCCCGATACAATTCTGTGTTTCATGGTCAATGTGAAGGTCCATGGGATACAGCAAACGTGCACAAGTGCATCGGAAGCTAATACTGGTCTCCCAGGAGCCGCTCAAATCACAATCTCTTAGAAGATTCACTCTTCTTGTACTTCAGTCGGCATTGTGCCTTTTGTATTCAATCCCGATACACATTCTGTATTTCATGGTCAATGTGAAGGTCCAAGCGATACAGTAAACCTGCACTGGTGCGTCGGAATCTAATACTGGTCTCCCAGGAGCCGCTCAAAGCACAAACTCTTAGAAGATTCACTCTCCTTGTACTTCAGTCGGCATTGTGCCTTTTGTAATTAATCCCGATGCAATTTCTGTGTTCATGGTCTATGTGAAGGTCCAAGGGATACAATAAACCAGCACTGGTGCATCGGAATCTAATACTGGATTCCAAGGAGCCGCTCAAAGCACAAACTCTTGGAAGATTCACTCTTCTTGTACTTAAATCGCCATTGTGCCTATTGTATTTAATCCCGATGCAATTTCTGTGTTTCATGGTCAATGTGAAGGTCCAAGGGATACAATAAACCTGCACTGGTGCATCGTAACCTAATACTGGTCTTCCAGGAGCCGCTCAAAGCACAAACTCTTAGAAGATTCACTCTTCTTGTACTTCAGTCGGCATTGTGCCTTTTGTTCTTAATCCCGTTGCAATTTCTGTGTTTCATGGTCAATGTGAAGGTCCAAGGGATACAATAAACCAGCAGTGGTGCATCGGAAGCTAATAATGGTCTCCAAGGAGCCGCTCAAAGCAAAAACTCTTGGAAGATTCACTATTCTTGTACTTAAATCGGCATTGTGCCTTTTGTATTTAATCCGGATGCAATTTCTGTGTTTCATGGTCAATGTGAAGGTCCAAGGGATACAATAAACCTGCACTGGTGCATCGTAACCTAATACTGGTCTTCCAGGAGCCGCTCAAAGCACAAACTCTTAGAAGATTCACTCTTCTTGTACTTCAGTCGGCATTGTGCCTTTTGTACTTAATCCCGATGCAATTTCTGTGTTTCATGGTCAATGTGAAGGTCCGAGGGATACAATAAACCAGCACTGGTGCTTCGGAAGCTAAAACTGGTCTCCAAGGAGCCGCTCAAAGCACAAACTCTTAGAAGATTCACTCTTCTTGGACTTCAGTTGGCATTGTGGCTTTTGTATTTAATCCCGATCAATTTCTGTGTTTCATGGTCAATGTGAAGGCCAAGGTATACAGTAAACCTGCACTGGTGCATCGGAAGCTAATACTGGTCTCCCAGGAGCCGCTGAAAGCACAAACTCTTAGAAGATTCACTCTTCTTGTACTTCAGTCGGCATTGTGCATTTCGTATTTAATCCCGATGCTATTTCTGTGTTTCATGGTCAATGTGAAGGTCCAAGGGATACAATAAACCTGCACTGGTGCTTCGGAAGCTAATACTGGTCTCCCAGGAGCCGCTCAAAGCACAAACTCTTAGAAGATTCACTCTTCTTGTACTTCAGTCGGCATTGTGCCTTTTGTATTTAATCCCGATACAATTCTGTGTTTCATGGTCAATGTGAAGGTCCATGGGATACAGCAAACGTGCACAAGTGCATCGGAAGCTAATACTGGTCTCCCAGGAGCCGCTCAAATCACAATCTCTTAGAAGATTCACTCTTCTTGTACTTCAGTCGGCATTGTGCCTTTTGTATTCAATCCCGATACACATTCTGTATTTCATGGTCAATGTGAAGGTCCAAGGGATACAGTAAACCTGCACTGGTGCGTCGAATCTAATACTGGTCTCCCAGGAGCCGCTCAAAGCACAAACTCTTAGAAGATTCACTCTCCTTGTACTTCAGTCGGCATTGTGCCTTTTGTAATTAATCCCGATGCAATTTCTGTGTTTCATGGTCAATGTGAAGGTCCAAGGGATACAATAAACCAGCACTGGTGCATCGGAATCTAATACTGGTCTCCAAGGAGCCGCTCAAAGCACAAACTCTTAGAAGATTCACTCTTCTTGTACTTAAATCGCCATTGTGCCTATTGTATTTAATCCCGATGCAATTTCTGTGTTTCATGGTCAATGTGAAGGTCCAAGGGATACAATAAACCTGCACTGGTGCATCGTAACCTAATACTGGTCTTCCAGGAGCCGCTCAAAGCACAAACTCTTAGAAGATTCACTCTTCTTGTACTTCAGTCGGCATTGTGCCTTTTGTACTTAATCCCGATGCAATTTCTGTTTTTAATGGTCAATGTGAAGGTCCAAGGGATACAATAAACCAGCACTGGTGCATCGGAAGCTAATACTGGTCTCCAAGGAGCCGCTCAAAGCACAAACTCTTGGAAGATTCACTATTCTTGTACTTAAATCGGCATTGTGCCTTTTGTATTTAATCCGGATGCAATTTCTGTGTTTCATGGTCAATGTGAAGGTCCAAGGGATACAATAAACCTGCACTGGTGCATCGTAACCTAATACTGGTCTCCCAGGAGCCGCTCAAAGCACAAACTCTTAGAAGATTCACTCTTCTTGTACTTAAGTCGGCATTGTGCCTTTTGTAATTAATCCCGATGCAATTTCTGTGTTTCATGGTCAATATGAATGTCCAAGGGATACAATAAACCTGCACTGGTGCATCGGAAGCTAATAATGGTCTCCCAGGAGCCGCTCAAAGCACAAACTCTTAGAAGATTCACTCTTCTTGTACTTAAGTCGGCATTGTACCTTTTGTATTTAATCCCAATGCAATTTCTGTGTTTCATGGTCAATGTGAAGGTCCAAGGGATACAATAAACCTTCACTGGTGCATCGGAAGCTAATACTGGTCTCTCAGGAGCCGCTCAAAGCACAAACTCTTAGAAGATTCACTCTTCTTGTACTTCAGTCGGCATTATACCTTTTGTTTTTAATCCCGATGCAATTTCTGTGTTTGATGGTCAATGTAAAGGTCCAAGGGATACAATAAACCTGCACTGGTGCATCGTAACCTAATACTGGTCTCCCAGGAGCCGCTCAAAGCACAAACTCTTAGAAGATTCACTCTTCTTGTACTTCAGTCGGCATTGTGCCTTTTGTACTTAATCCCGATGCAATTTCTGTGTTTCATGGTCAATGTGAAGGTCCGAGGGATACAATAAACCAGCACTGGTGCTTCGGAAGCTAAAACTGGTCTCCAAGGAGCCGCTCAAAGCACAAACTCTTAGAAGATTCACTCTTCTTGTACTTCAGTTGGCATTGTGGCTTTTGTATTTAATCCCGATCAATTTCTGTGTTTCATATCCAATGTGAAGGCCAAGGTATACAGTAAACCTGCACTGGTGCATCGGAAGCTAATACCGGTCTCCCAGGAGCCGCTGAAAGCACAAACTCTTAGAAGATTCACTCTTCTTGTACTTCAGTCGGCATTGTGCATTTCGTATTTAATCCCGATGCAATTTCTGTGTTTCATGGTCAATGTGAGGGTCCAAGGGATACAATAAACCTGCACTGGTGCTTCGGAAGCTAATACTGGTCCCCCAGGAGCCGCTCAAATCACAATCTCTTAGAAGATTCACTCTTCTTGTACTTCAGTCGGCATTGTGCCTTTTGTATTCAATCCCGATACACATTCTGTATTTCATGGTCAATGTGAATGTCCAAGGGATACAGTAAACCTGCACTGGTGCATCGGAATCTAATACTGGTCTCCCAGGAGCCGCTCAAAGCACAAACTCTTAGAAGATTCACTCTTCTTGTACTTAAGTCGGCATTGTGCCTTTTGTAATTAATCCCGATGCAATTTCTGTGTTTCATGGTCAATATGAATGTCCAAGGGATACAATAAACCCGTACTGGTGCATCCGAAGCTAATACTGGTCTCCCAGGAGCCGCTCAAAGCACAAACTCTTAGAAGATTCACTCTTCTTGTACTTCAGTCGGCATTGTGCATTTTGTATTTAATCCCGATGCAATTTCTGTGTTTCATGGTCAATGTGAAGGTCCAAGTGATACAATAAACCTGCACTGGTGCATCGGAAGCTAATACTGGTCTCCCAGGAGCTGCTAAAAGCACAAACTCTTAGAAGATTCACTCTTCTTGTACTTCAGTCGGCATTGTGCCTTTTGTACTTAATCCCGATGCAATTTGTGTGTTTCATGGTCAATGTGAAGGTCCAAGGGATACAGTAAACCTGCACTGGTGCATCGGAATCTAATACTGGTCTCCCAGGAGCCGCTCAAGGCACAAACTCTTAGAAGATTCACTCTTCTTGTACTTCAGTCGGCATTGTGCATTTTGTATTTAATCCCGATGCAATTTGTGTGTTTCATGGTCAATGTGAAGGTCCAAGTGGTACAATTAACCTGCACTGGTGCATCGGAAGCTAATACTGCTCTCCCAGGAGCCGCTAAAAGCACAAACTCTTAGAAGATTCACTCTTCTTGTACTTCAGTCGGCATTGTGCCTTTTGTATTTAATCCCGATGCAATTTATGTGTTTCATGGTCAATGTGAATGTCCAAGGGATACAATAAACCAGCACTGGTGCATCGGAATCTAATACTGGTCTCCAAGGAGCCGCTCAAAGCACAAACTCTTGGAAGATTCACTCTTCTTGTACTTAAATCGGCATTGTGCCTATTGTATTTAATCCCGATGCAATTTCTGTGTTTCATGGTCAATGTGAAGGTCCAAGGGAAACAATAAACCTGCACTGGTGCATCGTAACCTAATACTGGTCTCCCAGGAGCCGCTCAAAGCACAAACTCTTAGAAGATTCACTCTTCTTGTACTTCAGTCGGCATTGTGCCTTTTGTACTTAATCCCGAGGCAATTTCTGTGTTTCATGGTCAATGGGAAGGTCCAAGGGATACAATAAACCAGCACTGGTGCATCGAAAGCTAATACTGGTCTCCAAGGAGCCGCTCAAAGCACAAACTCTTTGAAGATTCACTATTCTTGTACTTAAATCGGCATTGTGCCTTTTGTATTTAATCCGGATGCAATTTCTGTGTTTCATGGTCAATGTGAAGGTCCAAGGGATACAATAAACCTGCACTGCTGCATCGTAACCTAATACTGGTCTCCCAGGAGCCGCTCAAAGCACAAACTCTTAGAAGATTCACTCTTCTTGTACTTCAGTCGCCATTGTGCCTTTTGTTTTAATCCCGATGCAATTTCTGTGTTTCATGGTCAATATGAAGGTCCATGGGATACAATAAACCTGCACTGGTGCATCGGAAGCTAATAATGGTCTCCCAGGAGCCGCTCAAAGCACAAACTCTTAGAAGATTCACTCTTCTTGTACTTCAGTCGGCATTGTACCTTTTGTTTTTAATCCCGATGCAATTTCTGTGTTTGATGGTCAATGTGAAGTCCAAGGGATACAATAAACCTGCACTGGTGCATCGTAACCTAATACTGGTCTCCCAGGAGCCGCTCAAAGCACAAACTCTTAGAAGATTCACTCTTCTTGTACTTCAGTCGGCATTGTGCCTTTTGTACTTAATCCCGATGCAATTTCTGTGTTTCATGGTCAATGTGAAGGTCCGAGGGATACAATAAACCAGCACTGGTGCTTCGGAAGCTAAAACTGGTCTCCAAGGAGCCGCTCAAAGCACAAACTCTTAGAAGATTCACTCTTCTTGTACTTCAGTTGGCATTGTGGCTTTTGTATTTAATCCCGATCAATTTCTGTGTTTCATGGTCAATGTGAAGGCCAAGGTATACAGTAAACCTGCACTGGTGCATCGGAAGCTAATACTGGTCTCCCAGGAGCCGCTGAAAGCACAAACTCTTAGAAGATTCACTCTTCTTGTACTTCAGTCGGCATTGTGCATTTCGTATTTAATCCCGATGCAATTTCTGTGTTTCATGGTCAATGTGAAGGTCCAAGGGATACAATAAACCTGCACTGGTGCTTCGGAAGCTAATACTGGTCTCCCAGGAGCCGCTCAAAGCACAAACTCTTAGAAGATTCACTCTTCTTGTACTTCAGTCGGCATTGTGCCTTTTGTATTTAATCCCGATACAATTCTGTGTTTCATGGTCAATGTGAAGGTCCATGGGATACAGCAAACGTGCACAAGTGCATCGGAAGCTAATACTGGTCTCCCAGGAGCCGCTCAAATCACAATCTCTTAGAAGATTCACTCTTCTTGTACTTCAGTCGGCATTGTGCCTTTTGTATTCAATCCCGATACACATTCTGTATTTCATGGTCAATGTGAAGGTCCAAGCGATACAGTAAACCTGCACTGGTGCGTCGGAATCTAATACTGGTCTCCCAGGAGCCGCTCAAAGCACAAACTCTTAGAAGATTCACTCTCCTTGTACTTCAGTCGGCATTGTGCCTTTTGTAATTAATCCCGATGCAATTTCTGTGTTCATGGTCTATGTGAAGGTCCAAGGGATACAATAAACCAGCACTGGTGCATCGGAATCTAATACTGGTCTCCAAGGAGCCGCTCAAAGCACAAACTCTTGGAAGATTCACTCTTCTTGTACTTAAATCGCCATTGTGCCTATTGTATTTAATCCCGATGCAATTTCTGTGTTTCATGGTCAATGTGAAGGTCCAAGGGATACAATAAACCTGCACTGGTGCATCGTAACCTAATACTGGTCTTCCAGGAGCCGCTCAAAGCACAAACTCTTAGAAGATTCACTCTTCTTGTACTTCAGTCGGCATTGTGCCTTTTGTTCTTAATCCCGTTGCAATTTCTGTGTTTCATGGTCAATGTGAAGGTCCAAGGGATACAATAAACCAGCACTGGTGCATCGGAAGCTAATAATGGTCTCCAAGGAGCCGCTCAAAGCAAAAACTCTTGGAAGATTCACTATTCTTGTACTTAAATCGGCATTGTGCCTTTTGTATTTAATCCGGATGCAATTTCTGTGTTTCATGGTCAATGTGAAGGTCCAAGGGACACAATAAACCTGCACTGGTGCATCGTAACCTAATACTGGTCTCCCAGGAGCCGCTCAAAACACAAACTCTTAGAAGATTCACTCTTCTTGTACTTAAGTCGGCATTGTACCTTTTGTATTTAATCCCAATGCAATTTCTGTGTTTCATGGTCAATTTGAAGGTCCAAGGGATACAATAAACCTTCACTGGTGCATCGGAAGCTAATACTGGTCTCTCAGGAGCCGCTCAAAGCACAAACTCTTAGAAGATTCACTCTTCTTGTACTTCAGTCGGCATTGTACCTTTTGTTTTTAATCCCGATGCAATTTCTGTGTTTGATGGTCAATGTGAAGGTCCAAGGGATACAATAAACCTGCACTGGTGCATCGTAACCTAATACTGGTCTCCCAGGAGCCGCTCAAAGCACAAACTCTTAGAAGATTCACTCTTCTTGTACTTCAGTCGGCATTGTGCCTTTTGTACTTAATCCCGATGCAATTTCTGTGTTTCATGGTCAATGTGAAGGTCCGAGGGATACAATAAACCAGCACTGGTGCTTCGGAAGCTAAAACTGGTCTCCAAGGAGCCGCTCAAAGCACAAACTCTTAGAAGATTCACTCTTCTTGTACTTCAGTCGGCATTGTGCATTTCGTATTTAATCCCGATGCAATTTCTGTGTTTCATGGTCAATGTGAGGGTCCAAGGGATACAATAAACCTGCACTGGTGCTTCGGAAGCTAATACTGGTCTCCCAGGAGCCGCTCAAAGCACAAACTCTTAGAAGATTCACTCTTCTTGTACTTCAGTCAGCATTGTGCCTTTTGTATTTAATCCCGATACAATTCTGTGTTTCATAGTCAATGTGAAGGTCCATGGGATACAGCAAACGTGCACAAGTGCATCGGAAGCTAATACTGGTCTCCCAGGAGCCGCTCAAAACACAAACTCTTAGAAGATTCACTCTTCTTGTACTTCAGTCGGCATTGTACCTTTTGTTTTAATCCCGGTGCAATTTCTGTGTTTCATGGTCAATATGAAGGTCCATGGGATACAATAAACCTGCACTGGTGCATCGGAAGCTAATAATGGTCTCCCAGGAGCCGCTCAAAGCACAAACTCTTAGAAGATTCACTCCTCTTGTACTTAAGTCGGCATTGTACCTTTTGTATTTAATCCCAATGCAATTTCTGTGTTTCATGGTCAATGTGAAGGTCCAAGGGATACAATAAACCTTCACTGGTGCATCGGAAGCTAATACTGGTCTCTCAGGAGCCGCTCAAAGCACAAACTCTTAGAAGATTCACTCTTCTTGTACTTCAGTCGGCATTGTACCTTTTGTTTTTAATCCCGATGCAATTTCTGTGTTTGATGGTCAATGTAAAGGTCCAAGGGATACAATAAACCTGCACTGGTGCATCGTAACCTAATACTGGTCTCCCAGGAGCCGCTCAAAGCACAAACTCTTAGAAGATTCACTCTTCTTGTACTTCAGTCGGCATTGTGCCTTTTGTACTTAATCCCGATGCAATTTCTGTGTTTCATGGTCAATGTGAAGGTCCGAGGGATACAATAAACCAGCACTGGTGCTTCGGAAGCTAAAACTGGTCTCCAAGGAGCCGCTCAAAGCACAAACTCTTAGAAGATTCACTCTTCTTGTACTTCAGTTGGCATTGTGGCTTTTGTATTTAATCCCGATCAATTTCTGTGTTTCATATCCAATGTGAAGGCCAAGGTATACAGTAAACCTGCACTGGTGCATCGGAAGCTAATACCGGTCTCCCAGGAGCCGCTGAAAGCACAAACTCTTAGAAGATTCACTCTTCTTGTACTTCAGTCGGCATTGTGCATTTCGTATTTAATCCCGATGCAATTTCTGTGTTTCATGGTCAATGTGAGGGTCCAAGGGATACAATAAACCTGCACTGGTGCTTCGGAAGCTAATACTGGTCTCCCAGGAGCCGCTCAAATCACAATCTCTTAGAAGATTCACTCTTCTTGTACTTCAGTCGGCATTGTGCCTTTTGTATTCAATCCCGATACACATTCTGTATTTCATGGTCAATGTGAATGTCCAAGGGATACAGTAAACCTGCACTGGTGCATCGGAATCTAATACTGGTCTCCCAGGAGCCGCTCAAAGCACAAACTCTTAGAAGATTCACTCTTCTTGTACTTAAGTCGGCATTGTGCCTTTTGTAATTAATCCCGATGCAATTTCTGTGTTTCATGGTCAATATGAATGTCCAAGGGATACAATAAACCCGTACTGGTGCATCCGAAGCTAATACTGGTCTCCCAGGAGCCGCTCAAAGCACAAACTCTTAGAAGATTCACTCTTCTTGTACTTCAGTCGGCATTGTGCATTTTGTATTTAATCCCGATGCAATTTCTGTGTTTCATGGTCAATGTGAAGGTCCAAGTGATACAATAAACCTGCACTGGTGCATCGGAAGCTAATACTGGTCTCCCAGGAGCTGCTAAAAGCACAAACTCTTAGAAGATTCACTCTTCTTGTACTTCAGTCGGCATTGTGCCTTTTGTACTTAATCCCGATGCAATTTGTGTGTTTCATGGTCAATGTGAAGGTCCAAGGGATACAGTAAACCTGCACTGGTGCATCGGAATCTAATACTGGTCTCCCAGGAGCCGCTCAAGGCACAAACTCTTAGAAGATTCACTCTTCTTGTACTTCAGTTGGCATTGTGCATTTTGTATTTAATCCCGATGCAATTTGTGTGTTTCATGGTCAATGTGAAGGTCCAAGTGGTACAATTAACCTGCACTGGTGCATCGGAAGCTAATACTGCTCTCCCAGGAGCCGCTAAAAGCACAAACTCTTAGAAGATTCACTCTTCTTGTACTTCAGTCGGCATTGTGCCTTTTGTATTTAATCCCGATGCAATTAATGTGTTTCATGGTCAATGTGAATGTCCAAGGGATACAATAAACCAGCACTGGTGCATCGGAATCAAATACTGGTCTCCAAGGAGCCGCTCAAAGCACAAACTCTTGGAAGATTCACTCTTCTTGTACTTAAATCGGCATTGTGCCTATTGTATTTAATCCCGATGCAATTTCTGTGTTTCATGGTCAATGTGAAGGTCCAAGGGATACAATTAACCTGCACTGGTGCATCGTAACCTAATACTGGTCTCCCAGGAGCCGCTCAAAGCACAAACTCTTAGAAGATTCACTCTTCTTGTACTTCAGTCGGCATTGTGCCTTTTGTACTTAATCCCGATGCAATTTCTGTGTTTCATGGTCAATGGGAAGGTCCAAGGGATACAATAAACCAGCACTGGTGCATCGAAAGCTAATACTGGTCTCCAAGGAGCCGCTCAAAGCACAAACTCTTTGAAGATTCACTATTCTTGTACTTAAATCGGCATTGTGCCTTTTGTATTTAATCCGGATGCAATTTCTGTGTTTCATGGTCAATGTGAAGGTCCAAGGGATACAATAAACCTGCACTGCTGCATCGTAACCTAATACTGGTCTCCCAGGAGCCGCTCAAAGCACAAACTCTTAGAAGATTCACTCTTCTTGTACTTCAGTCGCCATTGTGCCTTTTGTTTTAATCCCGATGCAATTTCTGTGTTTCATGGTCAATATGAAGGTCCATGGGATACAATAAACCTGCACTGGTGCATCGGAAGCTAATAATGGTCTCCCAGGGGCCGCTCAAAGCACAAACTCTTAGAAGATTCACTCTTCTTGTACTTCAGTCGGCATTGTACCTTTTGTTTTTAATCCCGATGCAATTTCTGTGTTTGATGGTCAATGTGAAGGTCCAAGGGATACAATAAACCTGCACTGGTGCATCGTAACCTAATACTGGTCTCCCAGGAGCCGCTCAAAGCACAAACTCTTAGAAGATTCACTCTTCTTGTACTTCAGTCGGCATTGTGCCTTTTGTACTTAATCCCGATGCAATTTCTGTGTTTCATGGTCAATGTGAAGGTCCGAGGGATACAATAAACCAGCACTGGTGCTTCGGAAGCTAAAACTGGTCTCCAAGGAGCCGCTCAAAGCACAAACTCTTAGAAGATTCACTCTTCTTGTACTTCAGTTGGCATTGTGGCTTTTGTATTTAATCCCGATCAATTTCTGTGTTTCATGGTCAATGTGAAGGCCAAGGTATACAGTAAACCTGCACTGGTGCATCGGAAGCTAATACTGGTCTCCCAGGAGCCGCTGAAAGCACAAACTCTTAGAAGATTCACTCTTCTTGTACTTCAGTCGGCATTGTGCATTTCGTATTTAATCCCGATGCAATTTCTGTGTTTCATGGTCAATGTGAAGGTCCAAGGGATACAATAAACCTGCACTGGTGCTTCGGAAGCTAATACTGGTCTCCCAGGAGCCGCTCAAAGCACAAACTCTTAGAAGATTCACTCTTCTTGTACTTCAGTCGGCATTGTGCCTTTTGTATTTAATCCCGATACAATTCTGTGTTTCATGGTCAATGTGAAGGTCCATGGGATACAGCAAACGTGCACAAGTGCATCGGAAGCTAATACTGGTCTCCCAGGAGCCGCTCAAATCACAATCTCTTAGAAGATTCACTCTTCTTGTACTTCAGTCGGCATTGTGCCTTTTGTATTCAATCCCGATACACATTCTGTATTTCATGGTCAATGTGAAGGTCCAAGCGATACAGTAAACCTGCACTGGTGCGTCGGAATCTAATACTGGTCTTCCAGGAGCCGCTCAAAGCACAAACTCTTAGAAGATTCACTCTTCTTGTACTTCAGTCGGCATTGTGCCTTTTGTACTTAATCCCGATGCAATTTCTGTGTTTCATGGTCAATGTGAAGGTCCAAGGGATACAATAAACCAGCACTGGTGCATCGGAAGCTAATACTGGTCTCCAAGGAGCCGCTCAAAGCAAAAACTCTTGGAAGATTCACTATTCTTGTACTTAAATCGGCATTGTGCCTTTTGTATTTAATCCGGATGCAATTTCTGTGTTTCATGGTCAATGTGAAGGTCCAAGGGATACAATAAACCTGCACTGGTGCATCGTAACCTAATACTGGTCTCCCAGGAGCCGCTCAAAACACAAACTCTTAGAAGATTCACTCTTCTTGTACTTCAGTCGGCATTGTACCTTTTGTTTTAATCCCGGTGCAATTTCTGTGTTTCATGGTCAATATGAAGGTCCATGGGATACAATAAACCTGCACTGGTGCATCGTAACCTAATACTGGTCTCCCAGGAGCCGCTCAAAGCACAAACTCTTAGAAGATTCACTCTTCTTGTACTTCAGTCGGCATTGTGCCTTTTGTACTTAATCCCGATGCAATTTCTGTGTTTCATGGTCAATGTGAAGGTCCGAGGGATACAATAAACCAGCACTGGTGCTTCGGAAGCTAAAACTGGTCTCCAAGGAGCCGCTCAAAGCACAAACTCTTAGAAGATTCACTCTTCTTGTACTTCAGTTGGCATTGTGGCTTTTGTATTTAATCCCGATCAATTTCTGTGTTTCATATCCAATGTGAAGGCCAAGGTATACAGTAAACCTGCACTGGTGCATCGGAAGCTAATACCGGTCTCCCAGGAGCCGCTGAAAGCACAAACTCTTAGAAGATTCACTCTTCTTGTACTTCAGTCGGCATTGTGCATTTCGTATTTAATCCCGATGCAATTTCTGTGTTTCATGGTCAATGTGAGGGTCCAAGGGATACAATAAACCTGCACTGGTGCTTCGGAAGCTAATACTGGTCTCCCAGGAGCCGCTCAAAGCACAAACTCTTAGAAGATTCACTCTTCTTGTACTTCAGTCGGCATTGTGCCTTTTGTATTTAATCCCGATACAATTCTGTGTTTCATGGTCAATGTGAAGGTCCATGGGATACAGCAAACGTGCACAAGTGCATCGGAAGCTAATACTGGTCTCCCAGGAGCCGCTCAAAACACAAACTCTTAGAAGATTCACTCTTCTTGTACTTCAGTCGGCATTGTACCTTTTGTTTTAATCCCGGTGCAATTTCTGTGTTTCATGGTCAATATGAAGGTCCATGGGATATAATAAACCTGCACTGGTGCATCGGAAGCTAATAATGGTCTCCCAGGAGCCGCTCAAAGCACAAACTCTTAGAAGATTCACTCTTCTTGTACTTAAGTCGGCATTGTACTTTTGTATTTAATCCCGATGCAATTTCTGTGTTTCATGGTCAATGTAAAGGTCCAAGGGATACAATAAACCTTAACTGGTGCATCGGAAGCTAATACTGGTCTCTCAGGAGCCGCTCAAAGCACAAACTCTTAGAAGATTCACTCTTCTTGTACTTCAGTCGGCATTGTGCCTTTTGTATTTAATCCCGATTCAATTTCTGTGTTTCATGGTCAATGTGAAGGTCCAAGGGATGCAATAAACCTGCACTGGTGCATCGTAAGCTAATACTGGTCTCTCAGGAGCCGCTCAAAGCACAAACTCTTAGAAAAGTCACTCTTCTTTTACTTAAGTCGGCATTGTGCCTATCGTATTTAATCCCGATGTTATTTCTGTGTTTCATGGTCAATGTGAAGGTCCGAGGGATACAATAAACCTGCACTGGTGCATCGGAAGATAATACTGGTCTCCCAGGAGCCGCTCAAAGCACAAACTCTTAGAAGATTCACTCTTCTTGTACTTAAGTCGGCATTGTGCCTTTTGTATTTAATCCCGATGCAATTTCTGTGTTTCATGGTCAATGTGAAGGTCCAAGGGATACAATAAACTTGCACTGGTGCATCGGAAGCTAATACTGGTCTCCCAGGAGCCGCTGAAAGCACAAACTCTTAGAAGATTCACTCTTCTTGTACTTCAGTCGGCATTGTGTATTTCGTATTTAATCCCGATGCAATTTCTGTGTTTCATGGTCAATGTGAAGGTCCAAGGGATACAATAAACCTGCACTGCTGCATCGGAAGCTAATACTGGTCTCCAAGGAGCCGCTCAAAGCACAAACTCTTAGAAGATTCACTCTTCTTGTACTTCAGTCGGCATTGTGCCTTTTGTATTTAATCCCGATACAATTCTGTGTTTCATGGTCAATGTGAAGGTCCAAGGGATACAGCAAACGTGCACAAGTGCATTGGAAGCTAATACTGGTCTCCCAGGAGCCGCTCAAATCACAATCTCTTAGAAGATTCACTCTTCTTGTACTTCAGTCGGCATTGTGCATTTTGTATTTAATCCCGATGCAATTTCTGTGTTTCATGGTCAATGTGAAGGTCCAAGTGATACAATAAACCTGCACTGGTGCATCGGAAGCTAATACTGGTCTCCCAGGAGCTGCTAAAAGCACAAACTCTTAGAAGATTCACTCTTCTTGTACTTCAGTCGGCATTGTGCCTTTTGTACTTAATCCCGATGCAATTTGTGTGTTTCATGGTCAATATGAAGGTCCATGGGATACAATAAACCTGCACTGGTGCATCGTAACCTAATACTGGTCTCCCAGGAGCCGCTCAAAGCACAAACTCTTAGAAGATTCACTCTTCTTGTACTTCAGTCAGCATTGTGCCTTTTGTACTTAATCCCGATGCAATTTCTGTGTTTCATGGTCAATGTGAAGGTCCGAGGGATACAATAAACCAGCACTGGTGCTTCGGAAGCTAAAACTGGTCTCCAAGGAGCCGCTCAAAGCACAAACTCTTAGAAGATTCACTCTTCTTGTACTTCAGTTGGCATTGTGGCTTTTGTATTTAATCCCGATCAATTTCTGTGTTTCATATCCAATGTGAAGGCCAAGGTATACAGTAAACCTGCACTGGTGCATCGGAAGCTAATACCGGTCTCCCAGGAGCCGCTGAAAGCACAAACTCTTAGAAGATTCACTCTTCTTGTACTTCAGTCGGCATTGTGCATTTCGTATTTAATCCCGATGCAATTTCTGTGTTTCATGGTCAATGTGAGGGTCCAAGGGATACAATAAACCTGCACTGGTGCTTCGGAAGCTAATACTGGTCTCCCAGGAGCCGCTCAAAGCACAAACTCTTAGAAGATTCACTCTTCTTGTACTTCAGTCGGCATTGTGCCTTTTGTACTTAATCCCGATGCAATTTCTGTGTTTCATGGTCAATGTGAAGGTCCAAGGGATACAATAAACCAGCACTGGTGCATCGGAAGCTAATACTGGTCTCCAAGGAGCCGCTCAAAGCAAAAACTCTTGGAAGATTCACTATTCTTGTACTTAAATCGGCATTGTGCCTTTTGTATTTAATCCGGATGCAATTTCTGTGTTTCATGGTCAATGTGAAGGTCCAAGGGATACAATAAACCTGCACTGGTGCATCGTAACCTAATACTGGTCTCCCAGGAGCCGCTCAAAACACAAACTCTTAGAAGATTCACTCTTCTTGTACTTCAGTCGGCATTGTACCTTTTGTTTTAATCCTGGTGCAATTTCTGTGTTTCATGGTCAATATGAAGGTCCATGGGATACAATAAACCTGCACTGGTGCATCGTAACCTAATACTGGTCTCCCAGGAGCCGCTCAAAGCACAAACTCTTAGAAGATTCACTCTTCTTGTACTTCAGTCGGCATTGTGCCTTTTGTACTTAATCCCGATGCAATTTCTGTGTTTCATGGTCAATGTGAAGGTCCGAGGGATACAATAAACCAGCACTGGTGCTTCGGAAGCTAAAACTGGTCTCCAAGGAGCCGCTCAAAGCACATACTCTTAGAAGATTCACTCTTCTTGTACTTCAGTTGGCATTGTGGCTTTTGTATTTAATCCCGATCAATTTCTGTGTTTCATATCCAATGTGAAGGCCAAGGTATACAGTAAACCTGCACTGGTGCATCGGAAGCTAATACCGGTCTCCCAGGAGCCGCTGAAAGCACAAACTCTTAGAAGATTCACTCTTCTTGTACTTCAGTCGGCATTGTGCATTTCGTATTTAATCCCGATGCAATTTCTGTGTTTCATGGTCAATGTGAGGGTCCAAGGGATACAATAAACCTGCACTGGTGCTTCGGAAGCTAATACTGGTCTCCCAGGAGCCGCTCAAAGCACAAACTCTTAGAAGATTCACTCTTCTTGTACTTCAGTCGGCATTGTGCCTTTTGTATTTAATCCCGATACAATTCTGTGTTTCATGGTCAATGTGAAGGTCCATGGGATACAGCAAACGTGCACAAGTGCATCGGAAGCTAATACTGGTCTCCCAGGAGCCGCTCAAAACACAAACTCTTAGAAGATTCACTCTTCTTGTACTTCAGTCGGCATTGTACCTTTTGTTTTAATCCCGGTGCAATTTCTGTGTTTCATGGTCAATATGAAGGTCCATGGGATATAATAAACCTGCACTGGTGCATCGGAAGCTAATAATGGTCTCCCAGGAGCCGCTCAAAGCACAAACTCTTAGAAGATTCACTCTTCTTGTACTTAAGTCGGCATTGTACCTTTTGTATTTAATCCCGATGCAATTTCTGTGTTTCATGGTCAATGTAAAGGTCCAAGGGATACAATAAACCTTAACTGGTGCATCGGAAGCTAATACTGGTCTCTCAGGAGCCGCTCAAAGCACAAACTCTTAGAAGATTCACTCTTCTTGTACTTCAGTCGGCATTGTGCCTTTTGTATTTAATCCCGATTCAATTTCTGTGTTTCATGGTCAATGTGAAGGTCCAAGGGATGCAATAAACCTGCACTGGTGCATCGTAAGCTAATACTGGTCTCTCAGGAGCCGCTCAAAGCACAAACTCTTAGAAAAGTCACTCTTCTTTTACTTAAGTCGGCATTGTGCCTATCGTATTTAATCCCGATGTTATTTCTGTGTTTCATGGTCAATGTGAAGGTCCGAGGGATACAATAAACCTGCACTGGTGCATCGGAAGATAATACTGGTCTCCCAGGAGCCGCTCAAAGCACAAACTCTTAGAAGATTCACTCTTCTTGTACTTAAGTCGGCATTGTGCCTTTTGTATTTAATCCCGATGCAATTTCTGTGTTTCATGGTCAATGTGAAGGTCCAAGGGATACAATAAACTTGCACTGGTGCATCGGAAGCTAATACTGGTCTCCCAGGAGCCGCTGAAAGCACAAACTCTTAGAAGATTCACTCTTCTTGTACTTCAGTCGGCATTGTGCATTTCGTATTTAATCCCGATGCAATTTCTGTGTTTCATGGTCAATGTGAAGGTCCAAGGGATACAATAAACCTGCACTGCTGCATCGGAAGCTAATACTGGTCTCCAAGGAGCCGCTCAAAGCACAAACTCTTAGAAGATTCACTCTTCTTGTACTTCAGTCGGCATTGTGCCTTTTGTATTTAATCCCGATACAATTCTGTGTTTCATGGTCAATGTGAAGGTCCAAGGGATACAGCAAACGTGCACAAGTGCATTGGAAGCTAATACTGGTCTCCCAGGAGCCGCTCAAATCACAATCTCTTAGAAGATTCACTCTTCTTGTACTTCAGTCGGCATTGTGCATTTTGTATTTAATCCCGATGCAATTTCTGTGTTTCATGGTCAATGTGAAGGTCCAAGTGATACAATAAACCTGCACTGGTGCATCGGAAGCTAATACTGGTCTCCCAGGAGCTGCTAAAAGCACAAACTCTTAGAAGATTCACTCTTCTTGTACTTCAGTCGGCATTGTGCCTTTTGTACTTAATCCCGATGCAATTTGTGTGTTTCATGGTCAATGTGAAGGTCCAAGGGATACAGTAAACCTGCACTGGTGCATCGGAATCTAATACTAGTCTCCCAGGAGCCGCTCAAAGCACAAACTCTTAGAAGATTCACTCTTCTTGTACTTCAGTCGGCATTGTGCATTTTGTATTTAATCCCGATGCAATTTGTGTGTTTCATGGTCAATGTGAAGGTCCAAGTGATACAATAAACCTGCACAGGTGCATCGCAAGCTAATACTGCTCTCCCAGGAGCCGCTAAAAGCACAAACTCTTAGAAGATTCACTCTTCTTGTACTTCAGTCGGCATTGTGCCTTTTGTATTTAATCCCGATGCAATTTATGTGTTTCAGGGTCAATGTGAAGGTCCAAGGGATACAATAAACCAGCACAGGTGCATCGGAATATAATACTGGTCTCCAAGGAGCCGCTCAAAGCACAAACTCTTGGAAGATTCACTCTTCTTGTACTTAAATCGGCATTGTGCCTATTGTATTTAATCCCGATGCTATTTCTGTGTTTCATGGTCAATGTGAAGGTCCAAGGGATACAATAAACCTGCACTGGTGCATCGTAACATAATACTGGTCTCCCAGGTGCCGCTCAAAGCACAAACTCTTAGAAGATTCACTCTTCTTGTACTTCAGTCGGCATTGTGCCTTTTGTACTTAATCCCGATGCAATTTCTGTGTTTCATGGTTAATGTGAAGGTCCATGGTATACAATAAACCTGCACTGGTGCATCGGAAGCTAATACTGCTCTCCCAGGAGCCGCTCAAAGCACAAACTCTTAGAAGATTCACTCTTCTTGTACTTCAGTCGGCATTGTGCCTTTTGTATTTAATCCCGATTCAATTTCTGTGTTTCATGGTCAATGTGAAGGTCCAAGGGATACAATAAACCTGCACTGGTGCATCGTAAGCTAATACTGGTCTCTCAGGAGCCGCTCAAAGTACAAACTCTTAGAAAAGTCACTCTTCTTTTACTTAAGTCGGCATTGTACCTATTGTATTTAATCCCGATGTTATTTCTGTGTTTCATGGTCAATGTGAAGGTCCGAGGGATACAATAAACCTGCACTGGTGCATCGGAAGATAATACTGGTCTCCCAGGAGCCGCTCAAAGCACAAACTCTTAGAAGATTCACTCTTCTTGTACTTAAGTCGGCATTGTGCCTTTTGTATATAATCCCGATGCAATTTCTGTGTTTCATTGTCAATGTGAAGGTCCAAGGGATACAATAAACTTGCACTGGTGCATCGGAAGCTAATACTGGTCTCCCAGGTGCCGCTGAAAGCACAAACTCTTAGAAGATTCACTCTTCTTGTACTTCAGTCGGCATTGTGCATTTCGTATTTAATCCCGATGCAATTTCTGTGTTTCATGGTCAATGTGAAGGTCCAAGGGATACAATAAACCTGCACTGGTGCATCGGAAGCTAATACTGGCCTCCCAGGAGCCGCTCAAAGCACAAACTCTTAGAAGATTCACTCTTCTTGTACTTCAGTCGGCATTGTGCCTTTTGTATTTAATCCCGATACAATTCTGTGTTTCATGGTCAATGTGAAGGTCCAAGGGATACAGCAAACGTGCACAAGTGCATTGGAAGCTAATACTGGTCTCCCAGGAGCCGCTCAAATCACAATCTCTTATAAGATTCACTCTTCTTGTACTTCAGTCGGCATTGTGCCTTTTGTATTTAATCCCGATACAATTCTGTGTTTCATGGTCAATGTGAAGGTCCATGGGATACAGCAAACGTGCACAAGTGCATCGGAAGCTAATACTGGTCTCCCAGGAGCCGCTCAAAGCACAAACTCTTAGAAGATTCACTCTTCTTGTACTTCAGTCGCCATTGTGCCTTTTGTTTTAATCCCGATGCAATTTCTGTGTTTCATGGTCAATATGAAGGTCCATGGGATACAATAAACCTGCACTGGTGCATCGGAAGCTAATAATGGTCTCCCAGGAGCCGCTCAAAGCACAAACTCTTAGAAGATTCACTCTTCTTGTACTTCAGTCGGCATTGTACCTTTTGTTTTTAATCCCGATGCAATTTCTGTGTTTGATGGTCAATGTGAAGGTCCAAGGGATACAATAAACCTGCACTGGTGCATCTTAACCTAATACTGGTCTCCCAGGAGCCGCTCAAAGCACAAACTCTTAGAAGATTCACTCTTCTTGTACTTCAGTCGGCATTGTGCCTTTTGTACTTAATCCCGATGCAATTTCTGTGTTTCATGGTCAATGTGAAGGTCCGAGGGATACAATAAACCAGCACTGGTGCTTCGGAAGCTAAAACTGGTCTCCAAGGAGCCGCTCAAAGCACAAACTCTTAGAAGATTCACTCTTCTTGTACTTCAGTTGGCATTGTGGCTTTTGTATTTAATCCCGATCAATTTCTGTGTTTCATGGTCAATGTGAAGGCCAAGGTATACAGTAAACCTGCACTGGTGCATCGGAAGCTAATACTGGTCTCCCAGGAGCCGCTGAAAGCACAAACTCTTAGAAGATTCACTCTTCTTGTACTTCAGTCGGCATTGTGCATTTCGTATTTAATCCCGATGCAATTTCTGTGTTTCATGGTCAATGTGAAGGTCCAAGGGATACAATAAACCTGCACTGGTGCTTCGGAAGCTAATACTGGTCTCCCAGGAGCCGCTCAAAGCACAAACTCTTAGAAGATTCACTCTTCTTGTACTTCAGTCGGCATTGTGCCTTTTGTATTTAATCCCGATACAATTCTGTGTTTCATGGTCAATGTGAAGGTCCATGGGATACAGCAAACGTGCACAAGTGCATCGGAAGCTAATACTGGTCTCCCAGGAGCCGCTCAAATCACAATCTCTTAGAAGATTCACTCTTCTTGTACTTCAGTCGGCATTGTGCCTTTTGTATTCAATCCCGATACACATTCTGTATTTCATGGTCAATGTGAAGGTCCAAGCGATACAGTAAACCTGCACTGGTGCGTCGGAATCTAATACTGGTCTCCCAGGAGCCGCTCAAAGCACAAACTCTTAGAAGATTCACTCTCCTTGTACTTCAGTCGGCATTGTGCCTTTTGTAATTAATCCCGATGCAATTTCTGTGTTTCATGGTCTATGTGAAGGTCCAAGGGATACAATAAACCAGCACTGGTGCATCGGAATCTAATACTGGTCTCCAAGGAGCCGCTCAAAGCACAAACTCTTGGAAGATTCACTCTTCTTGTACTTAAATCGCCATTGTGCCTATTGTATTTAATCCCGATGCAATTTCTGTGTTTCATGGTCAATGTGAAGGTCCAAGGGATACAATAAACCTGCACTGGTGCATCGTAACCTAATACTGGTCTTCCAGGAGCCGCTCAAAGCACAAACTCTTAGAAGATTCACTCTTCTTGTACTTCAGTCGGCATTGTGCCTTTTGTACTTAATCCCGATGCAATTTCTGTGTTTCATGGTCAATGTGAAGGTCCAAGGGATACAATAAACCAGCACTGGTGCATCGGAAGCTAATACTGGTCTCCAAGGAGCCGCTCAAAGCAAAAACTCTTGGAAGATTCACTATTCTTGTACTTAAATCGGCATTGTGCCTTTTGTATTTAATCCGGATGCAATTTCTGTGTTTCATGGTCAATGTGAAGGTCCAAGGGATACAATAAACCTGCACTGGTGCATCGTAACCTAATACTGGTGTCCCAGGAGCCGCTCAAAACACAAACTCTTAGAAGATTCACTCTTCTTGTACTTCAGTCGGCATTGTACCTTTTGTTTTAATCCCGGTGCAATTTCTGTGTTTCATGGTCAATATGAAGGTCCATGGGATACAATAAACCTGCACTGGTGCATCGGAAGCTAATAATGGTCTCCCAGGAGCCGCTCAAAGCACAAACTCTTAGAAGATTCACTCTTCTTGTACTTAAGTCGGCATTGTACCTTTTGTATTTAATCCCAATGCAATTTCTGTGTTTCATGGTCAATTTGAAGGTCCAAGGGATACAATAAACCTTCACTGGTGCATCGGAAGCTAATACTGGTCTCTCAGGAGCCGCTCAAAGCACAAACTCTTAGAAGATTCACTCTTCTTGTACTTCAGTCGGCATTGTACCTTTTGTTTTTAATCCCGATGCAATTTCTGTGTTTGATGGTCAATGTGAAGGTCCAAGGGATACAATAAACCAGCACTGGTGCATCGTAACCTAATACTGGTCTCCCAGGAGCCGCTCAAAGCACAAACTCTTAGAAGATTCACTCTTCTTGTACTTCAGTCGGCATTGTGCCTTTTGTACTTAATCCCGATGCAATTTCTGTGTTTCATGGTCAATGTGAAGGTCCGAGGGATACAATAAACCAGCACTGGTGCTTCGGAAGCTAAAACTGGTCTCCAAGGAGCCGCTCAAAGCACAAACTCTTAGAAGATTCACTCTTCTTGTACTTCAGTTGGCATTGTGGCTTTTGTATTTAATCCCGATCAATTTCTGTGTTTCATATCCAATGTGAAGGCCAAGGTATACAGTAAACCTGCACTGGTGCATCGGAAGCTAATACCGGTCTCCCAGGAGCCGCTGAAAGCACAAACTCTTAGAAGATTCACTCTTCTTGTACTTCAGTCGGCATTGTGCATTTCGTATTTAATCCCGATGCAATTTCTGTGTTTCATGGTCAATGTGAGGGTCCAAGGGATACAATAAACCTGCACTGGTGCTTCGGAAGCTAATACTGGTCTCCCAGGAGCCGATCAAAGCACAAACTCTTAGAAGATTCACTCTTCTTGTACTTCAGTCGGCATTGTGCCTTTTGTATTTAATCCCGATACAATTCTGTGTTTCATGGTCAATGTGAAGGTCCATGGGATACAGCAAACGTGCACAAGTGCATCGGAAGCTAATACTGGTCTCCCAGGAGCCGCTCAAAACACAAACTCTTAGAAGATTCACTCTTCTTGTACTTCAGTCGGCATTGTACCTTTTGTTTTAATCCCGGTGCAATTTCTGTGTTTCATGGTCAATATGAAGGTCCATGGGATATAATAAACCTGCACTGGTGCATCGGAAGCTAATAATGGTCTCCCAGGAGCCGCTCAAAGCACAAACTCTTAGAAGATTCACTCTTCTTGTACTTAAGTCGGCATTGTACCTTTTGTATTTAATCCCGATGCAATTTCTGTGTTTCATGGTCAATGTAAAGGTCCAAGGGATACAATAAACCTTCACTGGTGCATCGGAAGCTAATACTGGTCTCTCAGGAGCCGCTCAAAGCACAAACTCTTAGAAGATTCACTCTTCTTGTACTTCAGTCGGCATTGTGCCTTTTGTATTTAATCCCGATTCAATTTCTGTGTTTCATGGTCAATGTGAAGGTCCAAGGGATGCAATAAACCTGCACTGGTGCATCGTAAGCTAATACTGGTCTCTCAGGAGCCGCTCAAAGCACAAACTCTTAGAAAAGTCACTCTTCTTTTACTTAAGTCGGCATTGTGCCTATCGTATTTAATCCCGATGTTATTTCTGTGTTTCATGGTCAATGTGAAGGTCCGAGGGATACAATAAACCTGCACTGGTGCATCGGAAGATAATACTGGTCTCCCAGGAGCCGCTCAAAGCACAAACTCTTAGAAGATTCACTCTTCTTGTACTTAAGTCGGCATTGTGCCTTTTGTATTTAATCCCGATGCAATTTCTGTGTTTCATGGTCAATGTGAAGGTCCAAGGGATACAATAAACTTGCACTGGTGCATCGGAAGCTAATACTGGTCTCCCAGGAGCCGCTGAAAGCACAAACTCTTAGAAGATTCACTCTTCTTGTACTTCAGTCGGCATTGTGCATTTCGTATTTAATCCCGATGCAATTTCTGTGTTTCATGGTCAATGTGAAGGTCCAAGGGATACAATAAACCTGCACTGCTGCATCGCAAGCTAATACTGGTCTCCAAGGAGCCGCTCAAAGCACAAACTCTTAGAAGATTCACTCTTCTTGTACTTCAGTCGGCATTGTGCCTTTTGTATTTAATCCCGATACAATTCTGTGTTTCATGGTCAATGTGAAGGTCCAAGGGATACAGCAAACGTGCACAAGTGCATTGGAAGCTAATACTGGTCTCCCAGGAGCCGCTCAAATCACAATCTCTTAGAAGATTCACTCTTCTTGTACTTCAGTCGGCATTGTGCCTTTTGTATTTAATCCCGATACAATTCTGTGTTTCATGGTCAATGTGAAGGTCCAAGGGATACAGCAAACGTGCACAAGTGCATCGGAAGCTAATACTGGTCTCCCAGGAGCCGCTCAAATCACAATCTCTTAGAAGATTCACTCTTCTTGTACTTCAGTCGGCATTGTGCATTTTGTATTTAATCCCGATGCAATTTCTGTGTTTCATGGTCAATGTGAAGGTCCAAGTGATACAATAAACCTGCACTGGTGCATCGGAAGCTAATACTGGTCTCCCAGGAGCTGCTAAAAGCACAAACTCTTAGAAGATTCACTCTTCTTGTACTTCAGTCGGCATTGTGCCTTTTGTACTTAATCCCGATGCAATTTGTGTGTTTCATGGTCAATGTGAAGGTCCAAGGGATACAGTAAACCTGCACTGGTGCATCGGAATCTAATACTAGTCTCCCAGGAGCCGCTCAAAGCACAAACTCTTAGAAGATTCACTCTTCTTGTACTTCAGTCGGCATTGTGCATTTTGTATTTAATCCCGATGCAATTTGTGTGTTTCATGGTCAATGTGAAGGTCCAAGTGATACAATAAACCTGCACAGGTGCATCGCAAGCTAATACTGCTCTCCCAGGAGCCGCTAAAAGCACAAACTCTTAGAAGATTCACTCTTCTTGTACTTCAGTCGGCATTGTGCCTTTTGTATTTAATCCCGATGCAATTTATGTGTTTCAGGGTCAATGTGAAGGTCCAAGGGATACAATAAACCAGCACAGGTGCATCGGAATATAATACTGGTCTCCAAGGAGCCGCTCAAAGCACAAACTCTTGGAAGATTCACTCTTCTTGTACTTAAATCGGCATTGTGCCTATTGTATTTAATCCCGATGCTATTTCTGTGTTTCATGGTCAATGTGAAGGTCCAAGGGATACAATAAACCTGCACTGGTGCATCGTAACATAATACTGGTCTCCCAGGTGCCGCTCAAAGCACAAACTCTTAGAAGATTCACTCTTCTTGTACTTCAGTCGGCATTGTGCCTTTTGTACTTAATCCCGATGCAATTTCTGTGTTTCATGGTTAATGTGAAGGTCCATGGTATACAATAAACCTGCACTGGTGCATCGGAAGCTAATACTGCTCTCCCAGGAGCCGCTCAAAGCACAAACTCTTAGAAGATTCACTCTTCTTGTACTTCAGTCGGCATTGTGCCTTTTGTATTTAATCCCGATTCAATTTCTGTGTTTCATGGTCAATGTGAAGGTCCAAGGGATACAATAAACCTGCACTGGTGCATCGTAAGCTAATACTGGTCTCTCAGGAGCCGCTCAAAGTACAAACTCTTAGAAAAGTCACTCTTCTTTTACTTAAGTCGGCATTGTGCCTATTGTATTTAATCCCGATGTTATTTCTGTGTTTCATGGTCAATGTGAAGGTCCGAGGGATACAATAAACCTGCACTGGTGCATCGGAAGATAATACTGGTCTCCCAGGAGCCGCTCAAAGCACAAACTCTTAGAAGATTCACTCTTCTTGTACTTAAGTCGGCATTGTGCCTTTTGTATTTAATCCCGATGCAATTTCTGTGTTTCATGGTCAATGTGAAGGTCCAAGGGATACAATAAACTTGCACTGGTGCATCGGAAGCTAATACTGGTCTCCCAGGTGCCGCTGAAAGCACAAACTCTTAGAAGATTCACTCTTCTTGTACTTCAGTCGGCATTGTGCATTTCGTATTTAATCCCGATGCAATTTCTGTGTTTCATGGTCAATGTGAAGGTCCAAGGGATACAATAAACCTGCACTGGTGCATCGGAAGCTAATACTGGTCTCCCAGGAGCCGCTCAAAGCACAAACTCTTAGAAGATTCACTCTTCTTGTACTTCAGTCGGCATTGTGCCTTTTGTATTTAATCCCGACTAAATTTCTGTGTTTCATGGTCAATGTGAAGGTCCAAGGGATACAGCAAACGTGCACAAGTGCATTGGAAGCTAATACTGGTCTCCCAGGAGCCGCTCAAATCACAATCTCTTATAAGATTCACTCTTCTTGTACTTCAGTCGGCATTGTGCCTTTTGTATTTAATCCCGATACAATTCTGTGTTTCATGGTCAATGTGAAGGTCCATGGGATACAGCAAACGTGCACAAGTGCATCGGAAGCTAATACTGGTCTCCCAGGAGCCGCTCAAATCACAATCTCTTAGAAGATTCACTCTTCTTGTACTTCAGTCGGCATTGTGCATTTTGTATTTAATCCCGATGCAATTTCTGTGTTTCATGGTCAATGTGAAGGTCCAAGTGATACAATAAACCTGCACTGGTGCATCGGAAGCTAATACTGGTCTCCCAGGAGCTGCTAAAAGCACAAACTCTTAGAAGATTCACTCTTCTTGTACTTCAGTCGGCATTGTGCCTTTTGTACTTAATCCCGATGCAATTTGTGTGTTTCATGGTCAATGTGAAGGTCCAAGGGATACAGTAAACCTGCACTGGTGCATCGGAATCTAATACTAGTCTCCCAGGAGCCGCTCAAAGCACAAACTCTTAGAAGATTCACTCTTCTTGTACTTCAGTCGGCATTGTGCATTTTGTATTTAATCCCGATGCAATTTGTGTGTTTCATGGTCAATGTGAAGGTCCAAGTGATACAATAAACCTGCACTGGTGCATCGCAAGCTAATACTGCTCTCCCAGGAGCCGCTAAAAGCACAAACTCTTAGAAGATTCACTCTTCTTGTACTTCAGTCGGCATTGTGCCTTTTGAGTTTAATCCCGATGCAATTTATGTGTTTCAGGGTCAATGTGAAGGTCCAAGGGATACAATAAACCAGCACAGGTGCATCGGAATCTAATACTGGTCTCCAAGGAGCCGCTCAAAGCACAAACTCTTGGAAGATTCACTCTTCTTGTACTTAAATCGGCATTGTGCCTATTGTATTTAATCCCGATGCAATTTCTGTGTTTCATGGTCAATGTGAAGGTCCAAGGGATACAATAAACCTGCACTGGTGCATCGTAACATAATACTGGTCTCCCAGGTGCCGCTCAAAGCACAAACTCTTAGAAGATTCATTCTTCTTGTACTTCAGTCGGCATTGTGCCTTTTGTACTTAATCCCGATGCAATTTCTGTGTTTCATGGTTAATGTGAAGGTCCATGGTATACAATAAACCTGCACTGGTGCATCGGAAGCTAATACTGCTCTCCCAGGAGCCGCTCAAAGCACAATCTCTTAGAAGATTCACTCTTCTTGTACTTCAGTCGGCATTGTGCCTTTTGTATTTAATCCCGATGCAATTTCTGTGTTTCATGGTCAATGTGAAGGTCCAAGGGATACAATAAACCTGCACTGGTGCATCGGAAGCTAATACTGGTCTCCAAGAAGCCGCTCAAAGCACAAACTCTTGGAAGATTCACTATTCTTGTACTTAAATCGGCATTGTGCCTTTGTATTTAATCCGGATGCAATTTCTGTGTTTCATGGTCAATGTGAAGGTCCAAGGGATACAATAAACCTGCACTGCTGCATCGTAACCTAATACTGGTCTCCCAGGAGCCGCTCAAAGCACAAACTCTTAGAAGATTCACTCTTCTTGTACTTCAGTCGGCATTGTGCCTTTTGTTTTAATCCCGATGCAATTTCTGTGTTTCATGGTCAATATGAAGGTCCATGGGATACAATATACCTGCACTGGTGCATCGGAAGCTAATAATGGTCTCCCACGAGCCGCTCAAAGCACAAACTCTTAGAAGATTCACTCTTCTTGTACTTAAGTCGGCATTGTATCTTTTGTATTTAATCCCGATGCAATTTCTGTGTTTCATGAACAATGTGAAGGTCCGAGGGATACAATAAACCTGCACTGGTGCATCGGAAGCTAATACTGGTCTCCCAGGAGCCGCTCAAAGCACAAACTCGTAGAAGATTCACTCTTCTTGTACTTCAGTCGGCATTGTGCATTTCGTATTTAATCCCGATGCAATTTCTGCGTTTCATGGTCAATGTGAAGGTCCAAGGGATACAATAAGCCTGCACTGGTGCATCGGAAGCTAATACTGGTCTCCCACGAGCCGCTCAAAGCACAAACTCTTAGAAGATTCACTCTTCTTGTACTTCAGTCGGCATTGTGCTTTTTTTTTTAACCCCATACAATTTCTGTGTTTCATGGTCAATGTGAAGGTCCAAGTGATACAATAAACCTGCACTGGTGCATCGGAAGCTAATACTGGTCTCCCAGGAGCCGCTAAAAGCACAAACTCTTAGAAGATTCACTCTTCTTGTACTTCAGTCGGCATTGTGCCTTTTGTATTTAATCCCGATGCAATTTATGTGTTTCGTGGCCAATGTGAAGGTCCAAGGGATACAATAAACCTGCACTGGTGCATCGGAAGATAATACTGGTCTCCCAGGAGCCGCTCAAAGCACAAACTCTTAGAAGATTCAAACTTCTTGTACTTAAGTCGGCATTGTGCCTTTTGTATTTAATCCCGATGCAATTTCTGTGTTTCATGGTCAATGTGAAGGTCCAAGGGATACAATAAACTTGCACTGGTGCATCGGAAGCTAATACTGGTCTCCCAGGAGCCGCTCAAAGCATAAACTCTTAGAAGATTCACTCTTCTTGTACTTCAGTTGGCATTGTGGCTTTTGTATTTAATCCCGATAAATTTCTGTGTGTCATATCCAATGTGAAGGCCAAGGGATACAGTAAACCTGCAGTGGTGCATCGGAAGCTAATACTGGTCTCCCAGGAGCCGCTGAAAGCACAAACTCTTAGAAGATTCACTCTTCTTGTACTTCAGTCGGCATTGTGCATTTCGTATTTAATCCCGAAGCAATTTCTGTGTTTCATGGTCAATGTGAAGGTCCAAGGGATACAATAAACCTGCACTGGTGCTTCGGAAGCTAATACTGGTCTCCCAGGAGCCGCTCAAAGCACAGACTCTTAGAAGATTCACTCTTCTTGTACTTCAGTCGGCATTGTGCCTTTTGTATTTAATCCCGATACAATTCTGTGTTTCATGGTCAATGTGAAGGTCCAAGGGATACAGCAAACGTGCACAAGTGCATCGGAAGCTAATACTGGTCTCCCAGGAGCCGCTCAAATCACAATCTCTTAGAAGATTCACTCTTCTTGTACTTCAGTCGGCATTGTGCCTTTTGTATTCAATCCCGATACACATTCTGTATTTCATGGTCAATGTGAATGTCCAAGGGATACAGTAAACCTGCACTGGTGCATCGGAATCTAATACTGGTCTCCCAGGAGCCGCTCAAAGCACAAACTCTTAGAAGATTCACTCTTCTTGTACTTAAGTCGGCATTGTGCCTTTTGTAATTAATCCCGATGCAATTTCTGTGTTTCATGGTCAATATGAATGTCCAAGGGATACAATAAAACCGAACTGGTGCATCGGAAGCTAATACTGGTCTCCCAGGAGCCGCTCAAAGCACAAACTCTTAGAAGATTCACTCTTCTTGTACTTCAGTCGGCATTGTGCTTTTTGTATTTTATCCCGATGCAATTTATGTGTTTCATGGTCAATGTGAATGTCCAAGGGATACAATAAACCAGCACTGGTGCATCGGAATCTAATACTGGTCTCCAAGGAGCCGCTCAAAGCACAAACTCTTGGAAGATTCACTTTTCTTGTACTTAAATCGGCATTGTGCCTATTGTATTTAATCCCCATGCAATTTCTGTGTATCATGGTCAATGTGAAGGTCCAAGGGATACAATAAACCTGCACTGGTGCATCGTAACCTAATACTGGTCTCCCAGGAGCCGCTCAAAGCACAAACTCTTAGAAGATTCACTCTTCTTGTACTTCAGTCAGCATTGTGCCTTTTGTACTTAATCCCGATGCAATTTCTGTGTTTCATGGTCAATGTGAAGGTCCAAGGGATACAATAAACCAGCACTGGTGCATCGAAAGCTAATACTGGTCTCCAAGGAGCCGCTCAAAGCACAAACTCTTGGAAGATTCAATATTCTTGTACTTAAATCGGCATTGTGCCTTTTGTATTTAATCCGGATGCAATTTCTGTGTTTCATGGTCAATGTGAAGGTCCAAGGGATACAATAAACCTGCACTGGTGCATCGTAACCTAATACTGGTCTCCCAGGAGCCGCTCAAAGCACAAACTCTTAGAAGATTCACTCTTCTTGTACTTCAGTCGCCATTGTGCCTTTTGTTTTAATCCCGATGCAATTTCTGTGTTTCATGGTCAATATGAAGGTCCATGGGATACAATAAACCTGCACTGGTGCATCGGAAGCTAATAATGGTCTCCCAGGAGCCGCTCAAAGCACAAACTCTTGGAAGATTCACTCTTCTTGTACTTAAGTCGGCATTGTACCTTTTGTATTTAATCCCGATGCAATTTCTGTGTTTGATGGTCAATGTGAAGGTCCAAGGGATACAATAAAACTGCACTGGTGCATCGTAACCTAATACTGGTCTCCCAGGAGCCGCTCAAAGCACAAACTCTTAGAAGATTCACTCTTCTTGTACTTCAGTCGGCATTGTGCCTTTTGTACTTAATCCCGATGTAATTTCTGTGCTTCATGGTCAATGTGAAGGTCCGAGGGATACAATAAACCTGCACTGGTGCATCGGAAGCTAATACTGGTCTCCCAGGAGCCGCTCAAATCACAATCTCTTAGAAGATTCACTCTTCTTGTACTTCAGTCGGCATTGTGCATTTTGTATTTAATCCCGATGCAATTTCTGTGTTTCATGGTCAATGTGAAGGTCCAAGTGATACAATAAACCTGCACTGGTGCATCGGAAGCTAATACTGGTCTCCCAGGAGCTGCTAAAAGCACAAACTCTTAGAAGATTCACTCTTCTTGTACTTCAGTCGGCATTGTGCCTTTTGTACTTAATCCCGATGCAATTTGTGTGTTTCATGGTCAATGTGAAGGTCCAAGGGATACAGTAAACCTGCACTGGTGCATCGGAATCTAATACTAGTCTCCCAGGAGCCGCTCAAAGCACAAACTCTTAGAAGATTCACTCTTCTTGTACTTCAGTCGGCATTGTGCATTTTGTATTTAATCCCGATGCAATTTGTGTGTTTCATGGTCAATGTGAAGGTCCAAGTGATACAATAAACCTGCACTGGTGCATCGCAAGCTAATACTGCTCTCCCAGGAGCCGCTAAAAGCACAAACTCTTAGAAGATTCACTCTTCTTGTACTTCAGTCGGCATTGTGCCTTTTGAGTTTAATCCCGATGCAAATTATGTGTTTCAGGGTCAATGTGAAGGTCCAAGGGATACAATAAACCAGCACAGGTGCATCGGAATCTAATACTGGTCTCCAAGGAGCCGCTCAAAGCACAAACTCTTGGAAGATTCACTCTTCTTGTACTTAAATCGGCATTGTGCCTATTGTATTTAATCCCGATGCAATTTCTGTGTTTCATGGTCAATGTGAAGGTCCAAGGGATACAATAAACCTGCACTGGTGCATCGTAACATAATACTGATCTCCCAGGTGCCGCTCAAAGCACAAACTCTTAGAAGATTCATTCTTCTTGTACTTCAGTCGGCATTGTGCCTTTTGTACTTAATCCCGATGCAATTTCTGTGTTTCATGGTTAATGTGAAGGTCCATGGTATACAATAAACCTGCACTGGTGCATCGGAAGCTAATACTGCTCTCCCAGGAGCCGCTCAAAGCACAAACTCTTAGAAGATTCACTCTTCTTGTACTTCAGTCGGCATTGTGCCTTTTGTATTTAATCCCGATGCAATTTCTGTGTTTCATGGTCAATGTGAAGGTCCAAGGGATACAATAAACCAGCACTGGTGCATCGGAAGCTAATACTGGTCTCCAAGAAGCCGCTCAAAGCACAAACTCTTGGAAGATTCACTATTCTTGTACTTAAATCGGCATTGTGCCTTTGTATTTAATCCGGATGCAATTTCTGTGTTTCATGGTCAATGTGAAGGTCCAAGGGATACAATAAACCTGCACTGCTGCATCGTAACCTAATACTGGTCTCCCAGGAGCCGCTCAAAGCACAAACCCTTAGAAGATTCACTCTTCTTGTACTTCAGTCGGCATTGTGCCTTTTGTTTTAATCCCGATGCAATTTCTGTGTTTCATGGTCAATATGAAGGTCCATGGGATACAATATACCTGCACTGGTGCATCGGAAGCTAATAATGGTCTCCCACGAGCCGCTCAAAGCACAAACTCTTAGAAGATTCACTCTTCTTGTACTTAAGTCGGCATTGTATCTTTTGTATTTAATCCCGATGCAATTTCTGTGTTTCATGAACAATGTGAAGGTCCAAGGGATACAATAAACCTGCACTGGTGCATCGGAAGCTAATACTGGTCTCTCAGGAGCCGCTCAAAGCACAAACTCTTAGAAAATTCACTCTTCTTTTACTTAAGTCGGCATTGTGCCTATTGTATTTAATCCCGATGCAATTTCTGTGTTTCATGGTCAATGTGAAGGTCCGAGGGATACAATAAACCTGCACTGGTGCATCGGAAGCTAATACTGGTCCCCCAGGAGCCGCTCAAAGCACAAACTCGTAGAAGATTCACTCTTCTTGTACTTCAGTCGGCATTGTGCATTTCGTATTTAATCCCGATGCAATTTCTGCGTTTCATGGTCAATGTGAAGGTCCAAGGGATACAATAAGCCTGCACTGGTGCATCGGAAGCTAATACTGGTCTCCCACGAGCCGCTCAAAGCACAAACTCTTAGAAGATTCACTCTTCTTGTACTTCAGTCGGCATTGTGCTTTTTTTTTTAACCCCATACAATTTCTGTGTTTCATGGTCAATGTGAAGGTCCAAGTGATACAATAAACCTGCACTGGTGCATCGGAAGCTAATACTGGTCTCCCAGGAGCCGCTAAAAGCACAAACTCTTAGAAGATTCACTCTTCTTGTACTTCAGTCGGCATTGTGCCTTTTGTATTTAATCCCGATGCAATTTATGTGTTTCGTGGTCAATGTGAAGGTCCAAGGGATACAATAAACCTGCACTGGTGCATCGGAAGATAATACTGGTCTCCCAGGAGCCGCTCAAAGCACAAACTCTTAGAAGATTCACTCTTCTTGTACTTAAGTCGGCATTGTGCCTTTTGTATTTAATCCCGATGCAATTTCTGTGTTTCATGGTCAATGTGAAGGTCCAAGGGATACAATAAACTTGCACTGGTGCATCGGAAGCTAATACTGGTCTCCCAGGAGCCGCTCAAAGCACAAACTCTTAGAAGATTCACTCTTCTTGTACTTCAGTTGGCATTGTGGCTTTTGTATTTAATCCCGATAAATTTCTGTGTGTCATATCCAATGTGAAGGCCAAGGGATACAGTAAACCTGCACTGGTGCATCGGAAGCTAATACTGGTCTCCCAGGAGCCGCTGAAAGCACAAACTCTTAGAAGATTCACTCTTCTTGTACTTCAGTCGGCATTGTGCATTTCGTATTTAATCCCGAAGCAATTTCTGTGTTTCATGGTCAATGTGAAGGTCCAAGGGATACAATAAACCTGCACTGGTGCTTCGGAAGCTAATACTGGTCTCCCAGGAGCCGCTCAAAGCACAGACTCTTAGAAGATTCACTCTTCTTGTACTTCAGTCGGCATTGTGCCTTTTGTATTTAATCCCGATACAATTCTGTGTTTCATGGTCAATGTGAAGGTCCAAGGGATACAGCAAACGTGCACAAGTGCATCGGAAGCTAATACTGGTCTCCCAGGAGCCGCTCAAATCACAATCTCTTAGAAGATTCACTCTTCTTGTACTTCAGTCGGCATTGTGCCTTTTGTATTCAATCCCGATACACATTCTGTATTTCATGGTCAATGTGAATGTCCAAGGGATACAGTAAACCTGCACTGGTGCATCGGAATCTAATACTGGTCTCCCAGGAGCCGCTCAAAGCACAAACTCTTAGAAGATTCACTCCTCTTGTACTTAAGTCGGCATTGTGCCTTTTGTAATTAATCCCGATGCAATTTCTGTGTTTCATGGTCAATATGAATGTCCAAGGGATACAATAAAACCGAACTGGTGCATCGGAAGCTAATACTGGTCTCCCAGGAGCCGCTCAAAGCACAAACTCTTAGAAGATTCACTCTTCTTGTACTTCAGTCGGCATTGTGCTTTTTGTATTTTATCCCGATGCAATTTATGTGTTTCATGGTCAATGTGAATGTCCAAGGGATACAATAAACCAGCACTGGTGCATCGGAATCTAATACTGGTCTCCAAGGAGCCGCTCAAAGCACAAACTCTTGGAAGATTCACTTTTCTTGTACTTAAATCGGCATTGTGCCTATTGTATTTAATCCCCATGCAATTTCTGTGTTTCATGGTCAATGTGAAGGTCCAAGGGATACAATAAACCTGCACTGGTGCATCGTAACCTAATACTGGTCTCCCAGGAGCCGCTCAAAGCACAAACTCTTAGAAGATTCACTCTTCTTGTACTTCAGTCGGCATTGTGCCTTTTGTACTTAATCCCGATGCAATTTCTGTGTTTCATGGTCAATGTGAAGGTCCAAGGGATACAATAAACCAGCACTGGTGCATCGAAAGCTAATACTGGTCTCCAAGGAGCCGCTCAAAGCACAAACTCTTGGAAGATTCACTATTCTTGTACTTAAATCGGCATTGTGCCTTTTGTATTTAATCCGGATGCAATTTCTGTGTTTCATGGTCAATGTGAAGGTCCAAGGGATACAATAAACCTGCACTGGTGCATCGTAACCTAATACTGGTCTCCCAGGAGCCGCTCAAAGCACAAACTCTTAGAAGATTCACTCTTCTTGTACTTCAGTCGCCATTGTGCCTTTTGTTTTAATCCCGATGCAATTTCTGTGTTTCATGGTCAATATGAAGGTCCATGGGATACAATAAACCTGCACTGGTGCATCGGAAGCTAATAATGGTCTCCCAGGAGCCGCTCAAAGCACAAACTCTTGGAAGATTCACTCTTCTTGTACTTAAGTCGGCATTGTACCTTTTGTATTTAATCCCGATGCAATTTCTGTGTTTGATGGTCAATGTGAAGGTCCAAGGGATACAATAAAACTGCACTGGTGCATCGTAACCTAATACTGGTCTCCCAGGAGCCGCTCAAAGCACAAACTCTTAGAAGATTCACTCTTCTTGTACTTCAGTCGGCATTGTGCCTTTTGTACTTAATCCCGATGTAATTTCTGTGCTTCATGGTCAATGTGAAGGTCCGAGGGATACAATAAACCAGCACTGGTGCATCGGAAGCTAAAACTGGTCTCCAAGGAGCCGCTCAAAGCACAAACTCTTAGAAGATTCACTCTTCTTGTACTTCAGTTGGCATTGTGGCTTTTGTATTTAATCCCGATCAATTTCTGTGTTTCATATCCAATGTGAAGGCCAAGGGATACAATAAACCTGCACTGGTGCATCGGAAGCTAATACTGGTCCCCCAGGAGCCGCTCAAAGCACAAACTCGTAGAAGATTCACTCTTCTTGTACTTCAGTCGGCATTGTGCATTTCGTATTTAATCCCGATTCAATTTCTGCGTTTCATGGTCAATGTGAAGGTCCAAGGGATACAATAAACCTGCACTGGTGCATCGGAAGCTAATACTGGTCTCCCACGAGCCGCTCAAAGCACAAACTCTTAGAAGATTCACTCTTCTTGTACTTCAGTCGGCATTGTGCTTTTTTTTTTAACCCCATACAATTTCTGTGTTTCATGGTCAATGTGAAGGTCCAAGTGATACAATAAACCTGCACTGGTGCATCGGAAGCTAATACTGGTCTCCCAGGAGCCGCTGAAAGCACCAACTCTTAGAAGATTCACTCTTCTTGTACTTCAGTCGGCATTGTGCATTTCGTATTTAATCCCGATGCAATTTCTGTGTTTCATGGTCAATGTGAAGGTCCAAGGGATACAATAAACCTGCACTGGTGCTTCGGAAGCTAATACTGGTCTCCCAGGAGCCGCTCAAAGCACAGAGTCTTAGAAGATTCACTCTTCTTGTACTTCAGTCGGCATTGTGCCTTTTGTATTTAATCCCGATGCAATTTCTGTGTTTCATGGTCAATGTGAAGGTCCAAGGGATACAATAAACTTGCACTGGTGCATCGGAAGCTAATACTGGTCTCCCAGGAGCCGCTCAAAGCACAAACTCTTAGAAGATTCACTCTTCTTGTACTTCAGTTGGCATTGTGGCTTTTGTATTTAATCCCGATCAATTTCTGTGTGTCATATCCAATGTGAAGGCCAAGGGATACAGTAAACCTGCACTGGTGCATCGGAAGCTAATACTGGTCTCCCAGGAGCCGCTGAAAGCACAAACTCTTAGAAGATTCACTCTTCTTGTACTTCAGTCGGCATTGTGCATTTCGTATTTAATCCCGATGCAATTTCTGTGTTTCATGGTCAATGTGAAGGTCCAAGGGATACAATAAACCTGCACTGGTGCTTCGGAAGCTAATACTGGTCTCCCAGGAGCCGCTCAAAGCACAGACTCTTAGAAGATTCACTCTTCTTGTACTTCAGTCGGCATTGTGCCTTTTGTATTTAATCCCGATACAATTCTGTGTTTCATGGTCAATGTGAAGGTCCAAGGGATACAGCAAACGTGCACAAGTGCATCGGAAGCTAATACTGGTCTCCCAGGAGCCGCTCAAATCACAATCTCTTAGAAGATTCACTCTTCTTGTACTTCAGTCGGCATTGTGCCTTTTGTATTCAATCCCGATACACATTCTGTATTTCATGGTCAATGTGAATGTCCAAGGGATACAGTAAACCTGCACTGGTGCATCGGAATCTAATACTGGTCTCCCAGGAGCCGCTCAAAGCACAAACTCTTAGAAGATTCACTCTTCTTGTACTTAAGTCGGCATTGTGCCTTTTGTAATTAATCCCGATGCAATTTCTGTGTTTCATGGTCAATATGAATGTCCAAGGGATACAATAAAACCGAACTGGTGCATCGGAAGCTAATACTGGTCTCCCAGGAGCCGCTCAAAGCACAAACTCTTAGAAGATTCACTCTTCTTGTACTTCAGTCGGCATTGTGCCTTTTGTATTTTATCCCGATGCAATTTATGTGTTTCATGGTCAATGTGAATGTCCAAGGGATACAATAAACCAGCACTGGTGCATCGGAATCTAATACTGGTCTCCAAGGAGCCGCTCAAAGCACAAACTCTTGGAAGATTCACTCTTCTTGTACTTCAGTCGGCATTGTGCATTTCGTATTTAATCCCGATGCAATTTCTGTGTTTCATGGTCAATGTGAAGGTCCAAGGGATACAATAAACCTGCACTGGTGCTTCGGAAGCTAATACTGGTCTCCCAGGAGCCGCTCAAAGCACAGACTCTTAGAAGATTCACTCTTCTTGTACTTCAGTCGGCATTGTGCCTTTTGTATTTAATCCCGATACAATTCTGTGTTTCATGGTCAATGTGAAGGTCCAAGGGATACAGCAAACGTGCACAAGTGCATCGGAAGCTAATACTGGTCTCCCAGGAGCCGCTCAAATCACAATCTCTTAGAAGATTCACTCTTCTTGTACTTCAGTCGGCATTGTGCCTTTTGTATTCAATCCCGATACACATTCTGTATTTCATGGTCAATGTGAATGTCCAAGGGATACAGTAAACCTGCACTGGTGCATCGGAATCTAATACTGGTCTCCCAGGAGCCGCTCAAAGCACAAACTCTTAGAAGATTCACTCTTCTTGTACTTAAGTCGGCATTGTGCCTTTTGTAATTAATCCCGATGCAATTTCTGTGTTTCATGGTCAATATGAATGTCCAAGGGATACAATAAAACCGAACTGGTGCATCGGAAGCTAATACTGGTCTCCCAGGAGCCGCTCAAAGCACAAACTCTTAGAAGATTCACTCTTCTTGTACTTCAGTCGGCATTGTGCCTTTTGTATTTTATCCCGATGCAATTTATGTGTTTCATGGTCAATGTGAATGTCCAAGGGATACAATAAACCAGCACTGGTGCATCGGAATCTAATACTGGTCTCCAAGGAGCCGCTCAAAGCACAAACTCTTGGAAGATTCACTCTTCTTGTACTTAAATCGGCATTGTGCCTATTGTATTTAATCCCGATGCAATTTCTGTGTTTCATGGTCAATGTGAAGGTCCAAGGGATACAATAAACCTGCACTGGTGCATCGTAACCTAATACTGGTCTCCCAGGAGCCGCTCAAAGCACAAACTCTTAGAAGATTCACTCTTCTTGTACTTCAGTCGGCATTGTGCCTTTTGTACTTAATCCCGATGCAATTTCTGTGTTTCATGGTCAATGTGAAGGTCCAAGGGATACAATAAACCAGCACTGGTGCATCGAAAGCTAATACTGGTCTCCAAGGAGCCGCTCAAAGCACAAACTCTTGGAAGATTCACTATTCTTGTACTTAAATCGGCATTGTGCCTTTTGTATTTAATCTGGATGCAATTTCTGTGTTTCATGGTCAATGTGAAGGTCCAAGGGATACAATAAACCTGCACTGGTGCATCGTAACCTAATACTGGTCTCCCAGGAGCCGCTCAAAGCACAAACTCTTAGAAGATTCACTCTTCTTGTACTTCAGTCGCCATTGTGCCTTTTGTTTTAATCCCGATGCAATTTCTGTGTTTCATGGTCAATATGAAGGTCCATGGGATACAATAAACCTGCACTGGTGCATCGGAAGCTAATAATGGTCTCCCAGGAGCCGCTCAAAGCACAAACTCTTGGAAGATTCACTCTTCTTGTACTTAAGTCGGCATTGTACCATTTGTATTTAATCCCGATGCAATTTCTGTGTTTGATGGTCAATGTGAAGGTCCAAGGGATACAATAAACCTGCACTGGTGCATCGTAACCTAATACTGGTCTCCCAGGAGCCGCTCAAAGCACAAACTCTTAGAAGATTCACTCTTCTTGTACTTCAGTCGGCATTGTGCCTTTTGTACTTAATCCCGATGTAATTTCTGTGCTTCATGGTCAATGTGAAGGTCCGAGGGATACAATAAACCAGCACTGGTGCATGGGAAGCTAAAACTGGTCTCCAAGGAGCCGCTCAAAGCACAAACTCTTAGAAGATTCACTCTTCTTGTACTTCAGTTGGCATTGTGGCTTTTGTATTTAATCCCGATCAATTTCTGTGTTTCATATCCAATGTGAAGGCCAAGGGATACAATAAACCTGCACTGGTGCATCGGAAGCTAATACTGGTCCCCCAGGAGCCGCTCAAAGCACAAACTCGTAGAAGATTCACTCTTCTTGTACTTCAGTCGGCATTGTGCATTTCGTATTTAATCCCGATTCAATTTCTGCATTTCATGGTCAATGTGAAGGTCCAAGGGATACAATAAACCTGCACTGGTGCATCGGAAGCTAATACTGGTCTCCCACGAGCCGCTCAAAGCACAAACTCTTAGAAGATTCACTCTTCTTGTACTTCAGTTGGCATTGTGCTTTTTTTTTTAACCCCATACAATTTCTGTGTTTCATGGTCAATGTGAAGGTCCAAGTGATACAATAAACCTGCACTGGTGCATCGGAAGCTAATACTGGTCTCCCAGAGGCCGCTGAAATCACAAACTCTTAGAAGATTCACTCTTCTTGTACTTCAGTCGGCATTGTGCATTTCGTATTTAATCCCGATGCAATTTCTGTGTTTCATGGTCAATGTGAAGGTCCAAGGGATACAATAAACCTGCACTGGTGCTTCGGAAGCTAATACTGGTCTCCCAGGAGCCGCTCAAAGCACAGAGTCTTAGAAGATTCACTCTTTTTGTACTTCAGTCGGCATTGTGCCTTTTGTATTTAATCCCGATACAATTCTGTGTTTCATGGTCAATGTGAAGGTCCAAGGGATACAGCAAACGTGCACAAGTGCATCGGAAGCTAATACTGGTCTCCCAGGAGCCGCTCAAATCACAATCTCTTAGAAGATTCACTCTTCTTGTACTTCAGTCGGCATTGTGCCTTTTGTATTCAATCCCGATACACATTCTGTATTTCATGGTCAATGTGAATGTCCAAGGGACACAGTAAACCTGCACTGGTGCATCGGAATCTAATACTGGTCTCCCAGGAGCCGCTCAAAGCACAAACTCTTAGAAGATTCACTCTTCTTGTACTTAAGTCGGCATTGTGCCTTTTGTAATTAATCCCGATGCAATTTCTGTGTTTCATGGTCAATATGAATGTCCAAGGGATACAATAAACCCGTACTGGTGCATCGGAAGCTAATACTGGTCTCCCAGGAGCCGTTCAAAGCACAAACTCTTAGAAGATTCACTCTTCTTGTACTTCAGTCGGCATTGTGCATTTTGTATTTAATCCCGATGCTATTTCTGTGTTTCATGGTCAATGTGAAGGTCCAAGTGATACAATAAACCTGCACTGGTGCATCGGAAGCTAATACTGGTCTCCCAGGAGCTGCTAAAAGCACAAACTCTTAGAAGATTCACTCTTCTTGTACTTCAGTCGGCATTGTGCCTTTTGTACTTAATCCCGATGCAATTTGTGTGTTTCATGGTCAATGTGAAGGTCCAAGGGATACAGTAAACCTGCACTGGTGCATCGGAATCTAATACTGGTCTCCCAGGAGCCGCTCAAGGCACAAACTCTTAGAAGATTCACTCTTCTTGTACTTCAGTCGGCATTGTGCATTTTGTATTTAATCCCGATGCAATTTGTGTGTTTCATGGTCAATGTGAATGTCCAAGGGATACAATAAACCAGCACTGGTGCATCGGAATCTAATACTGGTCTCCAAGGAGCCGCTCAAAGCACAAACTCTTGGAAGATTCACTCTTCTTGTACTTAAATCGGCATTGTGCCTATTGTATTTAATCCCGATGCAATTTCTGTGTTTCATGGTCAATGGGAAGGTCCAAGGGATACAATGAACCTGCACTGGTGCATCGTAACCTAATACTGGTCTCCCAGGAGCCGCTCAAAGCACAAACTCTTAGAAGATTCACTCTTCTTGTACTTCAGTCGGCATTGTGCCTTTTGTACTTAATCCCGATGCAATTTCTGTGTTTCATGGTCAATGTGAAGGTCCAAGGGATACAATTAACCAGCACTGGTGCATCGAAAGCTAATACTGGTCTCCAAGGAGCCGCTCAAAGCACAACCTCTTGGAAGATTCACTATTCTTGTACTTAAATCGGCATTGTGCCTTTTGTATTTAATCCCGATGCAATTTCTGTGTTTCATGGTCAATGTGAAGGTCCAAGGGATACAATAAACCTGCACCGGTGCATCGTAACCTAATACTGGTCACCCAGGAGCCGCTCAAAGCACAAACTCTTAGAAGATTCACTCTTCTTGTACTTCAGTCGCCATTGTGCCTTTTGTTTTAATCCCGATGCAATTTCTGTTTCATGGTCAATATGAAGGTCCATGGGATACAATAAACCTGCACTGGTGCATCGGAAGCTAATAATGGTCTCCCAGGAGCCGCTAAAAGCACAAACTCTTAGAAGATTCACTCTTCTTGTACTTAAGTCGGCATTGTACCTTTTGTATGTAATCCCGATGCAATTTCTGTGTTTCATATCCAATGTGAAGGCCAAGGGATACAATAAACCTGCACTGGTGCATCGGAAGCTAATACTGGTCCCCCAGGAGCCGCTCAAAGCACAAACTCGTAGAAGATTCACTCTTCTTGTACTTCAGTCGGCATTGTGCATTTCGTATTTAGTCCTGATGCAATTTCTGCGTTTCATGGTCAATGTGAAGGTCCAAGGGATACAATAAACCTGCACTGGTGCATCGGAAGCTAATACTGGTCTCCCACGAGCCGCTCAAAGCACAAACTCTTAGAAGATTCACTCTTCTTGTACTTCAGTCGGCATTGTGCTTTTTTTTTTTAACCCCATACAATTTCTGTGTTTCATGGTCAATGTGAAGGTCCAAGTGATACAATAAACCTGCACTGGTGCATCGGAAGCTAATACTGGTCTCCCAGGAGCCGCTAAAAACACAAACTCTTAGAAGATTCACTCTTCTTGTACTTCAGTCGGCATTGTGCCTTTTGTATTTAATCCCGATGCAATTTATGTGTTTCGTGGTCAATGTGAAGGTCCAAGGGATACAATAAACCTGCACTGGTGCATCGGAAGATAATACTGGTCTCCCAGGAGCCGCTCAAAGCACAAACTCTTAGAAGATTCACCCTTCTTGTACTTAAGTCGGCATTGTGCCTTTTGTATTTAATCCCGATGCAATTTCTGTGTTTCATGGTCAATGTGAAGGTCCAAGGGATACAATAAACTTGCACTGGTGCATCGGAAGCTAATACTGGTCTCCCAGGAGCCGCTCAAAGCACAAACTCTTAGAAGATTCACTCTTCTTTTACTTCAGTTGGCATTGTGGCTTATGTATTTAATCCCGATCAATTTCTGTGTGTCATATACAATGTGAAGGCCAAGGGATACAGTAAACCTGCACTGGTGCATCGGAAGCTAATACTGGTCTCCCAGGAGCCGCTGAAAGCACAAACGCTTAGAAGATTCACTCTTCTTGTACTTCAGTCGGCATTGTGCATTTCGTATTTAATCCCGATGCAATTTCTGTGTTTCATGGTCAATGTGAAGGTCCAAGGGATACAATAAACCTGCACTGGTGCTTCGGAAGCTAATACTGGTCTCCCAGGAGCCGCTCAAAGCACAAACTCTTAGAAGATTCACTCTTCTTGTACTTAAGTCGGCATTGTGCCTTTTGTAATTAATCCCGATGCAATTTCTGTGTTTCATGGTCAATATGAATGTCCAAGGGATACAATAAACCCGTACTGGTGCATCCGAAGCTAATACTGGTCTCCCAGGAGCCGCTCAAAGCACAAACTCTTAGAAGATTCACTCTTCTTGTACTTCAGTCGGCATTGTGCATTTTGTATTTAATCCCGATGCAATTTCTGTGTTTCATGGTCAATGTGAAGGTCCAAGTGATACAATAAACCTGCACTGGTGCATCGGAAGCTAATACTGGTCTCCCAGGAGCTGCTAAAAGCACAAACTCTTAGAAGATTCACTCTTCTTGTACTTCAGTCGGCATTGTGCCTTTTGTACTTAATCCCGATGCAATTTGTGTGTTTCATGGTCAATGTGAAGGTCCAAGGGATACAGTAAACCTGCACTGGTGCATCGGAATCTAATACTGGTCTCCCAGGAGCCGCTCAAGGCACAAACTCTTAGAAGATTCACTCTTCTTGTACTTCAGTCGGCATTGTGCATTTTGTATTTAATCCCGATGCAATTTCTGTGTTTCATGGTCAATATGAATGTCCAAGGGATACAATAAACCCGTACTGGTGCATCCGAAGCTAATACTGGTCTCCCAGGAGCCGCTCAAAGCACAAACTCTTAGAAGATTCACTCTTCTTGTACTTCAGTCGGCATTGTGCATTTTGTATTTAATCCCGATGCAATTTCTGTGTTTCATGCTCAATGTGAAGGTCCAAGTGATACAATAAATCTGCACTGGTGCATCGGAAGCTAATACTGGTCTCCCAGGAGCTGCTAAAAGCACAAACTCTTAGAAGAGTCACTCTTCTTGTACTTCAGTCGGCATTGTGCCTTTTATACTTAATCCCGATGCAATTTGTGTGTTTCATGGTCAATGTGAAGGTCCAAGGGATACAGTAAACCTGCACTGGTGCATCGGAATCTAATACTGGTCTCCCAGGAGCCGCTCAATGCACAAACTGTTAGAAGATTCACTCTTCTTGTACTTCAGTCGGCATTGTGCATTTTGTATTTTATCCCGATGCAATTTGTGTGTTTCATGGTCAATGTGAAGGTCCAAGTGATACAATAAACCTGCACTGGTGCATCGGAAGCTAATACTGCTCTCCCAGGAGCCGCTGAAAGCACAAACTCTTAGAAGATTCACTCTTCTTGTACTTCAGTCGGCATTGTGCCTTTTGTATTTAATCCCGATGCAATTTATGTGTTTCATGGTCAATGTGAATGTCCAAGGGATACAATAAACCAGCACTGGTGCATCGGAATCTAATACTGGTCTCCAAGGAGCCGCTCAAAGCACAAACTCTTGGAAGATTCACTCTTCTTGTACTTAAATCGGCATTGTGCCAATTGTATTTAATCCCGATGCAATTTCTTTGTTTCATGGTCAATGTGAAGGTCCAAGCGATACAATAAACCTGCACTGGTGCATCGTAACCTAATACTGGTCTCCCAGGAGCCGCTCAAAGCACAAACTCTTAGAAGATTCACTCTTCTTGTACTTCAGTCGGCATTGTGCCTTTTGTACTTAATCCCGATGCAATTTCTGTGTTTCATGGTCAATGTGAAGGTCCAAGGGATACAATAAACCAGCACTGGTGCATCGAAAGCTAATACTGGTCTCCAAGGAGCCGCTCAAAGCACAAACTCTTGGAAGATTCACTATTCTTGTACTTAAATCGGCATTGTGCCTTTTGTATTTAATCCGGATGCAATTTCTGTGTTTCATGTTCAATGTGAAGGTCCAAGCGATACAATAAACCTGCACTGCTGCATCGTAACCTAATACTGGTCTCCCAGGAGCCGCTCAAAGCACAAACTCTTAGAAGATTCACTCTTCTTGTACTTCAGTCGCCATTGTGCCTTTTGTTTTAATCCCGATGCAATTTCTGTGTTTCATGGTCAATATGAAGGTCCATGGGATACAATAAACCTGCACTGGTGCATCGGAAGCTAATAATGGTCTCCCAGGAGCCGCTCAAAGCACAAACACTTAGAAGATTCACTCTTCTTGTACTTCAGTCGGCATTGTACCTTTTGTTTTTAATCCCGATGCAATTTCTGTGTTTGATGGTCAATGTGAAGGTCCAAGGGATACAATAAACCTGCACTGGTGCATCGTAACCTAATACTGGTCTCCCAGGAGCCGCTCAAAGCACAAACTCTTAGAAGATTCACTCTTCTTGTACTTCAGTCGGCATTGTGCCTTTTGTACTTAATCCCGATGCAATTTCTGTGTTTCATGGTCAATGTGAAGGTCCGAGGGATACAATAAACCAGCACTGGTGCATCGGAAGCTAAAACTGGTCTCCAAGGAGCCGCTTAAAGCACAAACTCTTAGAAGATTCATTCTTCTTGTACTTCAGTTGGCATTGTGGCCTTTGTATTTAATCCCGATCAATTTCTGTGTTTCATATCCAATGTGAAGGCCAGGTATACAGTAAACCTGCACTGGTGCATCGGAAGCTAATACTGGTCTCCCAGGGGCCGCTGAAAGCACAAACTCTTAGAAGATTCACTCTTCTTGTACTTCAGTCGGCATTGTGCATTTCGTATTTAATCCCGATGCAATTTCTGTGTTTCATGGTCAATGTGAAGGTCCAAGGGATACAGCAAACGTGCACAAGTGCATTGGAAGCTAATACTGGTCTCCCAGGAGCCGCTCAAATCACAATCTCTTAGAAGATTCACTCTTCTTGTACTTCAGTCGGCATTGTGGCTTTTGTATTTAATCCCGATTCAATTTCTGTGTTTCATGGTCAATGTGAAGGTCCGAGGGATACAATAAACCAGCACTGGTGCATCGGAAGCTAAAACTGGTCTCCAAGGAGCCGCTCAAAGCACAAACTCTTAGAAGATTCATTCTTCTTGTACTTCAGTTGGCATTGTGGCTTTTGTATTTAATCCCGATCAATTTCTGTGTTTCATGGTCAATGTGAAGGCCAAGGTATACAGTAAACCTGCACTGGTGCATCGGAAGCTAATACTGGTCTCCCAGGAGCCGCTGAAAGCACAAACTCTTAGAAGATTCACTCTTCTTGTACTTCAGTCGGCATTGTGCATTTCGTATTTAATCCCGATGCAATTTCTGTGTTTCATGGTCAATGTGAAGGTCCAAGGGATACAGCAAACGTGCACAAGTGCATCGGAAGCTAATACTGGTCTCCCAGGAGCCGCTCAAATCACAATCTCTTAGAAGATTCACTCTTCTTTTACTTCAGTCGGCATTGTGCCTTTTGTATTCAATCCCGATAGACATTCTGTATTTCATGGTCAATGTGAAGGTCCAAGGGATACAGTAAACCTGCACTGGTGCGTCGGAATCTAATACTGGTCTCCCAGGAGCCGCTCAAAGCACAAACTCTTAGAAGATTCACTCTTCTTGTACTTCAGTCGGCATTGTGCCTTTTGTAATTAATCCCGATGCAATTTCTGTGTTTCATGGTCAATGTGAAGGTCCAAGGGATACAATAAACCAGCACTGGTGCATCGGAATCTAATACTGGTCTCCAAGGAGCCGCTCAAAGCACAAACTCTTGGAAGATTCACTCTTCTTGTACTTAAATCGCCATTGTGCCTATTGTATTTAATCCCGATGCAATTTCTGTGTTTCATGGTCAATGTGAAGGTCCAAGGGATACAATAAACCAGCACTGGTGCATCGGAAGCTAATACTGGTCTCCAAGGAGCCGCTCAAAGCACAAACTCTTGGAAGATTCACTATTCTTGTACTTAAATCGGCATTGTGCCTTTTGTATTTAATCCGGATGCAATTTCTGTGTTTAATGGTCAATGTGAAGGTCCAAGGGATACAATAAACCTGCACTGGTGCATCGTAACCTATTACTGGTCTCCCAGGAGCCGCTCAAAACACAAACTCTTAGAAGATTCACTCTTCTTGTACTTCAGTCGGCATTGTGCCTTTTGTTTTAATCCCGGTGCAATTTCTGTGTTTCATGGTCAATATGAAGGTCCATGGGATACAATAAACCTGCACTGGTGCATCGGAAGCTAATAATGGTCTCCCAGGAGCAGCTCAAAGCACAAACTCTTAGAAGATTCACTCTTCTTGTACTTAAGTCGGCATTGTACCTTTTGTATTTAATCCCGATGCAATTTCTGTGTTTCATGGTCAATGTGAAGGTCCAAGGGATACAATAAACCTTCACTGGTGCATCGGAAGCTAATACTGGTCTCTCAGGAGCCGCTCAAAGCACAAACTCTTAGAAGATTCACTCTTCTTGTACTTCAGTCGGCATTGTGCCTTATGTATTTAATCCCGATTCAATTTCTGTGTTTCATGGTCAATGTGAAGGTCCAAGGGATACAATAAACCTGCACTGGTGCATCGTAAGCTAATACTGGTCTCTCAGGAGCCGCTCAAAGCACAAACTCTTAGAAAAGTCACTCTTCTTTTACTTAAGTCGGCATTGTGCCTATTGTATTTAATCCCGATGCTATTTCTGTGTTTCATGGACAATGTGAAGGTCCGAGGGATACAATAAACCTGCACTGGTGCATCGGAAGCTAATACAGGTCGCCCAGGAGCCGCTCAAAGCACAAACTCTTAGAAGATTCACTCTTCTTGTACTTCAGTCGGCATTGTGCATTTCGTATTTAATCCCGATGCAATTTCTGTGTTTCATGGTCAATGTGAAGGTCCGAGGGATACAATAAACCAGCACTGGTGCATCGGAAGCTAATACTGGTCTCCCAGGAGCCGCTCAAAGCACAAAATCTTAGAAGATTCAATCTTCTTGTACTTCAGTCGGCATTGTGCATTTCGTATTTAATCCCGATGCAATTTCTGTGTTTCATGGTCAATGTGAAGGTCCAAGGAATACAGTAAACCTGCAATGGTGCATCGGAATCTAATACTGGTCTCCCAGGAGCCGCTCAAAGCACAAACTCTTAGAAGATTCACTCTTCTTGTACTTATGTCGGCATTGTGCCTTTTGTATTTAATCCCGATGCAATTTCTGTGTTTCATGGTCAATGTGAAGGTCCAAGTGATACAATAAACCTGCACTGGTGCATCGGAAGCTACTACTGGTCTCCCAGGAGCCGCTAAAAGCACAAACTCTTAGAAGATTCACTCTTCTTGTACTTCAGTCGGCATTGTGCCTTTTGTATTTAATCCCGATGCAATTTATGTGTTTCGTGGTCAATGTGAAGGTCCAAGGGATACAATAAACCTCCACTGGTGCATCGGAAGATAATACTGGTCTCCCAGGAGCCGCTCAAAGCACAAACTCTTAGAAGATTCACTCTTCATGTACTTCAGTCGGCATTGTGCCTTTTGTACTTAATCCCGATGCAATTTCTGTGTTTCATGGTCAATGTGAAGGTCCGAGGGATACAATAAACCAGCACTGGTGCATCGGAAGCTAAAACTGGTCTCCAAGGAGCCGCTTAAAGCACAAACTCTTAGAAGATTCATTCTTCTTGTACTTCAGTTGGCATTGTGGCTTTTGGATTTAATCCCGATCAATTTCTGTGTTTCATATACAATGTGAAGGCCAGGTATACAGTAAACCTGCACTGGTGCATCGGAAGCTAATACTGGTCTCCCAGGAGCCGCTGAAAGCACAAACTCTTAGAAGATTCACTCTTCTTGTACTTCAGTCGGCATTGTGCATTTCGTATTTAATCCCGATGCAATTTCTGTGTTTCATGGTCAATGTGAAGGTCCAAGGGATACAGCAAACGTGCGCAAGTGCATCGGAAGCTAATACTGGTCTCCCAGGAGCCGCTCAAATCACAATCTCTTAGAAGATTCACTCTTCTTGTACTTCAGTCGGCATTGTGCCTTTTGTATTCAATCCCGATACACATTCTGTATTTCATGGTCAATGTGAAGGTCCAAGGGATACAGTAAACCTGCACTGGTGCGTCGGAATCTAATACTGGTCTCCCAGGAGCCGCTCAAAGCACAAACTCTTAGAAGATTCACTCTTCTTGTACTTCAGTCGGCATTGTGCCTTTTGTAATTAATCCCGATGCAATTTCTGTGTTTCATGGTCAATGTGAAGGTCCAAGGGATACAATAAACCAGCACTGGTGCATCGGAATCTAATACTGGTCTCCAAGGAGCCGCTCAAAGCACAAACTCTTGGAAGATTCACTCTTCTTGTACTTAAATCGCCATTGTGCCTATTGTATTTAATCCCGATGCAATTTCTGTGTTTCATGGTCAATGTGAAGGTCCAAGGGATACAATAAACCTGCACTGGTGCATCGTAACCTAATACTGGTCTTCCAGGAGCCGCTCAAAGCACAAACTCTTAGAAGATTCACTCTTCTTGTACTTCAGTCGGCATTGTGCCTTTTGTACTTAATCCCGATGCAATTTCTGTGTTTCATGGTGAATGTGAAGGTCCAAGGGATACAATAAACCAGCACTGGTGCATCGGAAGCTAATACTGGTCTCCAAGGAGCCGCTCAAAGCACAAACTCTTGGAAGATTCACTATTCTTGTACTTAAATCGGCATTGTGCCTTTTGTATTTAATCCGGATGCAATTTCTGTGTTTCATGGTCAATGTGAAGGTCCAAGGGAAACAATAAACCTGCACTGGTGCATCGTAACCTAATACTGGTCTCCCAGGAGCCGCTCAAAACACAAACTCTTAGAAGATTCACTCTTCTTGTACTTCAGTCGGGATTGTGCCTTTTGTTTTAATCCCGGTGCAATTTCTGTGTTTCATGGTCAATATGAAGGTCCATGGGATACAATAAACCTGCACTGGTGCATCGGAAGCTAATAATGGTCTCCCAGGAGCCGCTCAAAGCACAAACTCTTAGAAGATTCACTCTTCTTGTACTTAAGTCGGCATTGTACGTTTTGTATTTAATCCCGATGCAATTTCTGTGTTTCATGGTCAATGTGAAGGTCCAAGGGATACAATAAACCTTCACTGGTGCATCGGAAGCTAATACTGGTCTCTCAGGAGCCGCTCAAAGCACAAACTCTTAGAAGATTCACTCTTCTTGTACTTCAGTCGGCATTGTGCCTTTTGTATTTAATCCCGATTCAATTTCTGTGTTTCATGGTCAATGTGAAGGTCCGAGGGATACAATAAACCAGCACTGGTGCATCGGAAGCTAAAACTGGTCTCCAAGGAGCCGCTCAAAGCACAAACTCTTAGAAGATTCATTCTTCTTGTACTTCAGTTGGCATTGTGGCTTTTGTATTTAATCCCGATCAATTTCTGTGTTTCATATCCAATGTGAAGGCCAAGATATACAGTAAACCTGCACTGGTGCATCGGAAGCTAATACTGGTCTCCCAGGAGCCGCTGAAAGCACAAACTCTTAGAAGATTCACTCTTCTTGTACTTCAGTCGGTATTGTGCATTTCGTATTTAATCCCGATGCAATTTCTGTGTTTCATGGTCAATGTGAAGGTCCAAGGGATACAGCAAACGTGCACAAGTGCATCGGAAGCTAATACTGGTCTCCCAGGAGCCGCTCAAATCACAATCTCTTAGAAGATTCACTCTTCTTTTACTTCAGTCGGCATTGTGCCTTTTGTATTCAATCCCGATAGACATTCTGTATTTCATGGTCAATGTGAAGGTCCAAGGGATACAGTAAACCTGCACTGGTTCGTCGGAATCTAATACTGGTCTCCCAGGAGCCGCTCAAAGCACAAACTCTTAGAAGATTCACTCTTCTTGTACTTCAGTCGGCATTGTGCCTTTTGTAATTAATCCCGATGCAATTTCTGTGTTTCATGGTCAATGTGAAGGTCCAAGGGATACAATAAACCAGCACTGGTGCATCGGAATCTAATACTGGTCTCCAAGGAGCCGCTCAAAGCACAAACTCTTGGAAGATTCACTCTTCTTGTACTTAAATCGCCATTGTGCCTATTGTATTTAATCCCGATGCAATTTCTGTGTTTCATGGTCAATGTGAAGGTCCAAGGGATACAATAAACCAGCACTGGTGCATCGGAAGCTAATACTGGTCTCCAAGGAGCCGCTCAAAGCACAAACTCTTGGAAGATTCACTATTCTTGTACTTAAATCGGCATTGTGCCTTTTGTATTTAATCCGGATGCAATTTCTGTGTTTCATGGTCAATGTGAAGGTCCAAGGGATACAATAAACCTGCACTGGTGCATCGTAACCTATTACTGGTCTCCCAGGAGCCGCTCAAAACACAAACTCTTAGAAGATTCACTCTTCTTGTACTTCAGTCGGCATTGTGCCTTTTGTTTTAATCCCGGTGCAATTTCTGTGTTTCATGGTCAATATGAAGGTCCATGGGATACAATAAACCTGCACTGGTGCATCGTAAGCTAATACTGGTCTCTCAGGAGCCGCTCAAAGCACAAACTCTTAGAAAAGTCACTCTTCTTTTACTTAAGTCGGCATTGTGCCTATTGTATTTAATCCCGATGCTATTTCTGTGTTTCATGGACAATGTGAAGGTCCGAGGGATACAATAAACCTGCACTGGTGCATCGGAAGCTAATACAGTTCGCCCAGGAGCCGCTCAAAGCACAAACTCTTAGAAGATTCACTCTTCTTGTACTTCAGTCGGCATTGTGCATTTCGTATTTAATCCCGATGCAATTTCTGTGTTTCAAGGTCAATGTGAAGGTCCGAGGGATACAATAAACCAGCACTGGTGCATCGGAAGCTAATACTGGTCTCCCAGGAGCCGCTCAAAGCACAAAATCTTAGAAGATTCACTCTTCTTGTACTTAAGTCGGCATTGTACCTTTTGTATTTAATCCCGATGCAATTTCTGTGTTTCATGGTCAATGTGAAGGTCCGAGGGATACAATAAACCTGCACTGGTGCATCGGAAGGTAATACTGGTCTCCCAGGAGCCGCTCAAAGCACAAACTCTTAGAAGATTCAATCTTCTTGTACTTCAGTCGGCATTGTGCATTTCGTATTTAATCCCGATGCAATTTCTGTGTTTCATGGTCAATGTGAAGGTCCAAGGGATACAATAAACCTGCACTGGTGCATCGGAAGCTAATACTGGTCTCCCAGGAGCCGCTCAAAGCACAAACTCTTAGAAGATTCACTCTTCTTGTACCTAAGTCGGCATTGTGCCTTTTGTATTTAATCCCGATGCAATTTATGTGTTTCATGGTCAATGTGAAGGTCCAAGTGATACAATAAACCTGCACTGGTGCATCGGAAGCTACTACTGGTCTCCCAGGAGCCGCTAAAAGCACAAACTCTTAGAAGATTCACTCTTCTTGTACTTCAGTCGGCATTGTGCCTTTTGTATTTAATCCCGATGCAATTTATGTGTTTCGTGGTCAATGTGAAGGTCCAAGGGATACAATAAACCTCCACTGGTGCATCGGAAGATAATACTGGTCTCCCAGGAGCCGCTCAAAGCACATACTCTTACAAGATTCACTCTTCTTGTACTTAAGACGGCATTGTGCCTTTTGTATTTAATCCCGATGCAATTTCTGTGTTTCATGGTCAATGTGAAGGTCCAAGGGATACAATAAACTTGCACTGGTGCATCGGAAGCTAATACTGGTCTCCCAGGAGCCGCTGAAAGCACAAACTCTTAGAAGATTCACTCTTCTTGTACTTCAGTCGGCATTGTGCATTTCGTATTTAATCCCGATGCAATTTCTGTGTTTCATGGTCAATGTGAAGGTCCAAGGGATACAATAAACCTGCACTGGTGCATCGGAAGCTAATACTGGTCTCCCAGGAGCCACTCAAAGCACAAACTCTTAGAAGATTCACTCTTCTTGTACTTCAGTCGGCATTGTGCCTTTTGTATTTAATCCCGATACAATTCTGTGTTTCATGGTCAATGTGAAGGTCCAAGGGATACAGCAAACGTGCACAAGTGCATTGAAAGCTAATACTGGTCTCCCAGGAGCCGCTCAAATCACAATCTCTTAGAAGATTCACTCTTCTTGTACTTCAGTCGGCATTGTGCCTTTTGTATTTAATCCCGATACAATTCTGTGTTTCATGGTCAATGTGAAGGTCCAAGGGATACAGCAAACGTGCACAAGTGCATCGGAAGATAATACTGGTCTCCCAGGAGCCGCTCAAATCACAATCTCTTAGAAGATTCACTCTTCTTGTACATCAGTCGGCATTGTGCATTTTGTATTTAATCCCGATGCAATTTCTGTGTTTCATGGTCAATGTGAAGGTCCAAGTGATAGAATAAACCTGCACTGGTGCATCGGAAGCTAATACTGGTCTCCCAGGAGCTGCTAAAAGCACAAACTCTTAGAAGATTCACTCTTCTTGTACTTCAGTCGGCATTGTGCCTTTTGTACTTAATCCCGATGCAATTTGTGTGTTTCATGGTCAATGTGAAGGTCCAAGGGATACAGTAAACCTGCACTGGTGCATCGGAATCTAATACTAGTCTCCCAGGAGCCGCTCAAAGCACAAACTCTTAGAAGATTCACTCTTCTTGTACTTCAGTCGGCATTGTGCATTTTGTATTTAATCCCGATGCAATTTGTGTGTTTCATGGTCAATGTGAAGGTCCAAGTGATACAATAAAACTGCACTGGTGCATCGGAAGCTAATACTGATCTCCCAGGAGCCGCTAAAAGCACAAACTCTTAGAAGATTCACTCTTCTTGTACTTCAGTCGGCATTGTGGCTTTTGTATTTAATCCCGATGCAATTTATGTGTTTCATGGTCAATGTGAAGGTCCAAGGGATAAAATAAACCAGCACTGGTGCATCGGAAGCTAATACTGGTCTCCAAGGAGCCGCTCAAAGCACAAACTCTTGGAAGATTCACTCTTCTTGTACTTAAATCGGCATTGTGCCTATTGTATTTAATCCCGATGCAATTTCTGTGTTTCATGGTCAATGTGAAGGTCCAAGGGATACAATAAACCTGCACTGGTGCATCGTAACATAATACTGGTCTCCCAGGTGCCGCTCAAAGCACAAACTCTTAGAAGATTCACTCTTCTTGTACTTCAGTCGGCATTGTGCCTTTTGTACTTAATCCCGATGCAATTTCTGTGTTTCATGGTTAATGTGAAGGTCCATGGTATACAATAAACCTGCACTGGTGCATCGGAAGCTAATAATGGTCTCCCAGGAGCCGCTCAAATCACAAACTCTTAGAAGATTCACTCTTCTTGTACTTAAGTCGGGATTGTACCTTTTGTATTTAATCCCGATGCAATTTCTGTGTTTCATGTTCAATGTCTAGGTCCAAGGGATACAATAAAACTGTACTGGTGCATCGGAAGCTAATACTGGTCTCTCAGGAGCCGCTCAAAGCACAAACTCTTAGAAGATTCACTCTTCTTGTACTTCAGTCGGCATTGTGCCTTTTGTATTTAATCCCGATTCAATTTCTGTGTTTCATGGCCAATGTGAAGGTCCAAGGGATACAATAAACCTGCACTGGTGCATCGGAAGCTAATACTGGTCTCCAAGGAGCTGCTCAAAGAACATACTCTTAGAAGATTCACTCTTCTTGTACTTCAGTCGGCATTGTGCCTTTTGTATTTAATCCCGATGCAATTTCTGTGTTTCATGGTCAATATGAATGTCCAAGGGATACAATAAACCTGTACTGGTGCATCGGAAGCTAATACTGGACTCCCAGAAGCCGCTCAAAGCACAAACTCTTAGAAGATTCACTCTTCTTGTACTTCAGTCGGCATTGTGCATTTTGTATTTAATCCCGATGCAATTTGTGTGTTTCATGGTCAATGTGAAGGTCCAAGTGATACAATAAACCTGCACTGGTGCATCGGAAGCTAATACTGATCTCCCAGGAGCCGCTAAAAGCACAAACTCTTAGAAGATTCACTCTTCTTGTACTTCAGTCGGCATTGTGGCTTTTGTATTTAATCCCGATGCAATTTATGTGTTTCATGGTCAATGTGAAGGTCCAAGGGATACAATAAACCAGCACTGGTGCATCGGAAGCTAATACTGGTCTCCAAGCAGCCGCTCAAAGCACAAACTCTTGGAAGATTCACTCTTCTTGTACTTAAATCGGCATTGTGCCTTTTGTATTTAATCCGGATGCAAATTCTGTGTTTCATGGTCAATGTGAAGGTCCATGGGATACAATAAACCTGCACTGGTGCATCGGAAGCTAATAATGGTCTCCCAGGAGACGCTCAAAACACAATCTCTTAGAAGATTCACTCTTCTTGTACTTAAGTCGGCATTGTACCTTTTGTATTTAATCCCGATGCAATTTCTGTGTTTCATGGTCAATGTGAAGGTCCGAGGGATACAATAAACCTGCACTGGTGCATCGGAAGCTAATACTGGTCTCCCAGGAGCCGCTCAAAGCACAAACTCTTAGAAGATTCACTCTTCTTGTACTTCAGTCGGCATTGTGCATTTCGTATTTAATCCCGATGCAATTTCTGTGTTTCATGGTCAATGTGAAGGTCCAAGGGATACAATAAACCTGCACTGGTGCATCGGAAGCTAATACTGGTCTCCCAGGAGCCGCTCAAAGCACAAACTCTTAGAAGATTCACTCTTCTTGTACTTCAGTCGGCATGGTGCCTTTTGTATTTAATCCCGATCAATTTCTGTGTTTCATGGTCAATATGAATGTCCAAGGGATACAATAAACCTGTACTGGTGCATCGGAAGCTAATACTGCTCTCCCAGGAGCCGCTCAAAGCACAAACTCTTAGAAGATTCACTCTTCTTGTACTTCAGTCGGCATGGTGCCTTTTGTATTTAATCCCGATGCAATTTGTGTGTTTCATGGTCAATGTGAAGGTCCAAGTGATACAATAAACCTGCACTGGTGCATCGGAAGCTAATACTGCTCTCCCAGGAGCCGCTAAAAGCACAAACTCTTAGAAGATTCACTCTTCTTCTACTTCAGTCGGCATTGTGCCTTTTGTATTTAATCCCGATGCAATTTATGTGCTTCAGGGTCAATGTGAAGGTCCAAGGGATACAATAAACCAGCACTGGTGCATCGGAATCTAATACTGGTCTCCAAGGAGCCGCTCAAAGCACAAACTCTTGGAAGATTCACTCTTCTTGTACTTAAATCGGCATTGTGCCTATTGTATTTAATCCCGATGCAATTTCTGTGTTTCTTGGTCAATGTGAAGGTCCAAGGGATACAATAAACCTGCACTGGTGCATCGTAAAATAATACTGGTCTCCCAGGTGCCGCTCAAAGCACAAACTCTTAGAAGATTCACTCTTCTTGTACTTCAGTCGGCATTGTGCCTTTTGTACTTAATCCCGATGCAATTTCTGTGTTTCATGGTTAATGTGAAGGTCCATGGTATACAATAAACCTGCACTGGTGCATCGGAAGCTAATAATGGTCACCCAGGAGCCGCTCAAATCACAAACTCTTAGAAGATTCACTCTTCTTGTACTTAAGTCGGGATTGTACCTTTTGTATTTAATCCCGATGCAATTTCTGTGTTTCATGTTCAATGTCTAGGTCCAAGGGATACAATAAACCTGCACTGGTGCATCGGAAGCTAATACTGGTCTCTCAGGAGCCGCTCAAAGCACAAACTCTTAGAAGATTCTCTTTTCTTGTACTTCAGTCGGCATTGTGCCTTTTGTATTTAATCCCGATTCAATTTCTGTGTTTCATGGCCAATGTGAAGGTCGAAGGGATACAATAAACCTGCACTGGTGCATCGGAAGCTAATACTGGTCTCCAAGGAGCTGCTCAAAGAACATACTCTTAGAAGATTCACTCTTCTTGTACTTCAGTCGGCATTGTGCCTTTTGTATTTAATCCCGATGCAATTTCTGTGTTTCATGGTCAATATGAATGTCCAAGGGATACAATAAACCTGTACTGGTGCATCGGAAGCTAATACTGGACTCCCAGAAGCCGCTCAAAGCACAAACTCTTAGAAGATTCACTCTTCTTGTACTTCAGTCGGCATTGTGCATTTTGTATTTAATCCCGATGCAATTTGTGTGTTGCATGGTCAATGTGAAGGTCCAAGTGATACAATAAAACTGCACTGGTGCATCGGAAGCTAATACTGATCTCCCAGGAGCCGCTAAAAGCACAAACTCTTAGAAGATTCACTCTTCTTGTACTTCAGTCGGCATTGTGGCTTTTGTATTTAATCCCGATGCAATTTATGTGTTTCATGGTCAATGTGAAGGTCCAAGGGATAAAATAAACCAGCACTGGTGCATCGGAAGCTAATACTGGTCTCCAAGGAGCCGCTCAAAGCACAAACTCTTGGAAGATTCACTCTTCTTGTACTTAAATCGGCATTGTGCCTATTGTATTTAATCCCGATGCAATTTCTGTGTTTCATGGTCAATGTGAAGGTCCAAGGGATACAATAAACCTGCACTGGTGCATCGTAACATAATACTGGTCTCCCAGGTGCCGCTCAAAGCACAAACTCTTAGAAGATTCACTCTTCTTGTACTTCAGTCGGCATTGTGCCTTTTGTACTTAATCCCGATGCAATTTCTGTGTTTCATGGTTAATGTGAAGGTCCATGGTATACAATAAACCTGCACTGGTGCATCGGAAGCTAATAATGGTCTCCCAGGAGCCGCTCAAATCACAAACTCTTAGAAGATTCACTCTTCTTGTACTTAAGTCGGGATTGTACCTTTTGTATTTAATCCCGATGCAATATCTGTGTTTCATGTTCAATGTCTAGGTCCAAGGGATACAATAAAACTGTACTGGTGCATCGGAAGCTAATACTGGTCTCTCAGGAGCCGCTCAAAGCACAAACTCTTAGAAGATTCACTCTTCTTGTACTTCAGTCGGCATTGTGCCTTTTGTATTTAATCCCGATTCAATTTCTGTGTTTCATGGCCAATGTGAAGGTCCAAGGGATACAATAAACCTGCACTGGTGCATCGGAAGCTAATACTGGTCTCCAAGGAGCTGCTCAAAGAACATACTCTTAGAAGATTCACTCTTCTTGTACTTCAGTCGGCATTGTGCCTTTTGTATTTAATCCCGATGCAATTTCTGTGTTTCATGGTCAATATGAATGTCCAAGGGATACAATAAACCTGTACTGGTGCATCGGAAGCTAATACTGGACTCCCAGAAGCCGCTCAAAGCACAAACTCTTAGAAGATTCACTCTTCTTGTACTTCAGTCGGCATTGTGCATTTTGTATTTAATCCCGATGCAATTTGTGTGTTTCATGGTCAATGTGAAGGTCCAAGTGATACAATAAACCTGCACTGGTGCATCGGAAGCTAATACTGATCTCCCAGGAGCCGCTAAAAGCACAAACTCTTAGAAGATTCACTCTTCTTGTACTTCAGTCGGCATTGTGGCTTTTGTATTTAATCCCGATGCAATTTATGTGTTTCATGGTCAATGTGAAGGTCCAAGGGATACAATAAACCAGCACTGGTGCATCGGAAGCTAATACTGGTCTCCAAGCAGCCGCTCAAAGCACAAACTCTTGGAAGATTCACTCTTCTTGTACTTAAATCGGCATTGTGCCTTTTGTATTTAATCCGGATGCAAATTCTGTGTTTCATGGTCAATGTGAAGGTCCATGGGATACAATAAACCTGCACTGGTGCATCGGAAGCTAATAATGGTCTCCCAGGAGACGCTCAAAACACAATCTCTTAGAAGATTCACCCTTCTTGTACTTAAGTCGGCATTGTACCTTTTGTATTTAATCCCGATGCAATTTCTGTGTTTCATGGTCAATGTGAAGGTCCGAGGGATACAATAAACCTGCACTGGTGCATCGGAAGCTAATACTGGTCTCCCAGGAGCCGCTCAAAGCACAAACTCTTAGAAGATTCACTCTTCTTGTACTTCAGTCGGCATTGTGCATTTCGTATTTAATCCCGATGCAATTTCTGTGTTTCATGGTCAATGTGAAGGTCCAAGGGATACAATAAACCTGCACTGGTGCATCGGAAGCTAATACTGGTCTCCCAGGAGCCGCTCAAAGCACAAACTCTTAGAAGATTCACTCTTCTTGTACTTCAGTCGGCATGGTGCCTTTTGTATTTAATCCCGATCAATTTCTGTGTTTCATGGTCAATATGAATGTCCAAGGGATACAATAAACCTGTACTGGTGCATCGGAAGCTAATACTGCTCTCCCAGGAGCCGCTCAAAGCACAAACTCTTAGAAGATTCACTCTTCTTGTACTTCAGTCGGCATGGTGCCTTTTGTATTTAATCCCGATGCAATTTGTGTGTTTCATGGTCAATGTGAAGGTCCAAGTGATACAATAAACCTGCACTGGTGCATCGGAAGCTAATACTGCTCTCCCAGGAGCCGCTAAAAGCACAAACTCTTAGAAGATTCACTCTTCTTCTACTTCAGTCGGCATTGTGCCTTTTGTATTTAATCCCGATGCAATTTATGTGCTTCAGGGTCAATGTGAAGGTCCAAGGGATACAATAAACCAGCACTGGTGCATCGGAATCTAATACTGGTCTCCAAGGAGCCGCTCAAAGCACAAACTCTTGGAAGATTCACTCTTCTTGTACTTAAATCGGCATTGTGCCTATTGTATTTAATCCCGATGCAATTTCTGTGTTTCTTGGTCAATGTGAAGGTCCAAGGGATACAATAAACCTGCACTGGTGCATCGTAACATAATACTGGTCTCCCAGGTGCCGCTCAAAGCACAAACTCTTAGAAGATTCACTCTTCTTGTACTTCAGTCGGCATTGTGCCTTTTGTACTTAATCCCGATGCAATTTCTGTGTTTCATGGTTAATGTGAAGGTCCATGGTATACAATAAACCTGCACTGGTGCATCGGAAGCTAATAATGGTCACCCAGGAGCCGCTCAAATCACAAAGTCTTAGAAGATTCACTCTTCTTGTACTTAAGTCGGGATTGTACCGTTTGTATTTAATCCCGATGCAATTTCTGTGTTTCATGTTCAATGTCTAGGTCCAAGGGATACAATAAACCTGCACTGGTGCATCGGAAGCTAATACTGGTCTCTCAGGAGCCGCTCAAAGCACAAACTCTTAGAAGATTCTCTTTTCTTGTACTTCAGTCGGCATTGTGCCTTTTGTATTTAATCCCGATTCAATTTCTGTGTTTCATGGCCAATGTGAAGGTCGAAGGGATACAATAAACCTGCACTGGTGCATCGGAAGCTAATACTGGTCTCCAAGGAGCTGCTCAAAGAACATACTCTTAGAAGATTCACTCTTCTTGTACTTCAGTCGGCATTGTGCCTTTTGTATTTAATCCCGATGCAATTTCTGTGTTTCATGGTCAATATGAATGTCCAAGGGATACAATAAACCTGTACTGGTGCATCGGAAGCTAATACTGGACTCCCAGAAGCCGCTCAAAGCACAAACTCTTAGAAGATTCACTCTTCTTGTACTTCAGTCGGCATTGTGCATTTTGTATTTAATCCCGATGCAATTTGTGTGTTGCATGGTCAATGTGAAGGTCCAAGTGATACAATAAAACTGCACTGGTGCATCGGAAGCTAATACTGATCTCCCAGGAGCCGCTAAAAGCACAAACTCTTAGAAGATTCACTCTTCTTGTACTTCAGTCGGCATTGTGGCATTTGTATTTAATCCCGATGCAATTTATGTGTTTCATGGTCAATGTGAAGGTCCAAGGGATAAAATAAACCAGCACTGGTGCATCGTAACATAATACTGGTCTCCCAGGTGCCGCTCAAAGCACAAACTCTTAGAAGATTCACTCTTCTTGTACTTCAGTCGGCATTGTGCCTTTTGTACTTAATCCCGATGCAATTTCTGTGTTTCATGGTTAATGTGAAGGTCCATGGTATACAATAAACCTGCACTGGTGCATCGGAAGCTAATAATGGTCTCCCAGGAGCCGCTCAAATCACAAACTCTTAGAAGATTCACTCTTCTTGTACTTAAGTCGGGATTGTACCTTTTGTATTTAATCCCGATGCAATTTCTGTGTCTCATGTTCAATGTCTAGGTCCAAGGGATACAATAAAACTGTACTGGTGCATCGGAAGCTAATACTGGTCTCTCAGGAGCCGCTCAAAGCACAAACTCTTAGAAGATTCACTCTTCTTGTACTTCAGTCGGCATTGTGCCTTTTGTATTTAATCCCGATTCAATTTCTGTGTTTCATGGCCAATGTGAAGGTCCAAGGGATACAATAAACCTGCACTGGTGCATCGGAAGCTAATACTGGTCTCCAAGGAGCTGCTCAAAGAACATACTCTTAGAAGATTCACTCTTCTTGTACTTCAGTCGGCATTGTGCCTTTTGTATTTAATCCCGATGCAATTTCTGTGTTTCATGGTCAATATGAATGTCCAAGGGATACAATAAACCTGTACTGGTGCATCGGAAGCTAATACTGGACTCCCAGAAGCCGCTCAAAGCACAAACTCTTAGAAGATTCACTCTTCTTGTACTTCAGTCGGCATTGTGCATTTTGTATTTAATCCCGATGCAATATGTGTGTTTCATGGTCAATGTGAAGGTCCAAGTGATACAATAAACCTGCACTGGTGCATCGGAAGCTAATACTGATCTCCCAGGAGCCGCTAAAAGCACAAACACTTAGAAGATTCACTCTTCTTGTACTTCAGTCGGCATTGTGGCTTTTGTATTTAATCCCGATGCAATTTATGTGTTTCATGGTCAATGTGAAGGTCCAAGGGATACAATAAACCAGCACTGGTGCATCGGAAGCTAATACTGGTCTCCAAGCAGCCGCTCAAAGCACAAACTCTTGGAAGATTCACTCTTCTTGTACTTAAATCGGCATTGTGCCTTTTGTATTTAATCCGGATGCAAATTCTGTGTTTCATGGTCAATGTGAAGGTCCATGGGATACAATAAACCTGCACTGGTGCATCGGAAGCTAATAATGGTCTCCCAGGAGACGCTCAAAACACAATCTCTTAGAAGATTCACTCTTCTTGTACTTAAGTCGGCATTGTACCTTTTGTATTTAATCCCGATGCAATTTCTGTGTTTCATGGTCAATGTGAAGGTCCGAGGGATACAATAAACCTGCACTGGTGCATCGGAAGCTAATACTGGTCTCCCAGGAGCCGCTCAAAGCACAAACTCTTAGAAGATTCACTCTTCTTGTACTTCAGTCGGCATTGTGCATTTCGTATTTAATCCCGATGCGATTTCTGTGTTTCATGGTCAATGTGAAGGTCCAAGGGATACAATAAACCTGCACTGGTGCATCGGAAGCTAATACTGGTCTCCCAGGAGCCGCTCAAAGCACAAACTCTTAGAAGATTCACTCTTCTTGTACTTCAGTCGGCATGGTGGCTTTTGTATTTAATCCCGATCAATTTCTGTGTTTCATGGTCAATATGAATGTCCAAGGGATACAATAAACCTGTACTGGTGCATCGGAAGCTAATACTGCTCTCCCAGGAGCCGCTCAAAGCACAAACTCTTAGAAGAATCACTCTTCTTGTACTTCAGTCAGCATTGTGCATTTTGTATTTAATCCCGATGCAATTTCTGTGTTTCATGGTGTATGTGGAGGTCCAAGTGATACAATAAACCTGCACTGGTGCATCGGAAGCTAATACTGCTCTCCCAGGAGCCGCTAAAAGCACAAACTCTTAGAAGATTCACTCTTCTTGTACTTCAGTCGGCATTGTGCATTTTGTATTTAATCCCGATGCAATTTCTGTGTTTCATGGTCAATGTGAAGGTCCAAGGGATACAATAAACCTGCACTGGTGCATCGGAAGCTAATACTGCTCTCCCAGGAGCCGCTAAAAGCACAAACTCTTAGAAGATTCACTCTTCTTGTACTTCAGTCGGCATTGTGCCTTTTGTATTTAATCCCGATGCAATTTATGTGTTTCAGGGTCAATGTGAAGGTCCAAGGGATACAATAAACCAGCACTGGTGCATCGGAATCTAATACTGGTCTCCAAGGAGCCGCTCAAAGCACAAACTCTTGGAAGATTCACTCTTCTTGTACTTAAATCGGCATTGTGCCTATTGTATTTAATCCCGATGCAATTTCTGTGTTTCTTGGTCAATGTGAAGGTCCAAGGGATACAATAAACCTGCACTGGTGCATCGTAACATAATACTGGTCTCCCAGGTGCCGCTCAAAGCACAAACTCTTAGAAGATTCACTCTTCTTGTACTTCAGTCGGCATTGTGCCTTTTGTACTTAATCCCGATGCAATTTCTGTGTTTCATGGTTAATGTGAAGGTCCATGGTATACAATAAACCTGCACTGGTGCATCGGAAGCTAATAATGGTCACCCAGGAGCCGCTCAAATCACAAACTCTTAGAAGATTCACTCTTCTTGTACTTAAGTCGGGATTGTACCTTTTGTATTTAATCCCGATGCAATTTCTGTGTTTCATGTTCAATGTCTAGGTCCAAGGGATACAATAAACCTGCACTGGTGCATCGGAAGCTAATACTGGTCTCTCAGGAGCCGCTCAAAGCACAAACTCTTAGAAGATTCACTCTTCTTGTACTTCAGTCGGCATTGTGCCTTTTGTATTTAATCCCGATTCAATTTCTGTGTTTCATGGCCAATGTGAAGGTCCAAGGGATACAATAAACCTGCACTGGTGCATCGGAAGCTAATACTGGTCTCCAAGGAGCTGCTCAAAGAACATACTCTTAGAAGATTCACTCTTCTTGTACTTCAGTCGGCATTGTGCCTTTTGTATTTAATCCCGATGCAATTTCTGTGTTTCATGGTCAATATGAATGTCCAAGGGATACAATAAACCTGTACTGGTGCATCGGAAGCTAATACTGGACTCCTTGAAGCCGCTCAAAGCACAAACTCTTAGAAGATTCACTCTTCTTGTACTTCAGTCGGCATTGTGCATTTTGTATTTAATCCCGATGCAATTTGTGTGTTGCATGGTCAATGTGAAGGTCCAAGTGATACAATAAAACTGCACTGGTGCATCGGAAGCTAATACTGATCTCCCAGGAGCCGCTAAAAGCACAAACTCTTAGAAGATTCACTCTTCTTGTATTTCAGTCGGCATTGTGGCTTTTGTATTTAATCCCGATGCAATTTATGTGTTTCATGGTCAATGTGAAGGTCCAAGGGATACAATAAACCAGCACTGGTGCATCGGAAGCTAATACTGGTCTCCAAGGAGCCGCTCAAAGCACAAACTCTTGGAAGATTCACTCTTCTTGTACTTAAATCGGCATTGTGCCTATTGTATTTAATCCCGATGCAATTTCTGTGTTTCATGGTCAATGTGAAGGTCCAAGGGATACAATAAACCTGCACTGGTGCATCGTAACATAATACTGGTCTCCCAGGTGCCGCTCAAAGCACAAACTCTTAGAAGATTCACTCTTCTTGTACTTCAGTCGGCATTGTGCCTTTTGTACTTAATCCCGATGCAATTTCTGTGTATCATGGTTAATGTGAAGGTCCATGGTATACAATAAACCTGCACTGGTGCATCGGAAGCTAATAATGGTCTCCCAGGAGCCGCTCAAATCACAAACTCTTAGAAGATTCACTCTTCTTGTACTTAAGTCGGGATTGTACCTTTTGTATTTAATCCCGATGCAATTTCTGTGTTTCATGTTCAATGTCTAGGTCCAAGGGATACAATAAAACTGTACTGGTGCATCGGAAGCTAATACCGGTCTCTCAGGAGCCGCTCAAAGCACAAACTCTTAGAAGATTCACTCTTCTTGTACTTCAGTCGGCATTGTGCCTTTTGTATTTAATCCCGATTCAATTTCTGTGTTTCATGGCCAATGTGAAGGTCCAAGGGATACAATAAACCTGCACTGGTGCATCGGAAGCTAATACTGGTCTCCAAGGAGCTGCTCAAAGAACATACTCTTAGAAGATTCACTCTTCTTGTACTTCAGTCGGCATTGTGCCTTTTGTATTTAATCCCGATGCAATTTCTGTGTTTCATGGTCAATATGAATGTCCAAGGGATACAATAAACCTGTACTGGTGCATCGGAAGCTAATACTGGACTCCCAGAAGCCGCTCAAAGCACAAACTCTTAGAAGATTCACTCTTCTTGTACTTCAGTCGGCATTGTGCATTTTGTATTTAATCCCGATGCAATTTGTGTGTTTCATGGTCAATGTGAAGGTCCAAGTGATACAATAAACCTGCACTGGTGCATCGGAAGCTAACACTGATCTCCCAGGAGCCGCTAAAAGCACAAACTCTTAGAAGATTCACTCTTCTTGTACTTCAGTCGGCATTGTGGCTTTTGTATTTAATCCCGATGCAATTTATGTGTTTCATGGTCAATGTGAAGGTCCAAGGGATACAATAAACCAGCACTGGTGCATCGGAAGCTAATACTGGTCTCCAAGCAGCCGCTCAAAGCACAAACTCTTGGAAGATTTACTCTTCTTGTACTTAAATCGGCATTGTGCCTTTTGTATTTAATCCGGATGCAAATTCTGTGTTTCATGGTCAATGTGAAGGTCCATGGGATACAATAAACCTGCACTGGTGCATCGGAAGCTAATAATGGTCTCCCAGGAGACGCTCAAAACACAATCTCTTAGAAGATTCACTCTTCTTGTACTTAAGTCGGCATTGTACCTTTTGTATTTAATCCCGATGCAATTTCTGTGTTTCATGGTCAATGTGAAGGTCCGAGGGATACAATAAACCTGCACTGGTGCATCGGAAGCTAATACTGGTCTCCCAGGAGCCGCTCAAAGCACAAACTCTTAGAAGATTCACTCTTCTTGTACTTCAGTCGGCATTGTGCATTTCGTATTTAATCCCGATGCAATTTCTGTGTTTCATGGTCAATGTGAAGGTCCGAGGGATACAATAAACCTGCACTGGTGCATCGGAAGCTAATACTGGTCTACCAGGAGCCGCTCAAAGCACAAATTCTTAGAAGATTCACTCTTCTTGTACTTCAGTCGGCATGGTGCCTTTTGTATTTAATCCCGATCAATTTCTGTGTTTCATGGTCAATATGAATGTCCAAGGGATACAATAAACCTGTACTGGTGCATCGGAAGCTAATACTGCTCTCCCAGGAGCCGCTCAAAGCACAAACTCTTAGAAGAATCACTCTTCTTGTACTTCAGTCAGCATTGTGCATTTTGTATTTAATCCCGATGCAATTTCTGTGTTTCATGGTGTATGTGGAGGTCCAAGTGATACAATAAACCTGCACTGGTGCATCGGAAGCTAATACTGCTCTCCCAGGAGCCGCTAAAAGCACAAACTCTTAGAAGATTCACTCTTCTTGTACTTCAGTCGGCATTGTGCATTTTGTATTTAATCCCGATGCAATTTCTGTGTTTCATGGTCAATGTGAAGGTCCAAGGGATACAATAAACCTGCACTGGTGCATCGGAAGCTAATACTGCTCTCCCAGGAGCCGCTAAAAGCACAAACTCTTAGAAGATTCACTCTTCTTCTACTTCAGTCGGCATTGTGCCTTTTGTATTTAATCCCGATGCAATTTATGTGTTTCAGGGTCAATGTGAAGGTCCAAGGGATACAATAAACCAGCACTGGTGCATCGGAATCTAATACTGGTCTCCAAGGAGCCGCTCAAAGCACAAACTCTTGGAAGATTCACTCTTCTTGTACTTAAATCGGCATTGTGCCTATTGTATTTAATCCCGATGCAATTTCTGTGTTTCTTGGTCAATGTGAAGGTCCAAGGGATACAATAAACCTGCACTGGTGCATCGTAACATAATACTGGTCTCCCAGGTGCCGCTCAAAGCACAAACTCTTAGAAGATTCACTCTTCTTGTACTTCAGTCGGCATTGTGCCTTTTGTACTTAATCCCGATGCAATTTCTGTGTTTCATGGTTAATGTGAAGGTCCATGGTATACAATAAACCTGCACTGGTGCATCGGAAGCTAATAATGGTCACCCAGGAGCCGCTCGAATCACAAACTCTTAGAAGATTCACTCTTCTTGTACTTAAGTCGGGATTGTACCTTTTGTATTTAATCCCGATGCAATTTCTGTGTTTCATGTTCAATGTCTAGGTCCAAGGGATACAATAAACCTGCACTGGTGCATCGGAAGCTAATACTGGTCTCTCAGGAGCCGCTCAAAGCACTAACTCTTAGAAGATTCTCTTTTCTTGTACTTCAGTCGGCATTGTGCCTTTTGTATTTAATCCCGATTCAATTTCTGTGTTTCATGGCCAATGTGAAGGTCCAAGGGATACAATAAACCTGTACTGGTGCATCGGAAGCTAATACTGGACTCCCAGAAGCCGCTCAAAGCACAAACTCATAGAAGATTCACTCTTCTTGTACTTCAGTCGGCATTGTGCATTTAGTATTTAATCCCGATGCAATTTGTGTGTTGCATGGTCAATGTGAAGGTCCAAGTGATACAATAAAACTGCACTGGTGCATCGGAAGCTAATACTGATCTCCCAGGAGCCGCTAAAAGCACAAACTCTTAGAAGATTCACTCTTCTTGTACTTCAGTCGGCATTGTGGCTTTTGTATTTAATCCCGATGCAATTTATGTGTTTCATGGTCAATGTGAAGGTCCAAGGGATACAATAAACCAGCACTGGTGCATCGGAAGCTAATACTGGTCTCCAAGGAGCCGCTCAAAGCACAAACTCTTGGAAGATTCACTCTTCTTGTACTTAAATCGGCATTGTGCCTATTGTATTTAATCCCGATGCTATTTCTGTGTTTCATGGTCAATGTGAAGGTCCAAGGGATACAATAAACCTGCACTGGTGCATCGTAACATAATACTGGTCTCCCAGGTGCCGCTCAAAGCACAAACTCTTAGAAGATTCACTCTTCTTGTACTTCAGTCGGCATTGTGCCTTTTGTACTTAATCCCGATGCAATTTCTGTGTTTCATGGTTAATGTGAAGGTCCATGGTATACAATAAACCTGCACTGGTGCATCGGAAGCTAATAATGGTCTCCCAGGAGCCGCTCAAATCACAAACTCTTAGAAGATTCACTCTTCTTGTACTTAAGTCGGGATTGTACCTTTTGTATTTAATCCCGATGCAATTTCTGTGTTTCATGTTCAATGTCTAGGTCCAAGGGATACAATAAAACTGTACTGGTGCATCGGAAGCTAATACTGGTCTCTCAGGAGCCGCTCAAAGCACAAACTCTTAGAAGATTCACTCTTCTTGTACTTCAGTCGGCATTGTGCCTTTTGTATTTAATCCCGATTCAATTTCTGTGTTTCATGGCCAATGTGAAGGTCCAAGGGATACAATAAACCAGCACTGGTGCATCGGAAGCTAATACTGGTCTCCAAGGAGCTGCTCAAAGAACATACTCTTAGAAGATTCACTCTTCTTGTACTTCAGTCGGCATTGTGCCTTTTGTATTTAATCCCGATGCAATTTCTGTGTTTCATGGTCAATATGAATGTCCAAGGGATACAATAAACCTGTACTGGTGCATCGGAAGCTAATACTGGACTCCCAGAAGCCGCTCAAAGCACAAACTCTTAGAAGATTCACTCTTCTTGTACTTCAGTCGGCATTGTGCATTTTGTATTTAATCCCGATGCAATTTGTGTGTTTCATGGTCAATGTGAAGGTCCAAGTGATACAATAAACCTGCACTGGTGCATCGGAAGCTAATACTGATCTCCCAGGAGCCGCTAAAAGCACAAACTCTTAGAAGATTCACTCTTCTTGTACTTCAGTCGGCATTGTGGCTTTTGTATTTAATCCCGATGCAATTTATGTGTTTCATGGTCAATGTGAAGGTCCAAGGGATACAATAAACCAGCACTGGTGCATCGGAAGCTAATACTGGTCTCCAAGCAGCCGCTCAAAGCACAAACTCTTGGAAGATTCACTCTTCTTGTACTTAAATCGGCATTGTGCCTTTTGTATTTAATCCGGATGCAAATTCTGTGTTTCATGGTCAATGTGAAGGTCCATGGGATACAATAAACCTGCACTGGTGCATCGGAAGCTAATAATGGTCTCCCAGGAGACGCTCAAAACACAATCTCTTAGAAGATTCACTCTTCTTGTACTTAAGTCGGCATTGTACCTTTTGTATTTAATCCCGATGCAATTTCTGTGTTTCATGGTCAATGTGAAGGTCCGAGGGATACAATAAACCTGCACTGGTGCATCGGAAGCTAATACTGGTCTCCCAGGAGCCGCTCAAAGCACAAACTCTTAGAAGATTCACTCTTCTTGTACTTCAGTCGGCATTGTGCATTTCGTATTTAATCCCGATGCAATTTCTGTGTTTCATGGTCAATGTGAAGGTCCAAGGGATACAATAAACCAGCACTGGTGCATCGGAAGCTAATACTGGTCTCCCAGGAGCCGCTCAAAGCACAAACTCTTAGAAGATTCACTCTTCTTGTACTTCAGTCGGCATGGTGCCTTTTGTATTTAATCCCGATCAATTTCTGTGTTTCATGGTCAATATGAATGTCCAAGGGATACAATAAACCTGTACTGGTGCATCGGAAGCTAATACTGCTCTCCCAGGAGCCGCTCAAAGCACAAACTCTTAGAAGAATCACTCTTCTTGTACTTCAGTCGGCATTGTGCATTTTGTATTTAATCCCGATGCAATTTCTGTGTTTCATGGTGTATGTGGAGGTCCAAGTGATACAATAAACCTGCACTGGTGCATCGGAAGCTAATACTGCTCTCCCAGGAGCCGCTAAAAGCACAAACTCTTAGAAGATTCACTATTCTTGTACTTCAGTCAGCATTGTGCATTTTGTATTTAATCCCGATGCAATTTCTGTGTTTCATGGTCAATGTGAAGGTCCAAGGGATACAATAAACCTGCACTGGTGCATCGGAAGCTAATACTGGTCTCCAAGGAGCCGGTCAAAGCACAAACTCTTGGAAGATTCACTCTTCTTGTACTTAAATCGGCATTGTGCCTTTTGTATTTAATCCGGATGCAATTTCTGCGTTTCATGCTCAATGTGAAGGTCCAAGGGATACAATAAACCTGCACTGGTGCATCTTAAGCTAATACTGGTCTCCCAGGAGCCGCTCAAAGCTCAAACTCTTAGAAGATTCACTCTTCTTGTACTTCAGTCTGCATTGTGCATTTTGTACTTAATCCCGATGCAATTTCTGTGTTTCATGGTCAATGTGAAGGTCCAAGGGATACAATAAACCTGCACTGGTGCATCGGAAGCTAATAATGGTCTCCCAGGAGCCGCTCAAAGCACAAACTCTTAGAAGATTCACTCTTCTTGTACTTAAGTCGGCATTGTACCTTTTGTATTAATCCCGATGCAATTTCTGTGTTTGATGGTCAATGTGAAGTTCCAAGGGATACAATAAACCTGCACTGGTGCATCGGAAGCTAATACTGGTCTCTCAGGAGCCGCTCAAAGCACAAACTCTTAGGAGATTCACTCTTCTTGTACTTAAGTCGGCATTGTACCTTTTGTATTTAATCCCGATGCAATTTCTGTGCTTCATGCTCAATGTGAAGGTCCAAGGGATACAATAAACCTGCACTGGTGCATCGGAAGCTAATACTGGTCTCTCAGGAGCCGCTCAAAGCACAAACTCTTAGAAGATTCACTCTTCTTGTACTTCAGTCGGCATTGTGCCTTTTGTATTTAATCCCGATTCAATTTCTGTGTTTCATGGTCAATGTGAAGGTCCAAGGGATACAATAAACCTGCACTGGTGCATCGGAAGTTAATACTGGTCTCCCAGGAGCCGCTCAAAGCACATACTCTTAGAAGATTCACTCTTCTTGTACTTCAGTCGGCATTGTGCCTTTTGTATTTAATCCCGATGCAATTTCTGTGTTTCATGGTCAATATGAATGTCCAAGGGATACAATAAACCTGTACTGGTGCATCGGAAGCTAATACTGGACTCCCAGGAGCCGCTCACAGCACAAACTTATAGAAGATTCACTCTTCTTGTACTTCAGTCAGCATTGTGCATTTTGTATTTAATCCCGATGCAATTTCTCTGTTTCATGGTCAATGTGAAGGTCCAAGTGATACAATAAACCTGCACTGGTGCATCGGAAGCTAATACTGGTCTCCCAGGAGCTGCTAAAAGCACAAACTCTTAGAAGATTCACTCTTGTTGTACTTCAGTCGGCATTGTGCGTTTTGTACTTAATCCCGATGCAATTTCTGTGTTTCATGGTCAATGTGAAGGTCCAAGGGATACAGTAAACCTGCACTGGTGCATCGGAATCTAATACTGGTCTCCCAGGATCCGCTCAAAGCACAAACTCTTAGAAGATTCACTCTTCTTGTACTTCAGTCGGCATTGTGCATTTTGTATTTAATCCCGATGCAATTTGTGTGTTTCATGGTCAATGTGAAGGTCCAAGTGATACAATAAACCTGCACTGGTGCATCGGAAGCTAATACTGATCTCCCAGGAGCCGCTAAAAGCACAAACTCTTAGAAGATTCACTCTTCTTGTACTTCAGTCGGCATTGTGCCTTTTGTATTTAATCCCGATGCAATTTATGTGTTTCATGGTCAATGTGAAGGTCCAATGGATACAATAAACCAGCACTGGTGCATCGGAGGCTAATACTGGTCTCCAAGGAGCCGCTCAAAGCACAAACTCTTGGAAGATTCACTCTTCTTGTACTTAAATCGGCATTGTGCCTTTTGTATTTAATCCGGATGCAAAATCTGTGTTTCATGGTCAATGTGAAGGTGCAAGGGATACAATAAACTTGCACTGGTGCATCGTAACCTAATACTGGTCTCCCAGGAGCCGCTCAAAACACAAACTCTTAGAAGATTCACTCTTCTTGTACTTCAGTCGGCATTGTGCCTTTTGTACTTAATCCCGATGCAATTTCTGTGTTTCATGGTCAATGTTAAGGTCCATGGGATACAATAAACCTGCACTGGTGCATCGGAAGCTAATAATGGTCTCCCAGGAGCCGCCCAAAGCACAAACTCTTAGAAGATTCACTCTTCTTGTACTTAAGTCGGCATTGTACCTTTTGTATTTAATCCCGATGCAATTTCTGTGTTTCATGGTCAATGTGAAGGTCCAAGGGATACAATAAACCTGCACTGGTGCATCGGAAGCTAATACTGGTCTCCCAGGAGCCGCTCAAAGCACAAACTCTTAGAAGATTCACTCTTCTTGTACTTCAGTCGGCATTGTGCCTTTTGTATTAAATCCCGATTCAATTTCTGTGTTTCATGGTCAATATGAATGTCAAGGGATACAAAAAACCTGTAGTGGTGCATCGGAAGCTAATACTGCTCTCCCAGGAGCCGCTCAAAGCACAAACTCTTAGAAGAATCACTCTTCTTGTACTTCAGTCGGCATTGTGCATTTTGTGTTTAATCCCGATGCAATTTCTGTGTTTCATGGTCTATGTGGAGGTCCAAGTGATACAATAAACCTGCACTGGTGCATCGGAAGCTAATACTGCTCTCCCAGGAGCCGCTAAAAGCACAAACTCTTAGAAGATTCACTCCTCTTGTACTTCAGTCGGCATTGTGCATTTTGTATTTAATCCCGATGCAATTTATGTGTTTCATGGTCAATGTGAAGGTCCAAGGGATACAATAAACCTGCACTGGTGCATCGGAAGCTAATACTGGTCTCCAAGGAGCCGCTCAATGCACAAACTCTTGGAAGATTCACTCTTCTTGTACTTAAATCGGCATTGTGCCTTTTGTATTTAATCCGGATGCAATTTCTGTGTTTCATGGTCAATGTGAAGGTCCAAGGGATACAATAAACCTGCACTGGTGCATCGTAAGCTAATACTGGTCTCCCAGGAGCCGCTCAAAGCACAAACTCTTAGAAGATTCACTCTTCTTGTACTTCAGTCTGCATTGTGCCTTTTGTACTTAATGCCGATACAATTTCTGTGTTTCATGGTCAATGTGAAGGTCCAAGGGATACAATAAACCTGCACTGGTGCATCGGAAGCGAATAATGGTCTCCCAGGAGCCGCCCAAAGCACAAACTATTAGAAGATTCACTCTTCTTGTACTTAAGTCGGCATTGTACCTTTTGTATTAATCCCGATGCAATTTCTGTGTTTGATGGTCAATGTGAAGTTCCCAGGGATACAATAAACCTGCACTGGTGCATCGGAAGCTAATACTGGTCTCTCAGGAGCCGCTCAAAGCACAAACTCTTAGAAGATTCACTCTTCTTGTACTTCAGTCGGCATTATGCCTTTTGTATTTAATCCCGAATCAATTTCTGTGTTTCATGGTCAATGTGAAGGTCCAAGGGATACAATAAACCTGCACTAGTGCATCGGAAGCTAATACTGGTCTCTCAGGAGCCGCTCAAAGCACAAACACTTAGAAAATTCACTCTTCTTTTACTTAAGTCGGCATTGTGCCTATTGTATTTAATCCCGATGTAATTTCTGTGTTTCATGGTCAATGTGAAGGGCCAAGGGATACAATAAACCTGCACTGGTGCATCGGAAGGTAATACTGGTCTCCCAGCAGCCGCTCAAAGCACAAACTCTTAGAAGATTCACTCTTCTTGTACTTCAGTCGGCATTGTGCATTTCGTATTTAATCCCGATGCAATTTCTGTGCTTCATGGTCAATGTGAAGGTCCAAGGGATACAATAAACCGGCACTGGTGCATCGGAAGCTAATACTGGTCTCCCAGGAGCCGCTCAAAGCACAAACGCTTAGAAGATTCAGTCTTCTTGTACATCAGTCGGTATTGTGCTTTTTTTTTAATCCCCATACAATTTCTGTGTTTCATGGTCAATGTGAAGGTCCAAGGGATACAGCAAACCTGCACAAGTGCATCGGAAGCTAATACTGGTCTCCCAGGAGCCGCTCAAAGCACAAACTCTTAGAACATTCACTCTTCTTGTACTTCAGTCGGCAGTGTGCCTTTTGTATTCAATCCCGATACACATTCTGTGTTTCATGGTCAATGTGAAGGTCCAAGTGATACAATAAACCTGCACTGGTGCATCGGAAGCTAATAATGCTCTCCCAGGAGCCGCTAAAAGCACAAACCCTTAGAAGATTCACTCTTCTTGTGCTTCAGTCGGCATTGTGCCTTTTGTATTTAATCCCGATGCAATTTATGTGTTTCATGGTCAATGTGAAGGTCCAATGGATACAATAAATCAGCACTGGTGCATCGGAAACTAATACTTGTCTCCAAGGAGCCGCTCAAAGCATTAACTCTTGGAAGATTCACTCTTCTTGTACTTAAATCGGCATTGTGCCTTTTGTATTTAATCCGGATGCAATTCCTGTGTTTCATGGTCAATGTGAAGGTCCAAGGGATACAATAAACCTGCACTGGTGCATCGTAACCTAATACTGGTCTCCCAGGAGCCGCTCAAAGCACAAACTCTTAGAAGATTCACTCTTCTTGTACTTCAGTCGGCATTGTGCCTTTTGTATTTAATCCCGAATCAATTTCTGTGTTTCATGGTCAATGTGAAGGTCCAAGGGATACAATAAACCTGCACTGGTGCATCGGAAGCTAATACTGGTCTCTCAGGAGCCGCTCAAAGCACAAACACTTAGAAAATTCACTCTTCTTTTACTTAAGTCGGCATTGTGCCTATTGTATTTAATCCCGATGCAATTTCTGTGTTTCATGGTCAATGTGAAGGGCCAAGGGATACAATAAACCTGCACTGGTGCATCGGAAGTTAATACTGGTCTCCCAGGAGCCGCTCAAAGCACAAACTCTTAGAAGATTCACTCTTCTTGTACTTCAGTCGGCATTGTGCATTTCGTATTTAATCCCGATGCAATTTCTGTGCTTCATGGTCAATGTGAAGGTCCAAGGGATACAATAAACCGGCACTGGTGCATCGGAAGCTAATACTGGTCTCCCAGGAGCCGCTCAAAGCACAAACGCTTAGAAGATTCAGTCTTCTTGTACATCAGTCGGCATTGTGCTTTTTTTTTAATCCCCATACAATTTCTGTGTTTCATGGTCAATGTGAAGGTCCAAGGGATACAGCAAACCTGCACAAGTGCATCGGAAGCTAATACTGGTCTCCCAGGAGCCGCTCAAAGCACAAACTCTTAGAACATTCACTCTTCTTGTACTTCAGTCGGCATTGTGCCTTTTGTATTCAATCCCGATACACATTCTGTGTTTCATGGTCAATGTGAAGGTCCAAGTGATACAATAAACCTGCACTGGTGCATCGGAAGCTAATACTGCTCTCCCAGGAGCCGCTAAAAGCACAAACCCTTAGAAGATTCACTCTTCTTGTGCTTCAGTCGGCATTGTGCCTTTTGTATTTAATCCCGATGCAATTTATGTGTTTCATGGTCAATGTGAAGGTCCAATGGATACAATAAATCAGCACTGGTGCATCGGAAGCTAATACTTGTCTCCAAAGAGCCGCTCAAAGCATTAACTCTTGGAAGATTCACTCTTCTTGTACTTAAATCGGCATTGTGCCTTTTGTATTTAATCCGGATGCAATTCCTGTGTTTCATGGTCAATGTGAAGGTCCAAGGGATACAATAAACCTGCACTGGTGCATCGTAACCTAATACTGGTCTCCCAGGAGCCGCTCAAAGCACAAACTCTTAGAAGATTCACTCTTCTTGTACTTCAGTCGGCATTGTGCCTTTTGTACTTAATCCCGATGCAATTTCTGTGTTTCATGGTCAATGTGAAGGTTCATGGGATACAATAAACCTGCACTGGTGCATCGGAAGCTAATAATGGTCTCCCAGGAGCCGCTCAAAACACAAACTCTTAGAAGATTCACTCTTCTTGTACTTAAGTCGGCATTATACCTTTTGTATTTAATCCCGATGCAATTTCTGTGTTTCATGGTCAATGTGAAGGTCCAAGGGATACAATAAACCTGCACTGGTGCATCAGAAGCTAATACTGGTCTCTCAGGAGCCGCTCAAAGCACAAACTCTTAGAAGATTCACTCTTCTTGTACTTCAGCCGGCATTGTGCCCTTTGTATTTAATCCCGATTCAATTTCTGTATTTCATGGTCAATGTGAAAGTCCAAGGGATACAATAAACCTGCAATGGTGCATCGGAAGCTAATACTGGTCTCTCAGGAGCCGCTCAAAGCACAAACTCTTAGAAAATTCACTCTTCTTTTACTTAAGTCGGCATTGTGCCTATTGTATTTTATCCCGATGCAATTTCTGTGTTTCATGGTCAATGTGAAGGTCCGAGGGATACAATAAACCTGCACTGGTGCATCGGAAGCTAATACTGGTCTCCCAGGAGCCGCTCAAAACACAAACTCTTAGAAGATTCACTCTTCTTGTACTTAAGTCGGCATTGTGCATTTCGTATTTAATCCCGATGCAATTTCTATGCTTCATGGTCAATGTGAAAGTCCAAGGGATACAATAAACCTGCACTGGTGCATCGGAAGCTAATACTGCTCTCCCAGGAGCCGCTCAAAGCACAAACTCTTAGAAGATTCACTCTTCTTGTACTTGAGTCGGCATTGTGCATTTCGTATTTAATCCCGATGCAATTTCTGCGTTTCATGGTCAATGTGAAGGTCCAAGGGATACAATAAACCTGCACTGGTGCATCGGAAGCTAATACTGGTCTCCCAGGAGCCGCCCAAAGCACAAACTCTTAGAAGATTCACTCTTCTTGTACTTCAGTCTGCATTGTGCCTTTTGTACTTAATGCCGATACAATTTCTGTGTTTCATGGTCAATGTGAAGGTCCAAGGGATACAATAAACCTGCACTGGTGCATCGGAAGCGAATAATGGTCTCCCAGGAGCCGCCCAAAGCACAAACTCTTAGAAGATTCACTCTTCTTGTACTTAAGTCGGCATTGTACCTTTTGTATTAATCCCGATGCAATTTCTGTGTTTGATGGTCAATGTGAAGTTCCCAGGGATACAATAAACCTGCACTGGTGCATCGGAAGCTAATACTGGTCTCTCAGGAGCCGCTCAAAGCACAAACTCTTAGAAGATTCACTCTTCTTGTACTTCAGCCGGCATTGTGCACTTTGTATTTAATCCCGATTCAATTTCTGTGTTTCATGGTCAATGTGAAAGTCCAAGGGATACAATAAACCTGCAATGGTGCATCGGAAGCTAATACTGGTCTCTCAGGAGCCGCTCAAAGCACAAACTCTTAGAAAATTCACTCTTCTTTTACTTAAGTCGGCATTGTGCCTATTGTATTTTATCCCGATGCAATTTCTGTGTTTCATGGTCAATGTGAAGGTCCGAGGGATACAATAAACCTGCACTGGTGCATCGGAAGCTAATACTGGTCTCCCAGGAGCCGCTCAAAACACAAACTCTTAGAAGATTCACTCTTCTTGTACTTAAGTCGGCATTGTGCATTTCGTATTTAATCCCGATGCAATTTCTATGCTTCATGGTCAATGTGAAAGTCCAAGGGATACAATAAACCTGCACTGGTGCATCGGAAGCTAATACTGCTCTCCCAGGAGCCGCTCAAAGCACAAACTCTTAGAAGATTCACTCTTCTTGTACTTGAGTCGGCATTGTGCATTTCGTATTTAATCCCGATGCAATTTCTGCGTTTCATGGTCAATGTGAAGGTCCAAGGGATACAATAAACCAGCACTGGTGCATCGGAAGCTAATACTGGTCTCCCAGGAGCCGCCCAAAGCACAAACTCTTAGAAGATTCACTCTTCTTGTACTTCAGTCTGCATTGTGCCTTTTGTACTTAATGCCGATACAATTTCTGTGTTTCATGGTCAATGTGAAGGTCCAAGGGATACAATAAACCTGCACTGGTGCATCGGAAGCGAATAATGGTCTCCCAGGAGCCGCCCAAAGCACAAACTCTTAGAAGATTCACTCTTCTTGTACTTAAGTCGGCATTGTACCTTTTGTATTAATCCCGATGCAATTTCTGTGTTTGATGGTCAATGTGAAGTTCCCAGGGATACAATAAACCTGCACTGGTGCATCGGAAGCTAATACTGGTCTCTCAGGAGCCGCTCAAAGCACAAACTCTTAGAAGATTCACTCTTCTTGTACTTCAGTCGGCATTGTGCCTTTTGTATTTAATCCCGAATCAATTTCTGTGTTTCATGGTCAATGTGAAGGTCCAAGGGATACAATAAACCTGCACTGGTGCATCGGAAGCTAATACTGGTCTCTCAGGAGCCGCTCAAAGCACAAACACTTAGAAAATTCACTCTTCTTTTACTTAAGTCGGCATTGTGCCTATTGTATTTAATCCCGATGCAATTTCTGTGTTTCATGGTCAATGTGAAGGGCCAAGGGATACAATAAACCTGCACTGGTGCATCGGAAGTTAATACTGGTCTCCCAGGAGCCGCTCAAAGCACAAACTCTTAGAAGATTCACTCTTCTTGTACTTCAGTCGGCATTGTGCATTTCGTATTTAATCCCGATGCAATTTCTGTGCTTCATGGTCAATGTGAAGGTCCAAGGGATACAATAAACCGGCACTGGTGCATCGGAAGCTAATACTGGTCTCCCAGGAGCCGCTCAAAGCACAAACGCTTAGAAGATTCAGTCTTCTTGTACATCAGTCGGCATTGTGCTTTTTTTTTAATCCCCATACAATTTCTGTGTTTCATGGTCAATGTGAAGGTCCAAGGGATACAGCAAACCTGCACAAGTGCATCGGAAGCTAATACTGGTCTCCCAGGAGCCGCTCAAAGCACAAACTCTTAGAACATTCACTCTTCTTGTACTTCAGTCGGCATTGTGCCTTTTGTATTCAATCCCGATACACATTCTGTGTTTCATGGTCAATGTGAAGGTCCAAGTGATACAATAAACCTGCACTGGTGCATCGGAAGCTAATACTGCTCTCCCAGGAGCCGCTAAAAGCACAAACCCTTAGAAGATTCACTCTTCTTGTGCTTCAGTCGGCATTGTGCCTTTTGTATTTAATCCCGATGCAATTTATGTGTTTCATGGTCAATGTGAAGGTCCAATGGATACAATAAATCAGCACTGGTGCATCGGAAGCTAATACTTGTCTCCAAGGAGCCGCTCAAAGCATTAACTCTTGGAAGATTCACTCTTCTTGTACTTAAATCGGCATTGTGCTTTTTGTATTTAATCCGGATGCAATTCCTGTGTTTCATGGTCAATGTGAAGGTCCAAGGGATACAATAAACCTGCACTGGTGCATCGTAACCTAATACTGGTCTCCCAGGAGCCGCTCAAAGCACAAACTCTTAGAAGATTCACTCTTCTTGTACTTCAGTCGGCATTGTGCCTTTTGTACTTAATCCCGATGCAATTTCTGTGTTTCATGGTCAATGTGAAGGTTCATGGGATACAATAAACCTGCACTGGTGCATCGGAAGCTAATAATGGTCTCCCAGGAGCCGCTCAAAGCACAAACTCTTAGAAGATTCACTCTTCTTGTACTTAAGTCGGCATTATACATTTTGTATTTAATCCCGATGCAATTTCTGTGTTTCATGGTCAATGTGAAGGTCCAAGGGATACAATAAACCTGCACTGGTGCATCGGAAGCTAATACTGGTCTCTCAGGAGCCGCTCAAAGCACAAACTCTTAGAAGATTCACTCTTCTTGTACTTCAGCCGGCATTGTGCCCTTTGTATTTACTCCCGATTCAATTTCTGTGTTTCATGGTCAATGTGAAGGTCCAAGGGATACAATAAACCTGCAATGGTGCATCGGAAGCTAATACTGGTCTCTCAGGAGCCGCTCAAAGCACAAACTCTTAGAAAATTCACTCTTCTTTTACTTAAGTCGGCATTGTGCCTATTGTATTTTATCCCGATGCAATTTCTGTGTTTCATGGTCAACGTGAAGGTCCGAGGGATACAATAAACCTGCACTGGTGCATCGGAAGCTAATACTGGTCTCCCAGGAGCCGCTCAAAACACAAACTCTTAGAAGATTCACTCTTCTTGTACTTAAGTCGGCATTGTGCATTTCGTATTTAATCCCGATGCAATTTCTATGCTTCATGGTCTATGTGAAAGTCCAAGGGATACAATAAACCTGCACTGGTGCATCGGAAGCTAATACTGCTCTCCCAGGAGCCGCTCAAAGCACAAACTCTTAGAAGATTCACTCTTCTTGTACTTGAGTCGGCATTGTGCATTTCGTATTTAATCCCGATGCAATTCCTGCGTTTCATGGTCAATGTGAAGGTCCAAGGGATACAATAAACCTGCACTGGTGCATCGGAAGCTAATACTGGTCTCCCAGGAGCCGCTCAAAGCACAAACTCTTAGAAGATTCACTCTTCTTGTACTTCAGTCGGCATTGTGCTTTTTTTTTTTAACCCCATACAATTTCTGTGTTTCATGGTCAATGTGAAGGTCCAAGGGATACAGCAAACCTGCACAAGTGCATCGGAAGCTAATGCTGTTCTCCCAGGAGCCGCTCAAAGCAGAAACTCTTAGAAGTTTCACTCTTCTTGTACTTCAGTCGGCATTGTGCCTTTTGTATTTAATCCCGATGCAATTTTTGTGTTTCATGGTCAATGTGAAGGTCCAAGGGATACAATAAACCAGCACTGGTGCATCGGAAGCTAATACTGGTCTCCAAGGAGCCGCTCAAAGCACAAACTCTTGGATGATTCACTCTTCTTGTACTTAAATCGGCATTGTGCCTTTTGTATTTAATCCGGATGCAAATTCTGTGTTTCATGGTCAATGTGAAGGTCCAAGGGATACAATAAACTTGCACTGGTGCATCGTTACCTAATATTGGTCTCCCAGGAGCCGCTCAAAGCACAAACTCTTAGAAGATTCACTCTTCTTGTACTTCAGTCGGCATTGTGCCTTTTGTACTTAATCCCGATGCAATTTCTGTGTTTCATGGTCAATGTGAAGGTCCATGGGATACAATAAACCTGCACTGGTGCATCGGAAGCTAATAATGGTCTCCCAGGAGCCGCTCAAAGCACAAACTCTTAGAAGATTCACTCTGCTTGTACTTAAGTCGGCATTGTACCTTTTGTATTTAATCCCGATGCAATTTCTGTGTTTCATGGTCAATGTGAAGGTCCGAGGGATACAATAAACATGCACTGGTGCATCGGAAGCTAATACTGGTCTCCCAGGAGCCGCTCAAAGCACAAACTCTTAGAAGATTCACTCTTCTTGTACTTCAGTCGGCATTGTGCATTTCGTATTTAATCCCGATGCAATTTCTTTGTTTCATGGTCAATGCGAAAGTCCAAGGGATACAATAAACCTGCACTGGTGAATCGGAAGCTAATACTGGTCTTCCAGGAGCCGCTCAAAGCACAAACTCTTTGAAGATTCACTCTTCTTGTACCTCAGTCGGCATTGTGCTTTTTTTTTAATCCCCATAAAATTTCTGTGTTTCATGGTCAATGTGAAGGTCCAAGGGATACAGCAAACCAGCACAAGTGCATCGGAAGCTAATACTGTTCTCCCAGGAGCTGCTCAAAGCACAAACTCTTAGAAGATTCACTCTTCTTGTACTTCAGTCGGCATTGCGCCTTTTGTATTCAATCCCGATGCACATTCTGTGTTTCATGGTCAATGTGAAGGTCCAAGGGATACAGTAAATCTGCACTGGCGAATCGGAATCTAATACTGGTCTCCCAGGAGCCTCTCAAAGCACAAACTCTTAGAAGATTCACTCTTCTTGTACTTCAGTCGGCATTGTGCATTTTGTATTTAATCCCGATTCAATTTCTGTGTTTCATGGTCAATATGAAGGTCCAAGGGATACAATAAACCTGTACTGGTGCACCGGAAGCTAATACTGCTCTCCCAGGAGCCGCTCAAAGCACAAACTTTTAGAAGAATCACTCTTCTTGTACTTCAGTCGGCATTGTGCATTTTGTATTTAATCCCGATGCAATTTCTGTGTTTTATGGTCAATGTGAAGGTCCAAGTGATACAATAAACCTGCACTGGTGCATCGGAAGCTAATACTGCTCTCCCAGGAGCCGCTACAAGCACAAACTCTTAGAAGATTCACTCTTCTTGTACTTCAGTCAGCATTGTGCATTTTGTATTTAATCCCGATGCAATTTATGTGTTTCATGGTCAATGTGAAGGTCCAAGGGATACAATAAACCTCCACTGGTGCATCGGAAGCTAATACTGGTCTCCAAGGAGCCGCTCAAAGCACAAACTCTTGGAAGATTCACTCTTCTTGTACTTAAATCGGCATTGTGCCTATTGTATTTAATTCGGATGCAATTTCTGTGTTTCATGGTCAATGTGAAGGTCCAAGGGATACAATAAACCTGCACTGGGGCATCGTAACCTAATACTGGTCTCCCAGGAGCCGCTCAAAGCACAAACTCTTAGAAGATTCACTCTTCTTGTACTTAAGTCGGCATTGTGCATTTCGTATTTAATCCCGATGCAATTTATGTGTTTCATGGTCAATGTGAAGGTCCAAGGGATACAATAATCCTCCACTGGTGCATCGGAAGCTAATACTGGTCTCCAAGGAGCCGCTCAAAGCACAAACTCTTGGAAGATTCACTCTTCTTGTACTTAAATCGGCATTGTGCCTTTTGTATTTAATTCGGATGCAATTTCTGTGTTTCATGGTCAATGTGAAGGTCCAAGGGATACAATAAACCTGCACTGGGGCATCGTAACCTAATACTGGTCTCCCAGGAGCCGCTCAAAGCACAAACTCTTAGAAGATTCACTCTTCTTGTACTTAAGTCGGCATTGTGCATTTCGTATTTAATCCCGATGCAATTTATGTGTTTCATGGTCAATGTGAAGGTCCAAGGGATACAATAAACCTGCAATGGTGCATCGGAAGCTAATACTGGTCTCTCAGGAGCCGCTCAAAGCACAAACTCTTAGAAAATTCACTCTTCTTTTACTTAAGTTGGCATTGTGCCTATTGTATTTTATCCCGATGCAATTTCTGTGTTTCATGGTCAATGTGAAGGTCCGAGGGATACAATAAACCTGCACTGGTGCATCGGAAGCTAATACTGGTCTCCCAGGAGCCGCTCAAAACACAAACTCTTAGAAGATTCACTCTTCTTGTACTTAAGTCGGCATTGTGCATTTCGTATTTAATCCCGATGCAATTTCTATGCTTCATGGTCAATGTGAAAGTCCAAGGGATACAATAAACCTGCACTGGTGCATCGGAAGCTAATACTGCTCTCCCAGGAGCCGCTCAAAGCACAAACTCTTAGAAGATTCACTCTTCTTGTACTTGAGTCGGCATTGTGCATTTCGTATTTAATCCCGATGCAATTCCTGCGTTTCATGGTCAATGTGAAGGTCCAAGGGATACAATAAACCTGCACTGGTGCATCGGAAGCTAATACTGGTCTCCCAGGAGCCGCTCAAAGCACAAACTCTTAGAAGATTCACTCTTCTTGTACTTCAGTCGGCATTGTGCTTTTTTTTTTTAACCCCATACAATTTCTGTGTTTCATGGTCAATGTGAAGGTCCAAGGGATACAGCAAACCTGCACAAGTGCATCGGAAGCTAATGCTGTTCTCCCAGGAGCCGCTCAAAGCAGAAACTCTTAGAAGTTTCACTCTTCTTGTACTTCAGTCGGCATTGTGCCTTTTGTATTTAATCCCGATGCAGTTTCTGTGTTTCACGGTCAATATGAATGTCCAAGGGATACAATAAACCTGTACTGGTGCATCGGAAGCTAATACTGTACTCCCAGGAGCCGCTCAAAGCACAAACTCTTAGAAGATTCACTCTTCTTGTACTTCAGTCGGCATTGTGCATTTTGTGTTTAATCCCGATGCAATTTCTGTGTTTCATGGTCAATGTGAAGGTCCAAGTGATACAATAAACCTGCACTGGTGCATCGGAAGCTAATACTGGTCTCCCAGGTGCTGCTAAAAGCACAAACTCTTAGAAGATTCACTCTTCTTGTACTTCAGTCGGCATTGTGCGTTTTGTACTTAATCCCGATGCAATTTCTGTGTTTCATGGTCAATGTGAAGGTCCAAGGGATACAGTAAACCTGCACTGGTGCATCGGAATCTAATACTGGTCTCCCAGGAGCCGCTCAAAGCACAAACTCTTAGAAGATTCACTCTTCTTGTACTTCAGTCGGCATTGTGCATTTTGTATTTAATCCCGATGCAATTTGTGTGTTTCATGGTCAATGTGAAGGTCCAAGTGATACAATAAACCTGCACTGGTGCATCGGAAGCTAATACTGATCTCCCAGGAGCCGCTAAAAGCACAAACTCTTAGAAGATTCACTCTTCTTGTACTTCAGTCGGCATTGTGCCTTTTGTATTTAATCCCGATGCAATTTTTGTGTTTCATGGTCAATGTGAAGGTCCAAGGGATACAATAAACCAGCACTGGTGCATCGGAAGCTAATACTGGTCTCCAAGGAGCCGCTCAAAGCACAAACTCTTGGAAGATTCACTCTTCTTGTACTGAAATCGGCATTGTGCCTTTTGTATTTAATCCGGATGCAAATTCTGTGTTTCATGGTCAATGTGAAGGTCCAAGGGATACAATAAACTTGCACTGGTGCATCGTTACCTAATATTGGTCTCCCAGGAGCCGCTCAAAGCACAAACTCTTAGAAGATTCACTCTTCTTGTACTTCAGTCGGCATTGTGCCTTTTGTACTTAATCCCGATGCAATTTCTGTGTTTCATGGTCAATGTTAAGGTCCATGGGATACAATAAACCTGCACTGGTGCATCGGAAGCTAATAATGGTCTCCCAGGAGCCGCTCAAAGCACAAACTCTTAGAAGATTCACTCTGCTTGTACTTAAGTCGGCATTGTACCTTTTGTATTTAATCCCGATGCAATTTCTGTGTTTCATGGTCAATGTGAAGGTCCGAGGGATACAATAAACATGCACTGGTGCATCGGAAGCTAATACTGGTCTCCCAGGAGCCGCTCAAAGCACAAACTCTTAGAAGATTCACTCTTCTTGTACTTCAGTCGGCATTGTGCATTTCGTATTTAATCCCGATGCAATTTCTTTGTTTCATGGTCTATGCGAAAGTCCAAGGGATACAATAAACCTGCACTGGTGCATCGGAAGCTAATACTGGTCTTCCAGGAGCCGCTCAAAGCACAAACTCTTTGAAGATTCACTCTTCTTGTACTTCAGTCGGCATTGTGCTTTTTTTTTAATCCCCATAAAATTTCTGTGTTTCATGGTCAATGTGAAGGTCCAAGGGATACAGCAAACCAGCACAAGTGCATCGGAAGCTAATACTGTTCTCCCAGGAGCTGCTCAAAGCACAAACTCTTAGAAGATTCACTCTTCTTGTACTTCAGTCGGCATTGCGCCTTTTGTATTTAATCCCGATGCAATTTATGTGTTTCATGGTCAATGTGAAGGTCCAAGGGATACAATAAACCTGTACTGGTGCACCGGAAGCTAATACTGCTCTCCCAGGAGCCGCTCAAAGCACAAACTTTTAGATGAATCACTCTTCTTGTACTTCAGTCGGCATTGTGCATTTTGTATTTAATCCCGATGCAATTTCTGTGTTTTATGGTCAATGTGAAGGTCCAAGTGATACAATAAACCTGCACTGGTGCATCGGAAGCTAATACTGCTCTCCCAGGAGCCGCTACAAGCACAAACTCTTAGAAGATTCACTCTTCTTGTACTTCAGTCAGCATTGTGCATTTTGTATTTAATCCCGATGCAATTTATGTGTTTCATGGTCAATGTGAAGGTCCAAGGGATACAATAAACCTCCACTGGTGCATCGGAAGCTAATACTGGTCTCCAAGGAGCCGCTCAAAGCACAAACTCTTGGAAGATTCACTCTTCTTGTACTTAAATCGGCATTGTGCCTTTTGTATTTAATTCGGATGCAATTTCTGTGTTTCATGGTCAATGTGAAGGTCCAAGGGATACAATAAACCTGCACTGGGGCATCGTAACCTAATACTGGTCTCCCAGGAGCCGCTCAAAGCACAAACTCTTAGAAGATTCACTCTTCTTGTACTTAAGTCGGCATTGTGCATTTCGTATTTAATCCCGATGCAATTTATGTGTTTCATGGTCAATGTGAAGGTCCAAGGGATACAATAAACCTGCACTGGTGCATCGGAAGCTAATACTGGTCTCTCAGGAGCCGCTCAAAGCACAAACTCTTACAAAATTCACTCTTCTTTTACTTAAGTCGGCATTGTGCCTATTGTATTTAATCCCGATGCAATTTCTGTGTTTCATGGTCAATGTGACGGTCCAAGGGATACAATAAACCTGCACTGGTGCATCGGAAGCTAATACTGGTCTCCCAGGAGCCGCTCAAAGCACAAACTCTTTGAAGATTCACTCTTCTTGTAGTTCAGTCGGCATTGTGCATTTCGTATTTAATCCCGATGCAATTTCTGTGCTTCATGGTCAATGTGAAGGTCCAAGGGACACAATAAACCTGCACTGGTGCATCGGAAGCTAATACTGGTCTCTAAGGAGCCGCTCAAAGCACAAACTCTTAGAAGATTCACTCTTCTTTTACTTAAGTCGGCATTGTGCCTATTGTATTTAATCCCGAATCAATTTCTGTGTTTCATGGTCAATGTGAAGGTCCATGGGATACAATAATCCTGCACTGGTTCATCGGAAACGAATAATGGTCTCCCAGGAGCCGCTCAAAGCACAAACTCTTTGAAGATTCACTCATCTTGTACTTAAGTCGGCATTGTACCTTTTGTATTTAATCCCGATGCAATTTCTGTGTTTCATGGTCAATGTGAAGGTCCGAGGGATACAATAAACCTGCACTGGTGCATCGGAAGCTAATACTGGTCTCCCAGGAGCCGCTCAAAGCACAAACTCTTAGAAGATTCAATCTTCTTGTACTTCAGTCGGCATTGTCCATTTCGTATTTAATCCCGATGCAATTTCTGTGTTTCATGGTCAATGTGAAGGTCCAAGGGATACAGTAAACCTGCACTGGTGCATCGGAAGCTAATACTGGTCTCCAAGGAGCCGCTCAAAGCACAAACTCTTGGAAGATTCACTCTTCTTGTACTTAAATCGGCATTGTGCCTTTTGTATTTAATTCGGATGCAATTTCTGTGTTTCATGGTCAATGTGAAGGACCAAGGGATACAATAAACCTGCACTGGTGCATCGGAAGCTAATATTGGTCTCCCAGGAGCCGCTCAAAGCACAAACTCTTAGAAGATTCACTCTTCTTGTACTTAAGTCGGCATTGTACCTTTTGTATTTAATCCCGATGCAATATCTGTGTTTGATGGTCAATGTGAAGTTCCAAGGGAGACAATAAACCTGCACTGTTGCATCGGAAGCTAATACTGGTCTCTCAGGAGGCGCTCAAAGCACAAACTCTTACAAGATTCACTCTTCTTGTACTTCAGTCGGCATTGTGCCTTTTGTATTTAATCCCGAATCAATTTCTGTGTTTCATGGTCAATGTGAAGGTCCAAGGGATACAATAAACCTGCACTGGTGCATCGGAAGCTAATACTGGTCTCTCAGGAGCCGCTCAAAGCACAAACTCTTAGAATATTCACTCTTCTTTTACTTAAGTCGGCATTGTGCATTTTGTATTTAATCCCGATGCAATTTATGTGTTTCATGGTCAATGTGAAGGTCCAAGGGATACAATAAACCTGCACTGGTGCATCGGAAGCTAATACTGGTCTCCCAGGAGCCGCTCAAAGCACAAACTCTTAGAAGATTCACTCTTCTTGTACGTCAGTCGGCATTGTGCATTTCGTATTCAATCCCGATGCAATTTCTGTGCTTCATGGTCAATGTGAAGGTCCAAGGGATACAATAAACCTGCAATGGTGCATCGGAAGCTAATACTGGTCTCTCAGGAGCCGCTCAAAGCACAAACTCTTAGAAAATTAACTCTTGTTTTACTTAAGTCGGCATTGTGCCTATTGTATTTAATCCCGATGCAATATCTGTGTTTCATGGTCAATGTGAAGGTCCGAGGGATACAATAAACCTGCACTGGTGCATCGGAAGCTAATACTGGTCTCCCAGGAGCCGCTCAAAACACAAACTCTTAGAAGATTCACTCTTCTTGTACTTCAGTCGGCATTGTGCATTTCGTATTTAATCCCGATGCAATTTCTATGCTTCATGGTCAATGTGAAGGTCCAAGGGATACAATAAACCTGCACTGGTGCATCGGAAGCTAATACTGCTCTCCCAGGAGCCGCTCAAAGCACAAACTCTTAGAAGATTCACTCTTCTTGTACTTCAGTCGGCATTGTGCATTTTGTATTTAATCCCGATGCAATTTCTGTGTTTCATGGTCAATGTGAAGGTCCAAGTGATACAATAAACCTGCACTGGTGCATCGGAAGCTAATACTGCTCTCCCAGGAGCCGCTAAAAGCACAAACTCTTAGAAGATTCACTCTTCTTGTACTTCAGTCGGCATTGTTCATTTTGTATTTAATCCCGATGCAATTTATGTGTTTCATGGTCAATGTGAAGGTCCAAGGGATACAATAAACCTGCACTGGTGCATCGGAAGCTAATACTGGTCTCCAAGGAGCCGCTCAAAGCACAAACTCTTGGAAGATTCACTCTTCTTGTACTTAAATCGGCATTGTGCCTTTTGTATTTAATCCGGATGCAATTTCTGTGTTTCATGGTCAATGTGAAGGTCCAAGGGATACAATAAACCTGCACTGGTGCATCGTAACCTAATACTGGTCTTCCAGGAGCCGCTCAAAGCACAAACTCTTAGAAGATCCACTCTTCTTGTACTTCAGTCGGCATTGTGCCTTTTGTACTTAATCCCGATGCAATTTCTGTGTTTCATGGTCAATGTGAAGGTCCAAGGGATACAATAAACCTGCACTGGTGCATCGGAAGCTAATAATGGTCTCCCAGGAGCCGCTCAAAGCAAAAACTCTTAGAAGATTCACTCTTCTTGTACTTAAGTCGGCATTGTACCTTTTGTATTTAATCCCGATGCAATTTCGGTGTTTGATGGTCAATGTGAAGTTCCAAGGGATACAATAAACATGCACTGGTGCATCGGAAGCTAATACTGGTCTCTCAGGAGCCGCTCAAAGCACAAACTCTTAGAAGATTCACTCTTCTTGTACTTCAGTCGGCATTGTGCCTTTTGTATTTAATCCCGAATCAATTTCTGTGTTTCATGGTCAATGTGAAGGTCCAAGGGATACAATAAACCTGCACTGGTGCATCGGAAGCTAATACTGGTCTCTCAGGAGCCGCTCAAAGCACAAACTCTTAGAAAATTCACTCTTCTTTTACTTAAGTCGGCATTGTGCCTATTGTATTTTATCCCGATGCAATTTCTGTGTTTCATGGTCAATGTGAAGGTCCAAGGGATACAATAAACCTACACTGGTGCATCGGAAGCTAATACTGGTCTCCCAGGAGCCGCTCAAAGCACAAACTCTTAGAAGATTCACTCTTCTTGTACTTCAGTCGGCATTGTGCATTTCGTATTTAATCCCGATGCAATATCTGTGTTTGATGGTCAATGTGAAGTTCCAAGGGAGACAATAAACCGGCACTGTTGCATCGGAAGCTAATACTGGTCTCTCAGGAGCCGCTCAAAGCACAAACTCTTACAGGATTCACTCTTCTTGTACTTCAGTCGGCATTGTGCCGTTTGTATTTAATCCCGAATCAATTTCTGTGTTTCATGGTCAATGTGAAGGTCCGAGGGATACAATAAAACTGCACTGGTGCATCGGAAGCTAATACTGGTCTCTCAGGAGCCGCTCAAAGCACAAACTCTTAGAAAATTCACTCTTCTTTTACTTAAGTTGGCATTGTGCATTTTGTATTTAATCCCGATGCAATTTATGTGTTTCATGGTCAATGTGAAGGTCCGAGGGATACAATAAACCTGCACTGGTGCATCGGAAGCTAATACTGGTCTCCCAGGAGCCGCTCAAAGCACAAACTCTTAGAAGATTCACTCTTCTTGTACGTCAGTCGGCATTGTGCATTTCGTATTTAATCCCGATGCAATTTCTGTGCTTCATGGTCAATGTGAAGGTCCAAGGGATACAATGAACCTGCACTGGTGCATCGGAAGCTAATACTGGTCTCCCAGGAGCCGCTCAAAGCACAAACTCTTAGAAGATTCACTCTTCTTGTACTTAAGTCGGCATTGTGCTTTTTTTTTTAATCCCCATACAATTTCTGTGTTTCATGGTCAATGTGAAGGTCCAAGGGATACAGCAAACCTGCACAAGTGCATCGGAAGCTAATACTGGTCTCCCAGGAGCCGCTCAAAGCACAAACTCTTAGATGAATCACTCTTCTTGTACTTCAGTCGGCATTGTGCCTTTTGTATTCAATCCCGATACACATTCTGTGTTTCATGGTCAATGTGAAGGTCCAAGTGATACAATAAACCTGCACTGGTGCATCGGAAGCTAATACTGCTCTCCCAGGAGCCGCTAAAAGCACAAACTCTTAGAAGATTAACTCTTCTTGTGCTTCAGTCGGCATTGTGCCTTTTGTATGAAATCCCGATGCAATTTATGTGTTTCATGGTCAATGTGAATGTCCAAGGGATACAATAAACCAGCACTGGTGCATCGGAAGCTAATACTGGTCTCCAAGGAGCCGCTCAAAGCACAAACTCTTGGAAGATTCACTCTTCTTGTACTTAAATCGGCATTGTGCCTTTTGTATTTAATCCGGATGCAATTTCTGTGTTTCATGGTCAATGTGAAGGTCCAAGGGATACAATAAACCTGCACTGGTGCATCGTAACCTAATACTGGTCTCCCAGGAGCCGCTCAAAGCACAAACTCTTAGAAGATCCACTCTTCTTGTACTTCAGTCGGCATTGTGCCTTTTGTACTTAATCCCGATGCAATTTCTGTGTTTCATGGTCAATGTGAAGGTCCAAGGGATACAATAAACCTGCACTGGTGCATCGGAAGCTAATAATGGTCTCCCAGGAGCCGCTCAAAGCAAAAACTCTTAGAAGATTCACTCTTCTTGTACTTAAGTCGGCATTGTACCTTTTGTATTTAATCCCGATGCAATTTCGGTGTTTGATGGTCAATGTGAAGTTCCAAGGGATACAATAAACATGCACTGGTGCATCGGAAGCTAATACTGGTCTCTCAGGAGCCGCTCAAAGCACAAACTCTTAGAAGATTCACTCTTCTTGTACTTCAGTCGGCATTGTGCCTTTTGTATTTAATCCCGAATCAATTTCTGTGTTTCATGGTCAATGTGAAGGTCCAAGGGATACAATAAACCTGCACTGGTGCATCGGAAGCTAATACTGGTCTCTCAGGAGCCGCTCAAAGCACAAACTCTTAGAAAATTCACTCTTCTTTTACTTAAGTCGGCATTGTGCCTATTGTATTTTATCCCGATGCAATTTCTGTGTTTCATGGTCAATGTGAAGGTCCAAGGGATACAATAAACCTACACTGGTGCATCGGAAGCTAATACTGGTCTCCCAGGAGCCGCTCAAAGCACAAACTCTTAGAAGATTCACTCTTCTTGTACTTCAGTCGGCATTGTGCATTTCGTATTTAATCCCGATGCAATATCTGTGTTTGATGGTCAATGTGAAGTTCCAAGGGAGACAATAAACCTGCACTGTTGCATCGGAAGCTAATACTGGTCTCTCAGGAGCCGCTCAAAGCACAAACTCTTACAGGATTCACTCTTCTTGTACTTCAGTCGGCATTGTGCCGTTTGTATTTAATCCCGAATCAATTTCTGTGTTTCATGGTCAATGTGAAGGTCCGAGGGATACAATAAAACTGCACTGGTGCATCGGAAGCTAATACTGGTCTCTCAGGAGCCGCTCAAAGCACAAACTCTTAGAAAATTCACTCTTCTTTTACTTAAGTTGGCATTGTGCATTTTGTATTTAATCCCGATGCAATTTATGTGTTTCATGGTCAATGTGAAGGTCCGAGGGATACAATAAACCTGCACTGGTGCATCGGAAGCTAATACTGGTCTCCCAGGAGCCGCTCAAAGCACAAACTCTTAGAAGATTCACTCTTCTTGTACGTCAGTCGGCATTGTGCATTTCGTATTTAATCCCGATGCAATTTCTGTGCTTCATGGTCAATGTGAAGGTCCAAGGGATACAATGAACCTGCACTGGTGCATCGGAAGCTAATACTGGTCTCCCAGGAGCCGCTCAAAGCACAAACTCTTAGAAGATTCACTCTTCTTGTACTTAAGTCGGCATTGTGCTTTTTTTTTTAATCCCCATACAATTTCTGTGTTTCATGGTCAATGTGAAGGTCCAAGGGATACAGCAAACCTGCACAAGTGCATCGGAAGCTAATACTGGTCTCCCAGGAGCCGCTCAAAGCACAAACTCTTAGATGAATCACTCTTCTTGTACTTCAGTCGGCATTGTGCCTTTTGTATTCAATCCCGATACACATTCTGTGTTTCATGGTCAATGTGAAGGTCCAAGTGATACAATAAACCTGCACTGGTGCATCGGAAGCTAATACTGCTCTCCCAGGAGCCGCTAAAAGCACAAACTCTTAGAAGATTAACTCTTCTTGTGCTTCAGTCGGCATTGTGCCTTTTGTATGAAATCCCGATGCAATTTATGTGTTTCATGGTCAATGTGAATGTCCAAGGGATACAATAAACCAGCACTGGTGCATCGGAAGCTAATACTGGTCTCCAAGGAGCCGCTCAAAGCACAAACTCTTGGAAGATTCACTCTTCTTGTACTTAAATCGGCATTGTGCCTTTTGTATTTAATCCGGATGCAATTTCTGTGTTTCATGGTCAATGTGAAGGTGCAAGGGATACAATAAACCTGCACTGGTGCATCGTAACCTAATACTGGTCTCCCAGGAGCCGCTCAAAGCACAAACTCTTAGAAGATTCACTCTTCTTCTACTTCAGTCGGCATTGTGCCTTTTGTACTTAATCCCGATGCAATTTCTGTGTTTCATGTTCAATGTGAAGGTCCATGGGATACAATAAACCTGCACTGGTGCATCGGAAGCTAATACTGGTCTCTCAGGAGCCGCTCAAAGCACAAACTCTTAGAAGATTCACTCTTCTTGTACTTCAGTCGGCATTGTGCCTTTTGTATTTAATCCCGATGCAATTTCTGTGTTTCATGGTCAATGTGAAGGTCCAAGGGATACAATAAACCTGCAATGGTGCATCGGAAGCTAATACTGGTCTCTCAGGAGCCGCTCAAAGCACAAACTCTTAGAAAATTCACTCTTCTTTTACTTAAGTCGGCATTGTGCCCATTGTATTTAATCCCGATGCAATTTCTGTGTTTCATGGTCAATGTGAAGGTCCGAGGGATACAATAAACCTGCACTGGTGCATCGGAAGCTAATACTGGTCTCCCAGGAGCCGCTCAAAACACAAACTCTTAGAAGATTCACTCTTCTTGTACTTCAGTCGGCATTGTGCACTTCGTATTTAATCCCGATGCAATTTCTATGCTTCATGGTCAATGTGAAGGTCCAAGGGATACAATAAACCTGCACTGGTGCATCGGAAGCTAATACTGCTCTCCCAGGAGCCGCTCAAAGCACAAACTCTTAGAAGATTCACTCTTCTTGTACTTCAGTCGGCATTGTGCATTTTGTATTTAATCCCGATGCAATTTCTGTGTTTCATGGTCAATGTGAAGGTCCAAGTGATACAATAAACCTGCACTGGTGCATCGGAAGCTAATACTGCTCTCCCAGGAGCCGCTAAAAGCACAAACTCTTAGAAGATTCACTCTTCTTGTACTTCAGTCGGCATTGTGCATTTTGTATTTAATCCCGATGCAATTTATGTGTTACATGGTCAATGTGAAGTTCCAAGGGATACAATAAACCTGCACTGGTGCATCGGAAGCTAATACTGGTCTCCAAGGAGCCGCTCAAAGCACAAACTCTTGGAAGATTCACTCTTCTTGTACTTAAATCGGCATTGTGCCTTTTGTATTTAATCCGGATGCAATTTCTGTGTTTCATGGTCAATGTGAAGGTCCAAGGGATACAATAAACCTGCACTGGTGCACCGTAACCTAATACTGGTCTCCCAGGAGCCGCTCAAAACACAAACTCTTAGAAGATCCACTCTTCTTGTACTTCAGTCGGCATTGTGCCTTTTGTACTTAATCCCGATGCAATTTCTGTGTTTCATGGTCAATGTCAAGGTCCAAGGGATACAATAAACCTGCACTGGTGCATCGGAAGCTAATAATGGTCTCCCAGGAGCCGCTCAAAGCACAAACTCTTTGAAGATTTACTCTTCTTGTACTTACGTCGGCATTGTACATTTTGTATTTAATCCCGATGCAATTTCTGTGTTTGATGGTCAATGTGAAGTTCCATGCGATACAATAAACCTGCACTGGTGCATCGGAAGCTAATACTGGTCTCTCAGGAGCCGCTCAAAGCACAAACTCTTAGAAGATTCACTCTTCTTGTACTTCAGTCGGCATTGTGCCTTTTGTATTTAATCCCGAATCAATTTCTGTGTTTCATGGTCAATGTGAAGGTCCAAGGGATACAATAAACCTGCACTGGTGCATCGGAAGCTAATACTGGTCTCTCAGGAGCCGCTCAAAGCACAAACTCTTAGAAAATTCACTCTTCTTTTACTTAAGTCGGCATTGTGCCTATTGTATTTAATCCCGATGCAATTTCTGTGTTTCATGGTCAATGTGAAGGTCAGAGAGATACAATAAACCTGCACTGGTGCATCGGAAGCTAATACTGGTCTCCCAGGAGCCGCTCAAAGCACAAACTCTTAGAAGATTCACTCTTCTTGTACTTCAGTCGGCATTGTGCATTTCGTATTTAATCCCGATGCAATTTCTGTGCTTCATGGTCAATGCGAAGGTCCAAGGGATACAATAAATCTGAACTGGTGCATCGGAAGCTAATACTTGTCTCCCAGGAGCCGCTCAAAGCACAAACTCTTAGAAGATTCACTCTTCTTGTACTTCAGACGGCATTGTGCTTTTTTTTTTAATCCCCATACAATTTCTGTGTTTCATGGTCAATGTGAAGGTCCAAGGCATACAGCAAACCTGCACAAGTGCATCGGAAGCTAATACTGTTCTCCCAGGAGCCGCTCAAAGCACAAACTCTTAGAAGATTCACTCTTCTTGTACTTCAGTCGGCATTGTGCCTTTTGTATTGGTTGGTTGGTTGGTTTGGGGGATCAAAGGGACCAGACTGCTACGGTCATCGGTCCCTTTTTCCAAAGACAAAGAACACCCACAGAGAATAAAAACGAGGAACAGAATAGAACACAGACGATACACAACAAGAGAAACTGAGACAAAGACAAGACAAAACGAACTAAAACCACACAGAGTGTGACGGTGGTTGGCCGACCATAGAAACAAAAAAAAAGGAAAAGCCAACCACTTAGAAACACGTTAAAAAATCAGTTTAAAAGCATAGGCCAAAGGCCAGAGTCAACACAAAACAATAACAGAAAATAGAAACACTCAGATTAAATGATAAAAGCCCCCTGCCCGAATAAAACGTAAAACTAAGTCAGCCATTGCGGAGTCGTCTGTTAAAAGGGCAGGGAGCGTATCAGGCAGCCTAAATGTCTGCCTGACCACAGCTAAAAGGGGGCAGGCCATCAAAATGTGGGCCACCGTCAAAGCCGCCCCACAGCGACATAGAGGAGGGTCTTCCCGGCGCAGTAAGTAACCGTGTGTCAGCCGGGAGTGGCCAATGCGGAGCCGGCAAAGAACTACTGAGTCCCTGCGAGTGGCTCGCAGGGATGACCGCCACACAGCCGTCGTCTCCTTCACAACACGTAGTTTATTGCGCGTCGTCAGTTCGCGCCATTCATCGGCCCATAGCGCCAAAATTTTGCGGCGGAAGACTGCCCGCAAATCAGTCTCTGGGAGGCCAACATCCAGAGATGGCTTACTGGTGGCCTCTTTCGCCAGGCGGTCAACATGTTCGTTACCCGGGATACCGACATGACCGGGGGTCCACACAAAGACCACAGAGCGGCCGCTACGGGCAAGAGTATGCAGGGACTCATGGATAGCCATCACCAGACGGGAACGTGGAAAACACTGGTCGAGAGCTCGTAAACTGCTCAGGGAATCGCTACAGATAACGATGGACTCACCTGAGCAGGAGCGGAAATACTCTAGGGCTCGAAAGATGGCGACCAGCTCCGCAGTGTAAACGCTGCAGCCAGCCGGCAAGGAACGTTGTTCGGAATGGGCCCCTAGAGTGAGCGCATAACCGACTCGACCAGCAACCATCGAGCCGTCGGTGTAAACAATGCCAGAGCCCTGATACGTGGCCAGGATGGAATGAAAGCGGCGGCGGAAGGCCTCTGGAGGGACTGAGTCCTTCGGGCACTGTGCCAAGTCGAGCCGAAGGCAAGGGCGACGAACACACCATGGGGGTGTATGCAAAGTAGCCCGGAAAGGAGGTGGAACAGTGAAAACCTGAAGCCCAGAGAGAAGCTCTTTGACGCGGACCGCTATTGTACAACCAGAGCGGGGCCGACGTTCTGGCAGACGGACGACCGATCGTGGGAACAGGAGACGATAGTTAGGATGCCCGGGCGAGCTTAGAACATGGGCAGCATAAGCGGCCAGCAAACGTTGGCGTCGGAACCGCAGTGGAGGGACACCTGCCTCCACTAGTAAGCTGTCCACAGGGCTGGTGCGGAAAGCACCAGTGGCAAGGCGTATCCCGCTGTGGAGAATTGGGTCCAGCACCCGCAACGCAGACGGGGATGCCGAGCCATATCCAGGCACCCATAATCCAGACGGGACTGGATTAACGCCTGGTAGAGCCGTAACAGGGTAGAGCGGTCGGCGCCCCAGCGGGTGTGGCTCAAACATCGCAGTGCATTGAGATGCCGCCAACACGCCTGTTTGAGCTGCCGAATATGAGGCAGCCAAGTCAACCGAGCATCAAAAACGACCCCCAAAAACCTGTGGGTCTCAACCACTGCAAGGAGTTCGTCGGCAAGATAAAGCTGCGGCTCAGGATGGACTGTCCGGCGCCGGCAGAAATGCAGAACGCAGGTCTTGGCTGCCGAAAACTGAAACCCATGCGCTACAGCCCAAGACTGCGCCTTACGGATAGCGCCCTGTAGCTGACGTTCAACAGCTGCAATGCCAGTAGAGCTGTAGTAAAGGCAAAAGTCGTCAGCATACAGGGAAGCGGAGACAGAAGTTCCCACGGCCGCAGCAAGCCCGTTAATGGCTATTAAAAACAGACAGACACTTAAAACAGAACCCTGTGGCACACCGTTCTCCTGGATGTGGGAGGAACTATACGAGGCCGCGACTTGCACGCGGAAGGTACGACACGACAGAAAATTGCGGATAAAAATCGGCAGAGGACCCCGAAGACCCCATCCATGAAGCGTAGAAAGGATGTGGTGGCGCCATGTCGTATCGTACGCCTTCCGCATGTCGAAAAAGACAGCGACCAGGTGCTGACGGCGGGCAAAGGCAGTACGGATGGCCGACTCCAGGCTCACCAGATTGTCGGTGGCGGAGCGGCCTTTACGGAACCCACCCTGAGACGGAGCCAGAAGGCCCCGAGACTCCAGTACCCAATTCAAGCGCCGGCTCACCATCCGTTCAAGCAACTTGCAAAGAACGTTGGTGAGGCTAATGGGACGGTAGCTGTCCACCTCCAGAGGGTTCTTTCCAGGTTTCAAAACGGGGATGACAATACCTTCCCGCCATTGCGACGGAAACTCCCCCTCGACCCAAAGACGGTTGTAAAGATCGAGAAGGCGCCGCTGGCAGTCCACTGAAAGGTGTTTCAGCATCTGACAGTGGATGCCATCTGGCCCAGGAGCGGTATCAGGGCAAGCAGCTAGGGCACTGCGAAATTCCCACTCACTGAATGGAGCATTGTAAGATTCTGGGCGGTTGGTGCGAAACGAAAGGCTCCGACGTTCCATCCGCTCTTTAATGGAGCGGAAGGCCTGGGGGTAATTCGCAGAAGTGGAACTCATAGCAAAATGCTCTGCTAAGCGATTTGCAATGACGTCGGAGTCAGTACAAACTGCTCCATTCAGTGAGAGCGCAGGGACGCTGACAGGTGGCCGATAGCCGTAGACGCGTCGAATCTTGGCCCAGACCTGCGATGGAGTGACATGGAGGCCAATGGTGGACACATACCGCTCCCAGCACTCCTTCTTGCCTTGGCGGATAAGGAGGCGGGCCCGCGCTCGCAGCCGTTTGAAGGCGATTAGGTGGTCTATGGAGGGATGTCGCTTGTGACGCTGGAGCGCCCGCCGGCGATCTTTAATCGCTTCAGCGATCTCAGGCGACCACCAAGGCACAGCCTTCCGCCGAGGGGACCCAGCAGAACGGGGAATGGCAGATTCAGCGGCAGTAACGATGCCGGTGGTGACCGATTGAACCACTGCATCAATGTCATCAGTAGAGAGAGGCTCAAAAGCGGCAGTGGAGGAGAACAAATCCCAGTCAGCTTTATTCATAGCCCACCTGCTAGGGCGCCCAGAAGAGTGGCGCTGTGGTAGTGACAAAAAGATCGGAAAGTGGTCACTACCACACAGGTCGTCATGCACACTCCATTGGACAGACGGTAAGAGGCTATGGCTACAGATGGAAAGGTCAATGGCGGAGTAGGTGCCATGCGCCACACTGAAGTGTGTGAAGGCACCATCATTTAACAGCGAGAGATCGAGCTGCGACAATAAATGCTCAACGATGGCGCCTCGACCGGTTGCCACTGACCCACCCCACAGAGGGTTATGGGCGTTGAGGTCGCCCAATAGCAAGAAAGGTGGCGGCAATTGGGCGACCAGTGCAGCCAGGACTTGCTGCGAGACATCACCATCCGGTGGAATGTAAAGACTGCAGACGGTAACAGCCTGTGGCGTCCACACGCCCACAGCGACAGCCTCTAAAGGCGTCTGGAGAGGGACAGACTCGCTGTGCAGAGTGTGAAGGACATATATGCAGACGCCACCAGACACCCTTTCATAAGCTGCTCGGTTCTTATAATAACCCCGATAGCCACGGAGGGCGGGGGTTCGCATTGCTGGAAACCAAGTTTCCTGGAGAGCAATGCAAAAGAAAGGGTGAAGGCTGATAAGTTGGCGGAGCTCAGCTAGATGGTGGAAGAAACCGCTGCAGTTCCACTGGAGGATGGTGTTGTACATGGCTGGGAATGGCGTGACGGGACTGGGAAGGCAGATTATGCCGCTGGGTCACCTGATGCCTCCGATGGAGCACCCGTGCAAATGCCATCCATTGCGTCCGAGGGACCGGCAAAAGCGAGGTCCTCAGCGGACGCCAGAATCTCCACCTCGTCTTCAGAGGCAGAGCTTGTAGGAAGCGGTGGGACGGGTGCCACCGCAACATCGTTAGTCTTGGGGACTTTCTTCTGTTTCAGCTTGTCGCGCTGTGCCTTCGGTGGGTCAGGCTTCATGGGCGTCACTGGGTCGGTCTCAGGGACAGACGACGACCGCGAGGCCCGATGACCAGGGACTGGCGGTCGTTTCAAGCCCTTGCGGGCGTCCGCTTTTCCACGGGTCGGGACTTGCGAAGGGAGGTCCCCAAGGGATCCCTTCCTGGCAAGAGTAGCCGAAGAAGTCTTACGCTTCTCCGGCTGGGAAGGGGGAGCTGATGTCCCCGATGGTTTTGAGGGTGTTGCTCCTGGAGAAGATGGAGGAGGAGCAACAGGGTGTGAAGTGCCCCCCACAAGCAAGGGGGCTGGTGGATGCTGACCGATCTTAGAGCCGATTCGTGATGTCGGCAGAACCGTCGTTGCAGCAGCGGCGTAGGTGGACGTCATTGCCACAGGATGGAGCCTCTCATATTTCCGTCTAGCCTCGGGGTAGGTCAGCCGGTCCAGGGTCTTATATTCCATTATCTTCCTTTCTTTCTGCAATATCCTACAGTCCGGCGAGCAGGGGGAATGGTGTTCTCCGCAGTTAACACAGATAGGAGGCGGGGCACATGGAGTATCGGGATGCGAAGGACGGCCACAATCCCGACACATGAGGCTGGAAGTACAACGAGATGACATGTGCCCGAACTTCCAGCATTTAAAACACCGCATCGGAGGAGGGATATATGGCTTCACATCACAACGGTAAACCATCACCTTGACCTTTTCGGGTAATACATCACCTTCGAAGGCCAAGATGAAGGCACCGGTGGCTACCTGATTATCCCTCGGACCCCGATGGACGCGCCGGACGAAGTGAACACCTCGTCGTTCGAGGTTGGCGCGTAATTCATCGTCGGACTGCAGAAGAAGATCCCTGTGGAATATAATACCCTGGACCATGTTTAAACTTTTATGGGGAGTGATGGTGACGGAAACATCCCCCAACTTGTCACAAGCAAGTAACCGCCGTGACTGGGCAGAGGATGCCGTTTGTATCAGGACCGATCCAGAGCGCATTTTTGACAAACCCTCCACCTCCCCAAACTTGTCCTCTAAATGCTCGACGAAGAACTGAGGCTTTGTGGAGAGAAAAGACTCCCCATCAGCTCTCGTACAAACTAAGAATCGGGGCGAATATTTGCCACTGTCATCCTGAGATTTACGTTCCTCCCACGGCGTGGCCAGAGAGGGGAACGTTTTGGGATTGTACTTTTCAGCATTAAATTGAGCCCGAGAACGCTTAGAGACTGCTGGCGGCTGGCCGCCAGTGAGAGATGATGTACCACGCTTCATTGCGGGTCATCCGCCCTGATGCCACCTACTCCGACCAAGGGCCCTCCCCACGGGCGCCACCCAGCCGCAGCAATAGCCACCTGGCAGGACGGCCATTGCCGGGAGTCCTGATGCCCCAAGGAGATAGGCATCTACTCCTTGGCATACGTGGGGAGTTAACGGCGCAGGCATCAGTAGAGCGATCCCTGTGTTGTCAGGGGGCTACAACCAAGAGGGTACATGGCGGCCCCACCACAACGGGCTGGCTACCGTGCTGGATCTTAGGTGCAGAACTGTTTAAGGTCGTCGTCACAGGTAAAAGAAACACTGCAGAGTGCAGCGTGGTAATCGCCCAAGAGATCGAAAACGAGCGGGACACCATTGCAACGACGAGAAAGCCGGCTAAAGGTCTAATTGCACGACGGATACAGTGCACCATGTAAGGCGCCCTTCCCCAATTGGCTCGCTCTTCGGAAGAATTTAGAAAGATGGAGGTCAAACCCGAGAGGGGACCATCACATAAGGCCGAAACATGTGAGACTCCTTTTAGTCGCCTCTTACGACAGGCAGGAATACCGCGGGCCTATTCTTACCCCCGAACCCGCAGGGGGGGCCTTTTGTATTCAATCCCGATACACATTCTGTGTTTCATGGTCAATGTGAAGGTCCAAGGGATACAGTAAACCTGCATTGGTGCATCGGAATCTAATACTGGTCTCCCAGGAGCCGCTCAAAGCACAAACTCTTAGAAGATTCACTCTTCTTGTACTTCAGTCGGCATTGTGCATTTTGTATTTAATCCCGATGCAATTTCTGTGTTTCATGGTCAATGTGAAGGTCCAAGTGATACAATAAACCTGCACTGGTGCATCGGAAGCTAATACTGCTCTCCCAGGAGCCGCTAAAAGCACAAACTCTTAGAAGATTCACTCCTCTTGTACTTCAGTCGGCATTGTGCCTTTTGTATTTAATCCCGATGCAATTTATGTGTTTCATGGTCAATGTGAAGGTCCAAGGGAAACAATAAACCACCACTGGTGCATCGAAAGCTAATAGTGGTCTCCAAGGAGCCGCTCAAAGCACAAACTCTTGGAATTTTCACTCATCTTGTACTTAAATCGGCATTGTGCCTTTTGTATTTAATCCGGATGCAATTTCTGTGTTTCATGGTCAATGTGAAGGTCCAAGGGATACAATAAACCTGCACTGGTGCATCGTAACCTAATACTGGTCTCCCAGGAGCCGCTCAAAGCACAAACTCTTAGAAGATTCACTCTTCTTGTACTCCAGTCGGCATTGTGCCTTTTGTATTTAATCCCGATGCAATTTCTGTGTTTCATGGTCAATGTGAAGGTCCATGGGATACAATAAACCTGCACTGGTGCATCGGAAGCTAATACTGGTCTCCCAGGAGCCGCTCAAAGCACAGACTCTTAGAAGATTCACTCTTCTTGTACTTCAGTCGGCATTGTGCCTTTTGTATTTAATCCCGATGCAATTTCTGTGTTTCATGGTCAATGTGAAGGTCCATGGGATACAATAAACCTGCACTGGTGCATCGGAAGCTAATAATGGTCTCCCAGGAGCTGCTCAAAGCACAAACTCTTAGAAGATTCACTGTTCTTGTACTTAAGTCGGCATTGTGTCTTTTGTATTTAATTCGGATGCAATTTCTGTGTTTCATGGCCAATGTGAAGGTCCAAGGGATACAATAAACTTGCACTGGGGCATCGTAACCTAATACTGGTCCCCCAGGAGCCGCTCAAAGCACAAACTCTTAGAAGATTCACTCTTCTTGTACTTCAGTCTGCATTGTGCATTTCGTATTTAATCCCGATGCAATTTCTGTGCTTCATGGTCAATGTGAAGGTCCAAGGGATACAATAAACCTGCACTGGTGCATCGGAAGCTAATAATGGTCTCCCAGGAGCCGCTCAAATGACAAACTCTTAGAAGATTCACTCTTCTTGTACTTAAGTCGGCATTGTACCTTTTGTATTTAATCCCGATGCAATTTCTGTGTTTGATGGTCAATGTGAAGTTCCAAGGGATACAATAAACCTGCACTGGTGCATCGGAAGCTAATACTGGTCTCTCAGGAGCCGCTCAAAGCACAAACTCTTAGAAGATTCACTCTTCTTGTACTTCAGTCGGCATTGTGCCTTTTGTATTTAATCCCGAATCAATTTCTGTGTTTCATGGTCAATGTGAAGGTCCAAGGGATACAATAAACCAGCACTGGTGCATCGGAAGCTAATACTGGTCTCTCAGGAGCCGCTCAAAGCTCAAATTCTTAGAAAATTCACTCTTCTTTTACTTAAGTCGGCATTGTGCATTTTGTATTTAATTCGGATGCAATTTCTGTGTTTCATGGTCAATGCGAAGGTCCAAGGGATACAATAAACATGCACTGGTGCATCGGAAGCTAATGCTGGTCTCCAAGGAGCCGCGCAAAGCACAAACTCTTGGAAAATTCACTCTTCTTGTACTTCAGTCGGCATTGTGCATTTCGTATTTAATCCCGATGCAATTTCTGTGCTTCATGGTCCATGCGAAGGTCCAAGGGATACAATAAACCTGAACTGGTGCATCGGAAGCTAATACTTGTCTCCCAGGAGCCGCTCAAAGCACAAACTCTTAGAAGATTCACTCTTCTTGTACTTCAGACGGCATTGTGCTTTTTTTTTTTTTAATCCCCATACAATTTCTGTGTTTCATGGTCAAGGTGAAGGTCCAAGGCATACAGCAAACCTGCACAAGTGCATCGGAAGCTAATACTGTTCTCCCAGGAGCCGCTCAAAGCACAAACTCTTAGAAGATTCACTCTTCTTGTACTTCAGTCGGCATTGTGCCTTTTGTATTCAATCCCGATACACATTCTGTGTTTCATGGTCAATGTGAAGGTCCAAGGGATACAGTAAACCTGCACTGGTGCATTGGAATCTAATACTGGTCTCCCAGGAGCCGCTCAAAGCAAAAACTCTCAGAAGATTCACTCTTCTTGTACTTCAGTCGGCATTGTGCATTTTGTATTTAATCCCGATGCAATTTCTGTGTTTCATGGTCAATGTGAAGGTCCAAGTGATACAATAAACCTGCACTGGTGCATCGGAAGCTAATACTGCTCTCCCAGGAGCCGCTAAAAGCACAAACTCTTAGAAGAATCACTCCTCTTGTACTTCAGTCGGCATTGTGCCTTTTGTATTTAATCCCGATGCAATTTATGTGTTTCATGGTCAATGTGAAGGTCCAAGCGATACAATAAACCAGCACTGGTGCATCGAAAGCTAATAGTGGTCTCCAAGGAGCCGCTCAAAGCACAAACTCTTGGAAGATTTACTCATCTTGTACTTAAATCGGCATTGTGCCTTTTGTATTTAATCCGGATGCAATTTCTGTGTTTCATGGTCAATGTGAAGGTCCAAGGGATACAATAAACCCGTAGTGGTGCATCGGAAGCTAATACTGGTCTCCCAGGAGCCGCTCAAAGCACAAACTCTTAGAAGATTCACTCTCCTTGTACGTCAGTCGGCATTGTGCATTTCGTATTTAATCCCGATGCAATTTCTGTGCTTCATGGTCAATGTGAAGGTCCAAGGGATACAATGAACCTGCACTGGTGCATCGGAAGCTAATACTGGTCTCCCAGGAGCCGCTCAAAGCACAAACTCTTAGAAGATTCACTCTTCTTGTATGTCAGTCGGCATTGTGCATTTCGTATTTAATCCCGATGCAATTTCTGTGCTTCATGGTCAATGTGAAGGTCCAAGGGATACAATAAACCTGCACTGGTGCATCGGAAGCTAATACTGGTCTCCCAGGAGCCGCTCAAAGCACAAACTCTTAGAAGATTCACTCTTCTTGTACTTCAGTCGGCATTGTGCTTTTTTTTTTTAATCCCCATACAATTTCTGTGTTTCATGGTCAATGTGAAGGTCCAAGGGATACAGCAAACCTGCACAAGTGCATCGGAAGCTAATACTGGTCTCCCAGGAGCCGCTCAAAGCACAAACTCTTAGATGATTCACTCTTCTTGTACATCAGTCGGCATTGTGCCTTTTGTATTCAATTCTGATACACATTCTGTGTTTCATGGTCAATGTGAAGGTCCAAGTGATACAATAAACCTGCACTGGTGCATCGGAAGCTAATACTGCTCTCCCAGGAGCCGCTAAAAGCACAAACTCTTAGAAGATGAACTCTTCTTGTGCTTCAGTCGGCATTGTGCCATTTGTATTTAATCCCGATGCAATTTATGTGTTTCATGGTCAATGTGAAGGTCCAAGGGATACAATAAACCAGCACTGGTGCATCGGAAGCTAATACTGGTCTCCAAGGAGCCGCTCAAAGCACAAACTCTTGGAAGATTCACTCTTCTTGTACTTAAATCGGCATTGTGCCTTTCGTATTTAATCCGGATGCAATTTCTGTGTTTCATGGTCAATGTGAAGGTCCAAGGGATACAATAAACCTGCACTGGTGCATCGTAACCTAATACTGGTCTCCCAGGAGCCGCTCAAAGCACAAACTCTTAGAAGATTCACTCTTCTTGTACTTCAGTCGGCATTGTGCCTTTTGTACTTAATCCCGATGCAATTTCTGTGTTTCATGGTCAATGTGAAGGTCCATGGGATACAATAAACCTGCACTGGTGCATCGGAAGCTAATAATGGTCTCCCAGGAGCCGCTCAAAGCACAAACTCTTAGAAAATTCACTCTTCTTGTACTTAAGTCGGCATTGTACCTTTTGTATTTAATCCTGATGCAATTTCTGTGTTTCATGGTCAATGTGAAGGTCCAAGGGATACAATAAACCTGCACTGGTGCATCGGAAGCTAATACTGGTCTCTCAGGAGCCGCTCAAAGCACAAACTCTTAGAAGATTAACTCTTCTTTTACTTAAGTCGGCATTGTGCCTATTGTATTTAATCCCGATGCAATTTCTGTGTTTCATGGTCAATGTGAAGGTCCGAGGGATACAATAAACCTGCACTGGTGCATCGGAAGCTAATACTGGTCTCCCAGGAGCCGCTCAAGGCACAAACTCTTAGAAGATTCACTCTTCTTGTACTTCAGTCGGCATTGTGCATTTTGTATTTAATCCCGATGCAATTTCTATGCTTCATGGTCAATGTGAAGGTCCAAGGGATACAATAAACCTGCACTGGTGCATCGGAAGCTAATACTGCTCTCCCAGGAGCCGCTCAAAGCACAAACTCTTAGAAGATTCACTCTTCTTGTACTTCAGTCGGCATAGTGCATGTTGAATTTAATCCCGATGCAATTTCTGCGTTTCATGGTCAATGTGAAGGTCCAAGTGATACTATAAACCTGCACTGGTGCATCGGAAGCTAATACTGCTCTCCCAGGAGCCGCTAAAAGCACAAACTCTTAGAAGATTCACTCTTCTTGTACTTCAGTCGGCATTGTGCATTTTGCATTTAATCCCGATGCAATTTATGTGTTTCATGGTCAATGTGAAGGTCCAAGGGATACAATTATCCTGCACTGGTGCATCGGAAGCTAATACTGGTCTCCAAGGAGCCGCTCAAAGCACAAACTCTTGGAAGATTCACTCTTCTTGTACTTAAATCGGCATTGTGCCTTTTGTATTTAATCCGGATGCAATTTCTGTGTTTCATGGTCAATGTGAAGGTCCAAGGGATACAATAAACCTGCACTGGTGCATCGTAACCTAATACTGGTCTCCCAGGAGCCGCTCAAAGCACAAACTCTTAGAAGAATCACTCTTCTTGTACTTCAGTCGGCATTGTGCCTTATGTACTTAATCCCGATGCAATTTCTGTGTTTCATGGTCAATGTGAAGGTCCAAGGGATACAATAAACCTGCACTGGTGCATCGGAAGCTAATAATGGTCTCCCAGGAGCCGCTCAAAACACAAACTCTTAGAAGATTTACTCTTCTTGTACTTAAGTCGGCATTGTACCTTTTGTATTTAATCCCGATGCAATTTCTGTGTTTGATGGTCAATGTGAAGTTCCAAGCGATACAATAAACCTGCACTGGTGCATCGGAAGCTAATACTGGTCTCTCAGGAGCCGCTCAAAGCACAAACTCTTAGAAGATTCACTCTTCTTGTACTTCAGTCGGCATTGTGCCTTTTGTATTTAATCCCGAATCAATTTCTGTGTTTCATGGTCAATGTGAAGGTCCAAGGGATACAATAAACCTGCACTCGTGCATCGGAAGCTAATACTGGTCTCTCAGGAGCCGCTCAAAGCACAAACTCTTAGAAAATTCACTCTTCTTTTACTTAAGTCGGCATTGTGCCTATTGTATTAAATCCCGATGCAATTTCTGTGTTTCATGGTCAATGTGAAGGTCACATGGATACAACAAACCTGCACTGGTGCATCGGAAGCTAATACTGGTCTCCCAGGAGCCGCTCAAAGCACAAACTCTTAGAAGATTCACTCTTCTTGTACTTCAGTCGGCATTGTGCATTTCGTATTTAATCCCGATATAATTTCTGTGCTTCATGGTCAATGTGAAGGTCCAAGGGATACAATAAACCTTAACTGGTGCATCGGAAGCTAATACTGGTCTCCCAGGAGCCGCTCAAAGCACAAACTCTTAGAAGATTCACTTTCCTTGTACTTCAGACGGCATTGTGCTTTTTTTTTTAATCCCCATACAATTTATGTGTTTCATGGTCAATGTGAAGGTCCCAGGCATACAGCAAACCTGCACTGGTGCATCGGAAGCTAATACTGCTCTCCCAGGAGCCGCTCAAAGCACAAACTCTTAGAAGATTCACTCTTCTTGTACTTCAGTCGGCATAGTGCATGTTGAATTTAATCCCGATGCAATTTCTGCGTTTCATGGTCAATGTGAAGGTCCAAGTGATACTATAAACCTGCACTGGTGCATCGGAAGCTAATACTGCTCTCCCAGGAGCCGCTAAAAGCACAAACTCTTAGAAGATTCACTCTTCTTGTACTTCAGTCGGCATTGTGCATTTTGTATTTAATCCCGATGCAATTTATGTGTTTCATGGTCAATGTGAAGGTCCAAGGGATACAATTATCCTGCACTGGTGCATCGGAAGCTAATACTGGTCTCCAAGGAGCCGCTCAAAGCACAAACTCTTGGAAGATTCACTCTTCTTGTACTTAAATCGGCATTGTGCCTTTTGTATTTAATCCGGATGCAATTTCTGTGTTTCATGGTCAATGTGAAGGTCCAAGGGATACAATAAACCTGCACTGGTGCATCGTAACCTAATACTGGTCTCCCAGGAGCCGCTCAAAGCACAAACTCTTAGAAGAATCACTCTTCTTGTACTTCAGTCGGCATTGTGCCTTATGTACTTAATCCCGATGCAATTTCTGTGTTTCATGGTCAATGTGAAGGTCCAAGGGATACAATAAACCTGCACTGGTGCATCGGAAGCTAATAATGGTCTCCCAGGAGCCGCTCAAAACACAAACTCTTAGAAGATTTACTCTTCTTGTACTTAAGTCGGCATTGTACCTTTTGTATTTAATCCCGATGCAATTTCTGTGTTTGATGGTCAATGTGAAGTTCCAAGCGATACAATAAACCTGCACTGGCGCATCGGAAGCTAATACTGGTCTCTCAGGAGCCGCTCAAAGCACAAACTCTTAGAAGATTCACTCTTCTTGTACTTCAGTCGGCATTGTGCCTTTTGTATTTAATCCCGAATCAATTTCTGTGTTTCATGGTCAATGTGAAGGTCCAAGGGATACAATAAACCTGCACTGGTGCATCGGAAGCTAATACTGGTCTCTCAGGAGCCGCTCAAAGCACAAACTCTTAGAAAATTCACTCTTCTTTTACTTAAGTCGGCATTGTGCCTATTGTATTTAATCCCGATGCAATTTCTGTGTTTCATGGTCAATGTGAAGGTCACATGGATACAATAAACCTGCACTGGTGCATCGGAAGCTAATACTGGTCTCCCAGGAGCCGCTCAAAGCACAAACTCTTAGAAGATTCACTCTTCTTGTACTTCAGTCGGCATTGTGCATTTCGTATTTAATCCCGATATAATTTCTGTGCTTCATGGTCAATGTGAAGGTCCAAGGGATACAATAAACCTGCACTGGTGCATCGGAATCTAATACTGGTCTCCCAGGAGCCGCTCAAAGCACAAACTCTTAGAAGATTCACTCTTCTTGTACTTCAGTCGGCATTGTGCATTTTGTATTTAATCCCGATGCAATTTCTGTGTTTCATGGTCAATGTGAAGGTCCAAGTGATACAATAAACCTGCACTGGTGCATCGGAAGCTAATACTGCTCTCCCAGGAGCCGCTAAAAGCACAAACTCTTAGAAGATTCACTCCTCTTGTACTTCAGTCGGCATTGTGCATTTTGTATTTAATCCCGATGCAATTTATGTGTTTCATGGTCAATGTGAAGGTCCAAGGGATACAATAAACCAACACTGGTGCATCGAAAGCTAATAGTGGTCTCCAAGGAGCCGCTCAAAGCACAAACTCTTGGAAGATTCACTCATCTTGTACTTAAATCGGCATTGTGCCATTTGTATTTAATCCGGATGCAATTTCTGTGCTTCATGGTCAATGTGAAGGTCCAAGGGATACAATAAACCTGCACTGGTGCATCGTAACCTAATACTGGTCTCCCAGGAGCCGCTCAAAGCACAAACTCTTAGAAGATTCACTGTTCTTGTACTTAAGTCAGCATTGTACCTTTTGTATTTAATCCCGATGCAATTTCTGTGTTTCATGGTCAATGTGAAGGTCCAATGGATACAATATACCTGCACTGGTACACCGGAAGCTAATACTGGTCTCTCGGGAGCCGCTCAAAGCACAAACTCTTAGAAGATTCACTCTTCTTGTACTTCAGTCGGCATTGTGCCTTTTGTATTTAATCCGGATGCAATTTCTGTGTTTCATGGTCAATGTGAAGGTCCAAGGGATACAATAAACCTGCACTGGTGCATCGTAACCTAATACTGGTCTCCCAGGAGCCGCTCAAAGCACAAACTCTTAGAAGATTCACTCTTCTTGTACTTCAGTCGGCATTGTGCCTTTTGTACTTAATCCCGATGCAATTTCTGTGTTTCATGGTCAATTTGAAGGTCCAAGTGATACAATAAACCTGCACTGGTGCATCGGAAGCTAATACTGCGCCCCAGGAGCCGCTAAAAGCACAAACTCTTAGAAGATTCACTCCTCTTGTACTTCAGTCGGCATTGTGCCTTTTGTATTTAATCCCGATGCAATTTCTGTGTTTCATGGTCAATGTGAAGGTCAGAGGGATACAATAAACCTGCACTGGTGCATCGGAAGCTAATACTGGTCTCCCAGGAGCCGCTCAAAGCACAAACTCTTAGAAGATTCACTCTTCTTGTACTTCAGTCGGCATTGTGCATTTCGTATTTAATCCCGATACAATTTCTGTGCTTCATGGTCAATGTGAAGGTCCAAGGGATACAATAAACCTGAACTGGTGCATCGGAAGCTAATACTGGTCTCCCAGGAGCCGCTCAAAGCACAACCTCTTAGAAGATTCACTCTTCTTGTACTTCAGACAGCATTGTGCTTTTTTTTTTTAATCCCCATACAATTTCTGTGTTTCATGGTCAATGTGAAGGTCCCAGGCATACAGCAAACCTGCACAAGTGCATCGGAAGCTAATACTGTTCTCCCAGGAGCCGCTCAAAGCACAAACTCTTAGAAGATTCACTCTTCTTGTACTTCTGTCGGCATTGTGCCTTTTGTATTCAATCCCGATACACATTCTGTGTTTCATGGTCAATGTGAAGGTCCAAGGGATACACTAAACCTGCACTGGTGCATCGGAATCTAATACTGGTCTCCCAGGAGCCACTCAAAGCACAAACTCTTAGAAGATTCACTCTTCTTGTACTTCAGTCGGCATTGTGCATTTTGTATTTAATCCCGATGCAATTTCTGTGTTTCATGGTCAATGTGAAGGTCCAAGTGATACAATAAACCTGCACTGGTGCATCGGAAGCTAATACTGCTCTCCCAGGAGCCCCTAAATGCACAAACTCTTAGAAGATTCACTCCTCTTGTACTTCAGTCGGCATTGTGCCTTTTGTATTTAATCCCGATGCAATTTATGTGCTTCACGGTCAATGTGAAGGTCCAAGGGATACAATAAACCAGCACTGGTGCATCGAAATCTAATAGTGGTCTCCAAGGAGCCGCTCAAAGCACAAACTCTTGGAAGATTCACTCATCTTGTACTTAAATCGGCATTGTGCCTTTTGTATTTAATCCGGATGCAATTTCTGTGTTTCATGGTCAATGTGAAGGTCCAAGGGATACAATAAACCTTCACTGGTGCATCGTAACCTAATACTGGTCTCCCAGGAGCCGCTCAAAGCACAAACTCTCAGAAGATTCACTCTTCTTGTACTCCAGTCGGCATTGTGCCTTTTGTATTTAATCCCGATGCAATTTCTGTGTTTCATGGTCAATGTGAAGATCCATGGGATACAAAAAACCTGCACTGGTGCATCGGAAGCTAATAATGGTCTCCCAGGAGCCGCTCAAAGCACAAACTCTTAGAAGATTCACTGTTCTTGTACTTAAGTCGGCATTGTACATTTTTTATTTAATCCCGATGCAATTTCTGTGTTTCATGGTCAATGTGAAAGTCCAATGGATACAATATACCTGCACTGGTGCACCGAAGCTAATACTGGTCTCTCAGGAGCCGCTCAAAGCACAAAGTCTTAGAAGATTCACTCTTCTTGTACTTCAGTCGGCATTGTGCCTTTTGTATTTAATCCGGATGCAATTTCTGTGTTTCATGGTCAATGTGAAGGTCCAAGGGATACAATAAACCTGCACTGGTGCATCGTAACCTAATACTGGTCTCCCAGGAGCCGCTCAAAGCACAAACTCTTAGAAGATTCACTCTTCTTGTACTTCAGTCGGCATTGTGCCTTTTGTACTTAATCCCGATGCAATTTCTGTGTTTCATGGTCAATGTGAAGGTCCAAGTGATACAATAAACCTGCACTGGTGCATCGGAAGCTAATACTGCTCTCCCAGGAGCCGCTAAAAGCACAAACTCTTAGAAGATTCACTCCTCTTGTACTTCAGTCGGCATTGTGCCTTTTGTATTTAATCCCGATGCAATTTATGTGTTTCATGGTCAATGTGAAGGTCAGAGGGATACAATAAACCTGCACTGGTGCATCGGAAGCTAATACTGGTCTCCCAGGAGCCGCTCAAAGCACAAACTCTTAGAAGATTCACTCTTCTTGTACTTCAGTCGAAATTGTGCATTTCGTATTTAATCCCGATGCAATTTCTGTGCTTCATGGTCAATGTGAAGGTCCAAGGGATACAATAAACCTGAACTGGTGCATCGGAAGCTAATACTGGTCTCCCAGGAGACGCTCAAAGCACAAACTCTTAGAAGATTCACTCTTCTTGTACTTCAGAGGGCATTGTGCTTTTTTTTTTAATCCCCATACAATTTCTGTGTTTCATGGTCAATGTGAAGGTCCCAGGCATACAGCAAACCTGCACAAGTGCATCGGAAGCTAATACTGTTCTCACAGGAGCCGCTCAAAGCACAAACTCTAAGAAGATTTACTCTTCTTGTACTTCAGTCGGCATTGTGCCTTTTGTATTCAATCCCGATACACATTCTGTGTTTCATGGTCAATGTGAAGGTCCAAGGGATACAGTAAACCTGCACTGGTGCATCGGAATCTAATACTGGTCACCCAGGAGCCGCTCAAAGCACCAACTCTTAGAAGATTCACTCTTCTTGTACTCTAGTGGGCATTGTGCCTTTTGTATTTAATCCCGATGCAATTTCTGTGTTTCATGGACAATGTGAAGATCCATGGGAAACAATAAACCTGCACTGGTGCTTCGGAAGCTAATAATGGTCTCCCAGGAGCCGCTCAAAGCACAAACTCTTAGAAGATTCACTGTTCTTGTACTTAAGTCAGCATTGTACCTTTTGTATTTAATCCCGATGCAATTTCTGTGTTTCATGGTCAATGTGAAAGTCCAAGGGATACAATATACCTGCACTGGTGCACCGGAAGCTAATACTGGTCTCTCAGGAGCCGCTCAAAGCACAAACTCTTAGAAGATTCACTCTTCTTGTACTTCAGTCGGCATTGTGCCTTTTGTATTTAATCCCGATTCTATTTCTGTGTTTCATGTTCAATGTGAAGGTCCAAGGGATACAATAAACCTGCACTGGTGCATCGGAAGCTAATACTGGTCTCTCAGGAGCCGCTCAAAGCACAAACTCTTAGAAAATTCACTCTTCTTTTACTTAGGTCGGCATTGTGCCTATTATATTTAATCCCGATGCAATTTCTGTGTTTCATGGTCAATGTGAAGGTCCGAGGGATACAATAAACCTGCACTGGTGCATCGGAAGCTAATACTGGTCTCCCAGGAGCCGCTCAAAGCACAAACTCTTAGAAGATTCACTCTTCTTGTACTTCAGTCGGCATTGTGCTTTTTTTTTTAATCCCCATACAATTTCTGTGATTCATGGTCAATGTGAAGGTCCAAGGGATACAGCAAACCTGCACAAGTGCATCGGAAGCTAATAGTAATCTCCCAGGAGCCGCTCAAAGCACAAACTCTTAGAAGATGCACTCTTCTTGTTATTCAGCCGGCATTGTGCCTTTTGTATTTAATCCCGATGCAATTTCTGTGTTTCATGGTCAATGTGAAGGTCCAAGTGATACAATAAACCTGCACTGTTGCATCGGAAGATAATACTGCTCTCCCAGGAGCCGCTAAAAGCACAAACTCTTAGAAGATTCACTCTTCTTGTACTTCAGTCGGCATTGTGCATTTTGTATTTAATCCCGATGCAATTTCTATGCTTCATGGTCAATGTGAAGGTCCAAGGGATACAATAAACCTGCACTGGTGCATCGGAAGCTAATACTGCTCTCCCAGGAGCCGCTCAAAGCACAAACTCTTAGAAGATTCACTCTTCTTGTACTTCAGTCGGCATAGTGCATGTTGAATTTAATCCCGATGCAATTTCTGCGTTTCATGGTCAATGTGAAGGTCCAAGTGATACTATAAACCTGCACTGGTGCATCGGAAGCTAATACTGCTCTCCCAGGAGCCGCTAAAAGCACAAACTCTTAGAAGATTCACTCTTCTTGTACTTCAGTCGGCATTGTGCATTTTGCATTTAATCCCGATGCAATTTATGTGTTTCATGGTCAATGTGAAGGTCCAAGGGATACAATTATCCTGCACTGGTGCATCGGAAGCTAATACTGGTCTCCAAGGAGCCGCTCAAAGCACAAACTCTTGGAAGATTCACTCTTCTTGTACTTAAATCGGCATTGTGCCTTTTGTATTTAATCCGGATGCAATTTCTGTGTTTCATGGTCAATGTGAAGGTCCAAGGGATACAATAAACCTGCACTGGTGCATCGTAACCTAATACTGGTCTCCCAGGAGCCGCTCAAAGCACAAACTCTTAGAAGAATCACTCTTCTTGTACTTCAGTCGGCATTGTGCCTTATGTACTTAATCCCGATGCAATTTCTGTGTTTCATGGTCAATGTGAAGGTCCAAGGGATACAATAAACCTGCACTGGTGCATCGGAAGCTAATAATGGTCTCCCAGGAGCCGCTCAAAACACAAACTCTTAGAAGATTTACTCTTCTTGTACTTAAGTCGGCATTGTTCCTTTTGTATTTAATCCCGATGCAATTTCTGTGTTTGATGGTCAATGTGAAGTTCCAAGCGATACAATAAACCTGCACTGGTGCATCGGAAGCTAATACTGGTCTCTCAGGAGCCGCTCAAAGCACAAACTCTTAGAAGATTCACTCTTCTTGTACTTCAGTCGGCATTGTGCCTTTTGTATTTAATCCCGAATCAATTTCTGTGTTTCATGGTCAATGTGAAGGTCCAAGGGATACAATAAACCTGCACTCGTGCATTGGAAGCTAATACTGGTCTCTCAGGAGCCGCTCAAAGCACAAACTCTTAGAAAATTCACTCTTCTTTTACTTAAGTCGGCATTGTGCCTATTGTATTAAATCCCGATGCAATTTCTGTGTTTCATGGTCAATGTGAAGGTCACATGGATACAACAAACCTGCACTGGTGCATCGGAAGCTAATACTGGTCTCCCAGGAGCCGCTCAAAGCACAAACTCTTAGAAGATTCACTCTTCTTGTACTTCAGTCGGCATTGTGCATTTCGTATTTAATCCCGATATAATTTCTGTGCTTCATGGTCAATGTGAAGGTCCAAGGGATACAATAAACCTTAACTGGTGCATCGGAAGCTAATACTGGTCTCCCAGGAGCCGCTCAAAGCACAAACTCTTAGAAGATTCACTTTCCTTGTACTTCAGACGGCACTGTGCTTTTTTTTTTAATCCCCATACAATTTATGTGTTTCATGGTCAATGTGAAGGTCCCAGGCATACAGCAAACCTGCACTGGTGCATCGGAAGCTAATACTGCTCTCCCAGGAGCCGCTCAAAGCACAAACTCTTAGAAGATTCACTCTTCTTGTACTTCAGTCGGCATAGTGCATGTTGAATTTAATCCCGATGCAATTTCTGCGTTTCATGGTCAATGTGAAGGTCCAAGTGATACAATAAACCTGCGCTGGTGCATCGGAAGCTAATACTGCTCTCCCAGGAGCCGCTAAAAGCACAAACTCTTAGAAGATTCACTCTTCTTGTACTTCAGTCGGCATTGTGCATTTTGTATTTAATCCCGATGCAATTTATGTGTTTCATGGTCAATGTGAAGGTCCAAGGGATACAATTATCCTGCACTGGTGCATCGGAAGCTAATACTGGTCTCCAAGGAGCCGCTCAAAGCACAAACGCTTGGAAGATTCACTCATCTTGTACTTAAATCGGCATTGTGCCTTTTGTATTTAATCCGGATGCAATTTCTGTGTTTCATGGTCAATGTGAAGGTCCAAGGGATACAATAAACCTGCACTGGTGCATCGTAACCTAATACTGGTCTCCCAGGAGCCGCTCAAAGCACAAACTCTTAGAAGAATCACTCTTCTTGTACTTCAGTCGGCATTGTGCCTTATGTACTTAATCCCGATGCAATTTCTGTGTTTCATGGTCAATGTGAAGGTCCAAGGGATACAATAAACCTGCACTGGTGCATCGGAAGCTAATAATGGTCTCCCAGGAGCCGCTCAAAACACAAACTCTTAGAAGATTTACTCTTCTTGTACTTAAGTCGGCATTGTACCTTTTGTATTTAATCCCGATGCAATTTCTGTGTTTGATGGTCAATGTGAAGTTCCAAGCGATACAATAAACCTGCACTGGTGCATCGGAAGCTAATACTGGTCTCTCAGGAGCCGCTCAAAGCACAAACTCTTAGAAGATTCACTCTTCTTGTACTTCAGTCGGCATTGTGCCTTTTGTATTTAATCCCGAATCAATTTCTGTGTTTCATGGTCAATGTGAAGGTCCAAGGGATACAATAAACCTGCACTGGTGCATCGGAAGCTAATACTGGTCTCTCAGGAGCCGCTCAAAGCACAAACTCTTAGAAAATTCACTCTTCTTTTACTTAAGTCGGCATTGTGCCTATTGTATTTAATCCCGATGCAATTTCTGTGTTTCATGGTCAATGTGAAGGTCACATGGATACAATAAACCTGCACTGGTGCATCGGAAGCTAATACTGGTCTCCCAGGAGCCGCTCAAAGCACAAACTCTTAGAAGATTCACTCTTCTTGTACTTCAGTCGGCATTGTGCATTTCGTATTTAATCCCGATATAATTTCTGTGCTTCATGGTCAATGTGAAGGTCCAAGGGATACAATAAACCTGCACTGGTGCATCGGAATCTAATACTGGTCTCCCAGGAGCCGCTCAAAGCACAAACTCTTAGAAGATTCACTCTTCTTGTACTTCAGTCGGCATTGTGCATTTTGTATTTAATCCCGATGCAATTTCTGTGTTTCATGGTCAATGTGAAGGTCCAAGTGATACAATAAACCTGCACTGGTGCATCGGAAGCTAATACTGCTCTCCCAGGAGCCGCTAAAAGCACAAACTCTTAGAAGATTCACTCCTCTTGTACTTCAGTCGGCATTGTGCATTTTGTATTTAATCCCGATGCAATTTATGTGTTTCATGGTCAATGTGAAGGTCCAAGGGATACAATAAACCAACACTGGTGCATCGAAAGCTAATAGTGGTCTCCAAGGAGCCGCTCAAAGCACAAACTCTTGGAAGATTCACTCATCTTGTACTTAAATCGGCATTGTGCCATTTGTATTTAATCCGGATGCAATTTCTGTGTTTCATGGTCAATGTGAAGGTCCAAGGGATACAATAAACCTGCACTGGTGCATCGTAACCTAATACTGGTCTCCCAGGAGCCGCTCAAAGCACAAACTCTTAGAAGATTCACTGTTCTTGTACTTAAGTCAGCATTGTACCTTTTGTATTTAATCCCGATGCAATTTCTGTGTTTCATGGTCAATGTGAAGGTCCAATGGATACAATATACCTGCACTGGTGCACCGGAAGCTAATACTGGTCTCTCGGGAGCCGCTCAAAGCACAAACTCTTAGAAGATTCACTCTTCTTGTACTTCAGTCGGCATTGTGCCTTTTGTATTTAATCCGGATGCAATTTCTGTGTTTCATGGTCAATGTGAAGGTCCAAGGGATACAATAAACCTGCACTGGTGCATCGTAACCTAATACTGGTCTCCCAGGAGCCGCTCAAAGCACAAACTCTTAGAAGATTCACTCTTCTTGTACTTCAGTCGGCATTGTGCCTTTTGTACTTAATCCCGATGCAATTTCTGTGTTTCATGGTCAATTTGAAGGTCCAAGTGATACAATAAACCTGCACTGGTGCATCGGAAGCTAATACTGCTCCCCCAGGAGCCGCTAAAAGCACAAACTCTTAGAAGATTCACTCCTCTTGTACTTCAGTCGGCATTGTGCCTTTTGTATTTAATCCCGATGCAATTTCTGTGTTTCATGGTCAATGTGAAGGTCAGAGGGATACAATAAACCTGCACTGGTGCATCGGAAGCTAATACTGGTCTCCCAGGAGCCGCTCAAAGCACAAACTCTTAGAAGATTCACTCTTCTTGTACTTCAGTCGGCATTGTGCATTTCGTATTTAATCCCGATACAATTTCTGTGCTTCATGGTCAATGTGAAGGTCCAAGGGATACAATAAACCTGAACTGGTGCATCGGAAGCTAATACTGGTCTCCCAGGAGCCGCTCAAAGCACAACCTCTCAGAAGATTCACTCTTCTTGTACTTCAGACAGCATTGTGCTTTTTTTTTTTTTTAATCCCCATACAATTTCTGTGTTTCATGGTCAATGTGAAGGTCCCAGGCATACAGCAAACCTGCACAAGTGCATCGGAAGCTAATACTGTTCTCCCAGGAGCCGCTCAAAGCACAAACTCTTAGAAGATTCACTCTTCTTGTACTTCTGTCGGCATTGTGCCTTTTGTATTCAATCCCGATACACATTCTGTGTTTCATGGTCAATGTGAAGGTCCAAGAGATACACTAAACCTGCACTGGTGCATCGGAATCTAATACTGGTCTCCCAGGAGCCACTCAAAGCACAAACTCTTAGAAGATTCACTCTTCTTGTACTTCAGTCGGCATTGTGCATTTTGTATTTAATCCCGATGCAATTTCTGTGTTTCATGGTCAATGTGAAGGTCCAAGTGATACAATAAACCTGCACTGGTGCATCGGAAGCTAATACTGCTCTCCCAGGAGCCCCTAAAAGCACAAACTCTTAGAAGATTCACTCCTCTTGTACTTCAGTCGGCATTGTGCCTTTTGTATTTAATCCCGATGCAATTTATGTGCTTCACGGTCAATGTGAAGGTCCAAGGGATACAATAAACCAGCACTGGTGCATCGAAATCTAATAGTGGTCTCCAAGGAGCCGCTCAAAGCACAAACTCTTGGAAGATTCACTCATCTTGTACTTAAATCGGCATTGTGCCTTTTGTATTTAATCCGGATGCAATTTCTGTGTTTCATGGTCAATGTGAAGGTCCAAGGGATACAATAAACCTTCACTGGTGCATCGTAACCTAATACTGGTCTCCCAGGAGCCGCTCAAAGCACAAACTCTCAGAAGATTCACTCTTCTTGTACTCCAGTCGGCATTGTGCCTTTTGTATTTAATCCCGATGCAATTTCTGTGTTTCATGGTCAATGTGAAGATCCATGGGATACAAAAAACCTGCACTGGTGCATCGGAAGCTAATAATGGTCTCCCAGGAGCCGCTCAAAGCACAAACTCTTAGAAGATTCACTGTTCTTGTACTTAAGTCGGCATTGTACATTTTGTATTTAATCCCGATGCAATTTCTGTGTTTCATGGTCAATGTGAAAGTCCAATGGATACAATATACCTGCACTGGTGCACCGAAGCTAATACTGGTCTCTCAGGAGCCGCTCAAAGCACAAACTCTTAGAAGATTCACTCTTCTTGTACTTCAGTCGGCATTGTGCCTTTTGTATTTAATCCGGATGCAATTTCTGTGTTTCATGGTCAATGTGAAGGTCCAAGGGATACAATAAACCTGCACTGGTGCATCGTAACCTAATACTGGTCTCCCAGGAGCCGCTCAAAGCACAAACTCTTAGAAGATTCACTCTTCTTGTACTTCAGTCGGCATTGTGCCTTTTGTACTTAATCCCGATGCAATTTCTGTGTTTCATGGTCAATATGAAGGTCCAAGTGATACAATAAACCTGCACTGGTGCATCGGAAGCTAATACTGCTCTCCCAGGAGCCGCTAAAAGCACAAACTCTTAGAAGATTCACTCCTCTTGTACTTCAGTCGGCATTGTGCCTTTTGTATTTAATCCCGATGCAATTTCTGTGTTTCATGGTCAATGTGAAGGTCAGAGGGATACAATAAACCTGCACTGGTGCATCGGAAGCTAATACTGGTCTCCCAGGAGCCGCTCAAAGCACAAACTCTTAGAAGATTCACTCTTCTTGTACTTCAGTCGAAATTGTGCATTTCGTATTTAATCCCGATGCAATTTCTGTGCTTCATGGTCAATGTGAAGGTCCAAGGGATACAATAAACCTGAACTGGTGCATCGGAAGCTAATACTGGTCTCCCAGGAGACGCTCAAAGCACAAACTCTTAGAAGATTCACTCTTCTTGTACTTCAGAGGGCATTGTGCTTTTTTTTTTAATCCCCATACAATTTCTGTGTTTCATGGTCAATGTGAAGGTCCCAGGCATACAGCAAACCTGCACAAGTGCATCGGAAGCTAATACTGTTCTCACAGGAGCCGCTCAAAGCACAAACTCTTAGAAGATTTACTCTTCTTGTACTTCAGTCGGCATTGTGCCTTTTGTATTCAATCCCGATACACATTCTGTGTTTCATGGTCAATGTGAAGGTCCAAGGGATACAGTAAACCTGCACTGGTGCATCGGAATCTAATACTGGTCTCCCAGGAGCCGCTCAAAGCACCAACTCTTAGAAGATTCACTCTTCTTGTACTCTAGTGGGCATTGTGCCTTTTGTATTTAATCCCGATGCAATTTCTGTGTTTCATGGACAATGTGAAGATCCATGGGAAACAATAAACCTGCACTGGTGCATCGGAAGCTAATAATGGTCTCCCAGGAGCCGCTCAAAGCACAAACTCTTAGAAGATTCACTGTTCTTGTACTTAAGTCGGCATTGTACCTTTTGTATTTAATCCCGATGCAATTTCTGTGTTTCATGGTCAATGTGAAAGTCCAAGGGATACAATATACCTGCACTGGTGCACCGGAAGATAATACTGGTCTCTCAGGAGCCGCTCAAAGCACAAACTCTTAGAAGATTCACTCTTCTTGTACTTCAGTCGGCATTGTGCCTTTTGTATTTAATCCCGATTCTATTTCTGTGTTTCATGTTCAATGTGAAGGTCCAAGGGATACAATAAACCTGCACTGGTGCATCGGAAGCTAATACTGGTCTCTCAGGAGCCGCTCAAAGCACAAACTCTTAGAAAATTCACTCTTCTTTTACTTAGGTCGGCATTGTGCCTATTATATTTAATCCCGATGCAATTTCTGTGTTTCATGGTCAATGTGAAGGTCCGAGGGATACAATAAACCTGCACTGGTGCATCGGAAGCTAATACTGGTCTCCCAGGAGCCGCTCAAAGCACAAACTCTTAGAAGATTCACTCTTCTTGTACTTCAGTCGGCATTGTGCATTTCGTATTTAATCCCGATGCAATTTCTGTGTTTCATGGTCAAGGTGAAGATCCAAGGGATAAAATAAACCTGCACTGGTGCATCGGAAGCTAATACTGGTCTCCCAGAGGCCGCTCAGAGCACAAACTCTTAGAAGATTCACTCTTCTTGTACTTCAGTCGGCATTGTGCTTTTTTTTTAATCCCCATACAATTTCTGTGATTAATGGTCAATGTGAAGGTCCAAGGGATACAGCAAACCTGCACAAGTGCATCGGAAGCTAATAGTAATCTCCCAGGAGCCGCTCAAAGCACAAACTCTTAGAAGATGCACTCTTCTTGTTATTCAGCCGGCATTGTGCCTTTTGTATTTAATCCCGATGCAATTTCTGTGTTTCATGGTCAATGTGAAGGTCCACGTGATACAATAAACCTGCACTGTTGCATCGGAAGATAATACTGCTCTCCCAGGAGCCGCTAAAAGCACAAACTATTAGAAGATTCACTCTTCTTGTACTTCAGTCGGCATTGTGCATTTTGTATTTAATCCCGATGCAATTTATGTGTTTCATGGTCAATGTGAAGGTCCAAGGGATACAATAAACACGCACTGGTGCATCGGAAGCTAATACTGGTCTCCAAGGAGCCGCTCAAAGCACAAACTCTTGGAAGATTCACTCTTCTTGTCCTTAAATCGGCATTGTGCCTTTTGTATTTAATCCGGATGCAATTTCTGTGTTTCATGGTCAATGTGAAGGTCCAAGGGATACAATAAACCTGCACTGGTGCATCGTAACCTAATACTGGTATCCCAGGAGCCGCTCAAATCAAAAACTCTTAGAAGATTCACTCTTCTTGTACTTCAGTCGGCATTGTGCCTTTTGTACTTACTCCCGCTGTAATTTCTGTGTTTCATGGTCAATGTGAAGGTCCAAGAGATACAATAAACCTGCACTGGTGCATCGGAAGCTAATAATGGTCTCCCAGGAGCCGCTCGAAACACAAACTCTTAGAAGATTCACTCTTCTTGTACTTAAGTCGGCATTGTACCTGTTGTATTTAATCCCGATGCAATTTCTGTGTCTGATGGTCAATGTGAAGTTCCAAGGGATACAATAAACCTGCACTGGTGCATCGGAAGCTAATACTGGTCTCTCAGGAGCCGCTCAAAGCACAAACTCTTAGAAGATTCACTCTTCTTGTACTTCAGTCGGCATTGTGCCGTTTGTATTTAATCCCGATTCTATTTCTGTGTTTCATGGTCAATGTGAAGGTCCAAGGGATACAATAAACCTGCACTGGTGCATCGGAAGCTAATACTGGTCTCTCAGGAGCCGCACAAATCACAAACTCTTAGAAAATTCACTCTTCTTTTACTTAAGTCGGCATTGTGCCTATTGTATTTAATCCGGATGCAATTTCTGTGTTTCATGGTCAATGTGAAGGTCCAAGGGATACAATAAACCTGCACTGGTGTATCGGAAGCTAATACTGGTCTCCCAGGAGCCGCTCAAAGCACAAACTCTTAGAAGATTCACTCTTCTTGTACTTCAGTCGGCATTGTGCATTTCGTATTTAATCCCGATGCAATTTCTGTGCTTCATGGTCAATGTGAAGGTCCAAGGGATACAATAAACCTGCACTGGCGCATCGGAAGCTAATACTGGTCTCCCAGGAGCCGCTCAAAGCACAAACTCTTAGAAGATTCACTCTTCTTGTACTTCAGTCGGCATTGTGCCTTTTGTATTCAATCCCGATACACATTCTGTGTTTCATGGTCAATGTGAAGGTCCAAGGGATACAGCAAACCTGCACAAGTGCATCGGAAGCTAATACTGGTCTCCCAGGAGCCGCTCAAAGCACAAACTCTTAGAAGATTCACTCTTCTTGTACTTCAGTCGGCACTGTTCCTTTTGTATTCAATCGCGATACACATCCTGTGTTTCATGGTCAATGTGAAGGTCCAAGTGATACAATAAACCTGCACTGGTGCATCGGAAGCTAATACTGCTCTCCCAGGAGCCGCTAAAAGCACAAACTCTTAGAAGATTCACTCTTCTTGTGCTTCAGTAGGCATTGTGCCTTTTGTATTTAATCCCGATGCAATTTATGTGTTTCATGGTCAATGTGAAGGTCCAAGTAATACAATAAACCAGCACTGGTGCATCGGAAGCTAATACTGGTCTCCAAGGAGCCGCTCAAAGCACAAACTCTTGGAAGATTCACTCTTCTTGTACTTAAATCGGCATTGTGCCTTTTGTATTTAATCCGGATGCAATTTCTGTGTTTCATGGTCAATGTGAAGGTCCAAGGGATACAATAAACCTGCACTGGTGCATCTTAACCTAATACTGGTCTCCCAGGAGCCGCTCAAAGCACAAACTCTTAGAAGATTCACTCTTCTTGTACTTCAGTCGGCATTGTGCCTTTTGTACTTAATCCCGATGCAATTTCTGTGTTTCATGGTCAATGTGAAGGTCCATGGGATACAATAAACCTGCACTGGTGCATCGGAAGCTAATAATGGTCTCCCAGGAGCCGCTCAAAGCACAAACTCTTAGAAGATTCACTCTTCTTGTACTTAAGTCGGCATTGTACCTTTTGTATTTAATCCCGATGCAATTTCTGTGTTTCATGGTCAATGTGAAGGTCCAAGGGATACAATAAACCTGCACTGGTGCATCGGAAGCTAATTATGGTCTCTCAGGATCCGCTCAAAGCACAAACTCTTAGAAGATTCACTCTTCTTGTACTTCAGTCGGCATTGTGCCTTTTCTATTTAATCCCGATTCAATATCTGTGTTTCATGGTCAATGTGAAGGACCAAGGGATACAATAAACATGCAATGGTGCATCGGAAGCTAATACTGGTCTCTCAGGAGCCGCTCAAAGCACAAACTCAGAAAATTCACTCTTCTTTTACTTAAGTCGGCATTGTGCCTATTGTATTTAATCCCGATGCAATTTCTGTGTTTCATGGTCAATGTGAAGGTCCGAGGGATACAATAAACCTGCACTGGTGCATCGGAAGCTAATACTGGTCTCCCAGGAGCCGCTCAAAACACAAACTCTTAGAAGATTCACTCTTCTTGTACTTCAGTCGGCATTGTGCATTTTGTATTTAATCCCGATGCAATTTCTGTGTTTCATGGTCAATGTGAAGGTCCAAGTGATACAATAAACCTGCACTGGTGCATCGGAAGCTAATACTGATCTCCCAGGAGCCGCTAAAAGCACAAAATCTTAGAAGATTCACTCTTCTTGTACATCAGTCGGCATTGTGCATTTTGTATTTAATCCCGATGCAATTTATGTGTTTCATGGTCAATGTGAAGGTCCAAGGGATACAATAAACCTGCACTGGTGCATCGGAAGCTAATACTGGTCTCTCAGGAGCCGCTCAAAGCACAAACTCTTAGGAAATTCACTCTTCTTTTACTTAAGTCGGCATTGTGCCTATTGTATTTAATCCGGATGCAATTTCTGTGTTTCATGGTCAATGTGAAGGTCTGAGGGATACAATAAACCTGCACTGGTGCATCGGAAGCTAATACTGGTCTCCCAGGAGCCGCTCAAAGCACAAACTCTTAGAAGATTCACTCTTCTTCTACTTCAGTCGGCATTGTGCATTTCGTATTTAATCAAGATGCAATTTCTGTGCTTCATGGTCCATGTGAAGGTCCAAGGGATACAATAAACCTGCACTGGTGCATCGGAAGCTAATACTGGTCTCCCAGGAGACGCTCAAAGCACAAACTCTTAGAAGATTCACTCTTCTTTTACTTCAGTCGGCATTGTGTTTTTTTTTTAATCCCCATACAATTTCTGTGTTTCATGGTCAATGTGAAGGTCCAAGGGATACAGCAAACCTGCACAAGTGCATCGGAAGCTAATACTGTTCTCCCAGGAGCCGCTCAAAGCACAAACTCTTAGAAGATTCACTCTTCTTGAACTTCAGTCGGCATTGTGCCTTTTGTATTCAATCCCGATACACATTCTGTGTTTTTAATGGTCAATGTGAAGGTCCAAGGGATACAGTAAACCTGCACTGGTGCATCGGAATCTAATACTGGTCTCCCAGGAGCCGCTCAAAGCACAAACTCTTAGAAGATTCACTCTTCTTGTACTTCAGTCGGCATTGTGCTTTTTTTTTAATCCCCATACAATTTCTGTGTTTCATGGTCAATGTGAAGGTCCAAGGGATACAGCAAACCTGCACAAGTGCATCGGAAGCTAATACTGTTCTCCCAGGAGCCGCTCAAAGCACAAACTATTAGAAGATTCACTCTTCTTGTACTTCAGTCGGCATTGGGCCTTTTGTATTTAATCCCGATGCAATTTATGTGTTTCATGGTCAATGTGAAGGTCCAAGTGATACAATAAACCTGCACTGGTGCATCGGAAGCTAATAATGGTCTCTCAGGAGCCGCTCAAAGCACAAACTCTTAGAAGATTCACTCTTCTTGTACTTCAGTCGGCATTGTGCCTTTTGTATTTAATCCCGATTCTATTTCTGTGTTTCATGGTCAATGTGAAGGTCCGAGGGATACAATAAACCTGCACTGGTGCATCGGAAGCTAATACTGGTCTCCCAGGAGCCGCTCAAAACACAAACTCTTAGAAGATTCAATCTTCCTGTACTTCAGTCGGCATTGTGCATTTCGTATTTAATCCCGATGCAATTTCTATGCTTCATGGTCAATGTGAAGGTCCAAGGGATACAATAAACCTGCACTGGTGCATCGGAAGCTAATACTGCTCTCCCAGGAGCCGCTCAAAGGACAAACTCTTAGAAGATTCACTCTTCTTGTACTTCAGTCGGCATTGTGCGTTTTGTATTTAATCCCGATGCAATTTCTGTGTTTCATGGTCAATGTGAAGGTCCAAGTGATACAATAAACCTGCACTGGTGCATCGGAAGCTAATACTGCTCTCCCAGGAGCCGCTAAAAGCACAAACTCTTAGAAGATTCACTATTCTTGTACTTCAGTCGGCATTGTGCCTTTTGTACTTAATCCCGATGCAATTTCTGTGTTTCATGGTCAATGTGAAGGTCCAAGGGATACAATAAACCTGCACTGGTGCATCGGAAGCTAATAATGGTCTCCCAGGAGCCGCTCAAAGCACAAACTCTTAGAAGATTTACTCTTCTTGTACTTAAGTCGGCATTGTACCTTTTGTATTTAATCCCGATGCAATTTCTGTGTTTGATGGTCAATGTGAAGTTCCAAGCGATACAATAAACCTGCAATGGTGCATTGGAAGTTAATACTGGTCTCTCAGGAGCCGCTCAAAGCACAAACTCTTATAAGATTCACTCTTCTTGTACTTCAGTCGGCATTGTGCCTTTTGTATTTAATCACGAATCAATTTCTGTGTTTCATGGTCAATGTGAAGGTCCAAGGTATACAATAAACCAGCACTGGTGCATCGGAAGCTAATACTGGTCTCTCAGGAGCCGCTCAAAGCACAAACTCTTAGAAAATTTACTCTTCTTTTACTTAAGTCGGCATTGTGCCTATTGTATTTAATCCGGATGCAATTTCTGTGTTTCATGGTCAATGTGAAGGTCAGAGGGATACAACAAACCTGCACTGGTGCATCGGAAGCTAATACTGGTCTCCCAGGAGCCGCTCAAAGCACAAACTCTTAGAAGATTCACTCTTCTTGTACTTCAGTCGGCATTGTGCATTTCGTATTTAATCCCGATGCAATTTCTGTGCTTCATGGTCAATGTGAAGGTCCAAGGGATACAATAAACCTGCACTGGTGCATCGGAAGCTAATACTGGTCTCCCAGGAGCCGCTCAAAGCACAAACTCTTAGAAGATTCACTCTTCTTTTACTTCAGTCGGCATTGTGCTTTTTTTTTTTAATCCCCATACAATTTCTGTGTTTCCTGGTCAATGTGAAGGTCCAAGGGATACAGCAAACCTGCACAAGTGCATCGGAAGCTAATACTGTTCTCCCAGGAGCCGCTCAAAGCACAAACTCTTAGAAGATTCACTCTTCTTGTACTTCAGTCGGCATTGTGCCTTTTGTATTCAATCCCGATACACATTCTGTGTTTCATGGTCAATGTGAAGGTCCAAGGGATACAGTAAACCTGCACTGGTGCATCGGAATCTAATACTGGTCTCCCAGGAGCCGCTCAAAGCACAAACTCTTAGAAGATTCACTCTTCTTGTACTTCAGTCGGCATTGTGCCTTTTGTATTTAATCCCGATGCAATTTATGTGTTTCATGGTCAATGTGAAGGTCCAAGGGATACAATAAACCAGCACTGGTGCATCGGAAGCTAATAGTGGTCTCCAAGGAGCCGCTCAAAGCACAAACTCTTGAAAGATTCACTCGTCTTGTACTTAAATCGGCATTGTGCCTTTTGTATTTAATCCGGATGCAATTTCTGTGTTTCATGGTCAATGTGAAGGTCCAAGGGATACAATAAACCTGCACTGGTGCATCGGAAGCTAATAATGGTCTCCCAGGAGCCGCTCGAAACACAAACTCTTAGAAGATTCACTCTTCTTGTACTTAAGTCGGCATTGTACCTTTTGTATTTAATCCCGATGCAATTTCTGTGTTTCATGGTCAATGTGAAGGTCCAAGGGATACAATAAACCTGCACTGGTGCATCGGAAGCTAATACTGGTCTCTCAGGAGCCGCTCAAAGCACAAACTCTTAGAAAATTTACTCTTCTTTTACTTAAGTCGGCATTGTGCCTATTGTATTTAATCCGGATGCAATTTCTGTGTTTCATGGTCAATGTGAAGGTCAGAGGGATACAATAAACCTGCACTGGTGCATCGGAAGCTAATACTGGTCTCCCAGGAGCCGCTCAAAGCACAAACTCTTAGAAGATTCACTCTTCTTGTACTTCAGTCGGCATTGTGCATTTCGTATTTAATCCCGATGCAATTTCTGTGCTTCATGGTCAATGTGAAGGTCCAAGGGATACAATAAACCTGCACTGGTGCATCGGAAGCTAATACTGGTCTCCCAGGAGCCGCTCAAAGCACAAACTCTTAGAAGATTCACTCTTCTTTTACTTCAGTCGGCATTGTGCTTTTTTTTTTTAATCCCCATACAATTTCTGTGTTTCCTGGTCATGTGAAGGTCCAAGGGATACAGCAAACCTGCACAAGTGCATCGGAAGCTAATACTGTTCTCCCAGGAGCCGCTCAAAGCACAAACTCTTAGAAGATTCACTCTTCTTGTACTTCAGTCGGCATTGTGCCTTTTGTATTCAATCCCGATACACATTCTGTGTTTCATGGTCAATGTGAAGGTCCAAGGGATACAGTAAACCTGCACTGGTGCATCGGAATCTAATACTGGTCTCCCAGGAGCCGCTCAAAGCACAAACTCTTAGAAGATTCACTCTTCTTGTACTTCAGTCGGCATTGTGCCTTTTGTATTTAATCCCGATGCAATTTATGTGTTTCATGGTCAATGTGAAGGTCCAAGGGATACAATAAACCAGCACTGGTGCATCGGAAGCTAATAGTGGTCTCCAAGGAGCCGCTCAAAGCACAAACTCTTGAAAGATTCACTCGTCTTGTACTTAAATCGGCATTGTGCCTTTTGTATTTAATCCGGATGCAATTTCTGTGTTTCATGGTCAATGTGAAGGTCCAAGGGATACAATAAACCTGCACTGGTGCATCGGAAGCTAATAATGGTCTCCCAGGAGCCGCTCGAAACACAAACTCTTAGAAGATTCACTCTTCTTGTACTTAAGTCGGCATTGTACCTTTTGTATTTAATCCCGATGCAATTTCTGTGTTTCATGGTCAATGTGAAGGTCCAAGGGATACAATAAACCTGCACTGGTGCATCGGAAGCTAATACTGGTCTCTCAGGAGCCGCTCAAAGCACAAACTCTTAGAAGATTCACTCTTCTTGTACTTCAGTCGGCTTTGTGCCTTTTGTATTTAATCCCGATTCTATTTCTGTGTTTCATGTTCAATGTGAAGGTCCAAGGGATACAATAAACCTGCACTGGTGCATCGAAAGCTAATACTGGTCTCTCAGGAGCCGCTCAAAGCACAAACTCTTAGAAAATTCACTCTTCTCTTACTTAGGTCGGCATTGTGCCTATTATATTTAATCCCGATGCAATTTCTGTGTTTCATGGTCAATGTAAAGGTTCGAGGGATACAATAAGCCTGCACTGGTGCATCGGAAGCTAATACTGGTCTCCCAGGAGCCGCTCAAAGCACAAACTCTTAGAAGATTCACTCTTCTTGTACTTCAGTCGGTATTGTGCATTTCGTATTTAATCCCGATGCAATTTCTGTGTTTCATGGTCAATGTGAAGGTCCAAGGGATACAATAAACCTGCACTGGTGCATCGGAAGCTAATACTGGTCTCCTAGGAGCCGCTCAAAACACAAACTCTTAGAAGATTCACTCTTCTTGTACTTCAGTGAGCATTGTGCTTTTCTTTTAATACACATACAATTTCTGTGTTTCATGGTCAATGTGAAGGTCCAAGGGATACAGCAAACCTGCACAAGTGCATCCGAAGCTAATACTGTTCTCCCAGGAGCCGCTCAAAACACAAACTCTTAGAAGATTCACTCTTCTTGTACTTCAGTCGGCATTGTGCCTTTTGTATTTAATCCCGATGCAATTTCTGTGTTTCATGGTCAATGTGAAGGTCCAAGTGATACAATAAACCTGCACTGTTGCATCGGAAGCTAATACTGCTCTCCCAGGAACCGCTCAAAGCACAAACTCTTAGAAGATTCACTCCTCTTGTACTTCAGTCGGCATTGTGCATTTTGTATTTAATCCCGATGCAATTTATGTGTTTCATGGTCAATGTGAAGGTGCAAGGGATACAATAAACCTGCACTGGTGCATCGGAAGCTAATACTGGTCTCTCAGGAGCCGCTCAAAGCACAAACTCTTAGAAGATTCACTCTTCTTGTACTTCAGTCGGCATTGTGCCTTTTGTATTTAATCCCGATTCTATTTCGGTGTTTCATGTTCAATGTGAAGGTCCAAGGGATACAATAAACCTGCACTGGTGCATCGGAAGCTAATACTGCTCTCCCAAGAGCCGCTCAAAGCACAAACTCTTAGAAGATTCACTCTTCTTGTACTTCAGTCGGCATTGTGCATTTTGTATTTAATCCCGATGCAATTTCTGTGTTTCATGGTCAATGTGAAGGTCCAAGTGATACAATAAACCTGCACTGGTGCATCGGAAGCTAATACTGCTCTCCCAGGAGCCGCTAAAAGCACAAACTCTTAGAAGATTCACTCTTCTTGTACTTCAGTCGGCATTGTGCATTTTGTATTCAATCCCGATGCAATTTATGTGTTTCATGGTCAATGTGAAGGTCCAAGGGATACAATAAACCTGCACTGGTGCATCGGAAGGTAATACTGGTCTCCAAGGAGCCGCTCAAAGCACAAACTCTTGGAAGATTCACTCTTCTTGTACTTAAATCGGCATTGTGCCTTTTGTATTTAATCCGGATGCAACTTCTGTGTTTCATGGTCAATGTGGAGGTCCAAGGGATACAATAAACCTGCACTGGTGCATCGGAAGCTAATACTGCTCTCCCAGGAGCCGCTAAAAGCACAAACTCTTAGAAGATTCACTCTTCTTGTACTTGAGGCGGCATTGTGCATTTTGTATTTAATCCCGATGCAATTTATGTGTTTCATGGTCAATGTGAAGGTCCAAGGGATACAATAAACCAGCACTGGTGCATCGGAAGCTAATAGTGGTCTCCAAGGAGCCGCTCAAAGCACAAACTCTTGGAAGATTCACTCATCTTGTACTTAAATCGGCATTGTGCCTTTTGCATTTAATCTGGATGCAATTTCTGTGTTTCATGGTCAATGTGAAGGTCCAAGGGATACAATAAACCTGCACTGGCGCATCGTAACCTAATACTGGTCTCCCAGGAGCCGCTCAAAGCACAAACTCTTAGAAGATTCACTCTTCTTGTACTCCAGTCGGCATTTTGCCTTTTGTACTTAATCCCGATGCAATTTCTGTGTTTCATGGTCAATGTGAAGGTCCATGGGATACAATAAACCTGCACTGGTGCATCGGAAGCTAATACTGGTCTCTCAGGAGCCGCTCAAAGCACAAACTCTTAGAAAATTCACTCTTCTTGTACTTAAGTCGGCATTGTGCCTATTGTATTTAATCCCGATGCAATTTCTGTGTTTCATGGTCAATGTGAAGGTCCGAGGGATACAATAAACCTGCACTGGTGCATCGGAAGCTAATACTGGTCTCCCAGGAGCCGCTCAAAACACAAACTCTTAGAAGATTTACTCTTCTTGTACTTCAGTCGGCATTGTGCATTTCGTATTTAATCCCGATGCAATTTCTATGCTTCATGGTCAATGTGAAGGTCCAAGGGATACAATAAACCTGCACTGGTGCATCGGAAGCTAATACTGCTCTCCCAGGAGCCGCTCAAAGGACAAACTCTAAGAAGATTCACTCTTCTTGTACTTCAGTCGGCATTGTGCATTTTGTATTTAATCCCGATGCAATTTCTGTGTTTCATGGTCAATGTGAAGGTCCAAGTGATACAATAAACCTGCACTGGTGCATCGGAAGCTAATACTGCTCTCCCAGGAGCCGCTCAAAGCACAAACTCTTAGAAGATTCACTCTTCTTGTACTTCAGTCGTCATTGTGCCATTTGTATTTAATCCCAATGCAATTTATGTGTTTCATGGTCAATGTGAAGGTCCAAGGGATACAATAAACCAGCATTGGTGCATCGGAAGCTAATAGTGGTCTCCAAGGAGCCGCTCAAATCACAAACTCTTGAAAGATTCACTCATCTTCTACTTAAATCGGCATTGTGCCTTTTGTATTTAATCCGGATGCAATTACTGTGTTTCATGGTCAATGTGAAGGTCCAAGGGATACAATAAACCTGCACTGGTGCATCGGAAGCTAATACTGGTCTCTCAGGAGCCGCTCAAAGCACAAACTCTTAGAAGATTCACTCTTCTTGTACTTCAGTCGGCATTGTGCTTTTTTTTTAATACCCATACAATTTCTGTGTTTCATGGTCAATGTGAAGGTAAAAGGGATACAGCAAACCTGCACAAGTGCATCGGAAGCTAATACTGTTCTCCCAGGAGCCGCTCAAAACACAAACTCTTAGAAGATTCACTCTTCTTGTACTTCAGTCGGCATTGTGCCTTTTGTATTGAATCCCGATGCAATTTCTGTGTTTCATGGTCAATGTGAAGGTCCAAGTGATACAATAAACCTGCAGTGTTGCATCGGAAGCTAATACTGCTCTCCCAGGAACCGCTCAAAGCACAAACTCTTAGAAGATTCACTCTTCTTGTACTTCAGTCGGCATTGTGCATTTTGTATTTAATCCCGATGCAATTTATGTGTTTCATGGTCAATGTGAAGGTCCAAGGGATACAATAAACCTGCACTGGTGCATCGGAAGCTAATACTGGTCTCTCAGGAGCCGCTCAAAGCACAAACTCTTAGAAGATTCACTCTTCTTGTACTTCAGTCGGCATTGTGCCTTTTGTATTTAATCCCGATTCTATTTCGGTGTTTCATGTTCAATGTGAAGGTCCAAGGGATACAATAAACCTGCACTGGTGCATCGGAAGCTAATACTGGTCTCTCAGGAGCCGCTCAAGGCACAAACTCTTAGAAAATTCAATCTTCTTTTACTTAAGTCGGCATTGTGCCTATTGTATTTAATCCCGATGCAATTTCTGTGTTTCATGGTCAATGTGAAGGTCCGAGGGATACAATAAACCTGCACTGGTGCATCGGAAGCTAATACTGGTCTCCCAGGTGCCGCTCAAAACACAAACTCTTAGAAGATTCACTCTTCTTGTACTTCAGTCGGCTTTGTGCATTTCGTATTTAATCCCGATGCAATTTCTATGCTTCATGGTCAATGTGAAGGTCCAAGGGATACAATAAACCTGCACTGGTGCATCGGAAGCTAATACTGCTCTCCCAGGAGCCGCTCAAAGCACAAACTCTTAGAAGATTCACTCTTCTTGTACTTCAGTCGGCATTGTGCATTTTGTATTTAATCCCGATGCAATTTCTGTGTTTCATGGTCAATGTGAAGGTCCAAGTGATACAATAAACCTGCACTGGTGCATCGGAAGCTAATACTGCTCTCCCAGGAGCCGCTAAAAGCACAAACTCTTAGAAGATTCACTATTCTTGTACTTCAGTCGGCATTGTGCCTTTTGTACTTAATCCCGATGCAATTTCTGTGTTTCATGGTCAATGTGAAGGTCCAAGGGATACAATAAACCTGCACTGGTGCATCGGAAGCTAATAATGGTCTCCCAGGAGCCGCTCAAAGCACAAACTCTTAGAAGATTTACTCTTCTTGTACTTAAGTCGGCATTGTACCTTTTGTATTTAATCCTGATGCAATTTCTGTGTTTGATGGGCAATGTGATGTTCCAAGCGATACAATAAACCTGCAATGGTGCATTGGAAGCTAATACTGGTCTCTCAGGAGCCGCTCAAAGCACAAACTCTTATAAGATTCACTCTTCTTGTACTTCAGTCGGCATTGTGCCTTTTGTATTTAATCCCGAATCAATTTCTGCGTTTCATGGTCAATGTGAAGGTCCAAGGTATACAATAAACCAGCACTGGTGCATCGGAAGCTAATACTGGTCTCTCAGGAGCCGCTCAAAGCACAAACTCTTAGAAAATTTACTCTTCTTTTACTTAAGTCGGCATTGTGCCTATTGTATTTAATCCGGATGCAATTTCTGTGTTTCATTGTCAATGTGAAGGTCAGAGGGATACAATAAACCTGCACTGGTGCATCAGAAGCTAATACTGGTCTCCCAGGAGCCGCTCAAAGCACAAACTCTTAGAAGATTCACTCTTCTTGTACTTCAGTCGGCATTGTACGTTTCGTATTTAATCCCGATGCAATTTCTGTGCTTCATGGTCAATGTGAAGGTCCAAGGGATACAATAAACCTGCACTGGTGCATCGGAAGCTAATACTGGTCTCCCAGGAGCCGCTCAAAGCACAAACTCTTAGAAGATTCACTCTTCTTTTACTTCAGTCGGCATTGTGCTTTTTTTTTTTAATCCCCATACAATTTCTGTGCTTCCTGGTCAATGTGAAGGTCCAAGGGATACAGCAAACCTGCACAAGTGCATCGGAAGCTAATACTGTTCTCCCAGGAGCCGCTCAAAGCACAAACTCTTAGAAGATTCACTCTTCTTGTACTTCAGTCGGCATTGTGCCTTTTGTATTCAATCCCGATACACATTCTGTGTTTCATGGTCAATGTGAAGGTCCAAGGGATACAGTAAACCTGCACTGGTGCATCGGAATCTAATACTGGTCTCCCAGGAGCCGCTCAAAGCACAAACTCTTAGAAGATTCACTCTTCTTGTACTTCAGTCGTCATTGTGCCATTTGTATTTAATCCCGATGCAATTTATGTGTTTCATGGTCAATGTGAAGGTCCAAGGGATACAATAAACCAGCATTGGTGCATCGGAAGCTAATAGTGGTCTCCAAGGAGCCGCTCAAATCATAAACTCTTGAAAGATTCACTCATCTTCTACTTAAATCGGCATTGTGCCTTTTGTATTTAATCCGGATGCAATTTCTGTGTTTCATGGTCAATGTGAAGGTCCAAGGGATACAATAAACCTGCACTGGTGCATCGGAAGCTAATACTGGTCTCTCAGGAGCCGCTCAAAGCACAAACTCTTAGAAGATTCACTCTTCTTGTACTTCAGTCGGCATTGTGCCTTTTGTATTTAATCCCGATTCTATTTCTGTGTTTCATGTTCAATGTGAAGGTCCAAGGGATACAATAAACCTGCACTGGTGCATCGAAAGCTAATACTGGTCTCTCAGGAGCCGCTCAAAGCACAAACTCTTAGAAAATTCAGTCTTCTTTTACTTAGGTCGGCATTGTGCCTATTATATTTAATCCCGATGCAATTTCTGTGTTTCATGGTCAATGTAAAGGTTCGAGGGATACAATAAGCCAGCACTGGTGCATCGGAAGCTAATACTGGTCTCCCAGGAGCCGCTCAAAGCACAAACTCTTAGAAGATACACTCTTCTTGTACTTCAGTCGGTATTGTGCATTTCGTATTTAATCCCGATGCAATTTCTGTGTTTCATGGTCAATGTGAAGGTCCAAGGGATACAATAAACCTGCACTTGTGCATCAGAAGCTAATACTGGTCTCCCAGGACCGGTCAAAACACAAACTCTTAGAAGATTCACTCTTCTTGTACTTCAGTCGGCATTGTGCTTTTTTTTTAATACCCATACAATTTCTGTGTTTCATGGTCAATGTGAAGGTAAAAGGGATACAGCAAACCTGCACAAGTGCATCGGAAGCTAATACTGTTCTCCCAGGAGCCGCTCAAAACACAAACTCTTAGAAGATTCACTCTTCTTGTACTTCAGTCGGCATTGTGCCTTTTGTATTGAATCCCGATGCAATTTCTGTGTTTCATGGTCAATGTGAAGGTCCAAGTGATACAATAAACCTGCAGTGTTGCATCGGAAGCTAATACTGCTCTCCCAGGAACCGCTCAAAGCACAAACTCTTAGAAGATTCACTCTTCTTGTACTTCAGTCGGCATTGTGCATTTTGTATTTAATCCCGATGCAATTTATGTGTTTCATGGTCAATGTGAAGGTCCAAGGGATACAATAAACCTGCACTGGTGCATCGGAAGCTAATACTGGTCTCTCAGGAGCCGCTCAAAGCACAAACTCTTAGAAGATTCACTCTTCTTGTACTTCAGTCGGCATTGTGCCTTTTGTATTTAATCCCGATTCTATTTCGGTGTTTCATGTTCAATGTGAAGGTCCAAGGGATACAATAAACCTGCACTGGTGCATCGGAAGCTAATACTGGTCTCTCAGGAGCCGCTCAAGGCACAAACTCTTAGAAAATTCAATCTTCTTTTACTTAAGTCGGCATTGTGCCTATTGTATTTAATCCCGATGCAATTTCTGTGTTTCATGGTCAATGTGAAGGTCCGAGGGATACAATAAACCTGCACTGGTGCATCGGAAGCTAATACTGGTCTCCCAGGTGCCGCTCAAAACACAAACTCTTAGAAGATTCACTCTTCTTGTACTTCAGTCGGCTTTGTGCATTTCGTATTTAATCCCGATGCAATTTCTATGCTTCATGGTCAATGTGAAGGTCCAAGGGATACAATAAACCTGCACTGGTGCATCGGAAGTTAATACTGCTCTCCCAGGAGCCGCTCAAAGCACAAACTCTTAGAAGATTCACTCTTCTTGTACTTCAGTCGGCATTGTGCATTTTGTATTTAATCCCGATGCAATTTCTGTGTTTCATGGTCAATGTGAAGGTCCAAGTGATACAATAAACCTGCACTGGTGCATCGGAAGCTAATACTGCTCTCCCAGGAGCCGCTAAAAGCACAAACTCTTAGAAGATTCACTCTTCTTGTACTTCAGTCGGCATTGTGCATTTTGTATTTAATCCCGATGCAATGTATGTGTTTCATGGTCAATGTGAAGATCCAAGGGATACAATAAACCTGCACTGGTGCATCGGAAGCTAATACTGGTCTCCAAGGAGCCGCTCAAAGCACAAACTCTTGGAAGATTCACTATTCTTGTACTTAAATCGGCATTGTGCCTTTTGTATTTAATCCGGATGCAATTTCTGTGTTTCATGGTCAATGTGAAGGTCCAAGGGATACAATAAACCTGCACTGGTGCATCGGAAGCTAATACTGCTCTCCCAGGAGCTGCTAAAAGCACAAACTCTTAGAAGATTCACTCTTCTTGCACTTCAGGCGGCATTGTGCATTTTGTATTTAATCTCGATGCAATTTATGTGTTTCATGGTCAATGTGAAGGTCCAAGGGATACAATAAACCTGCACTGGTGCATCGAAAGCTAATAGTGGTCTCCAAGGAGCCGCTCAAAGCACAAACTCTTGGAAGATTGACTCATCTTGTACTTAAATCGGCATTGTGCCTTTTGTATTTAATCTGGATGCAATTTCTGTGTTTCATGGTCAATGTGAAGGTCCAAGGGATACAATAAACCTGCACTGGTGCATCGTAACCTAATACTGGTCTCCCAGGGGCCGCTCAAAGCACAAACTCTTAGAAGATTCACTCTTCTTGTACTCCAGTCGGCATTGCGCCTTTTGTACTTAATCCCGAATCAATTTCTGTGTTTCATGGTCAATGTGAAGGTCCATGGGATACAATAAACCTGCACTGGTGCATCGGAAGCTAATAATGGTCTCCCAGGAGCCGCTCAAAGCACAAACTCTTAGAAGATTCACTGTTCTTGTACTTAAGTCGGCATTGTACATTTTGTATTTAATCCCGATGCAATTTCTGTGTTTCATGCTCAATGTGAAGGTCCAAGGGATACAATAAACCTGCACTGGTGCATCGGAAGCTAATAATGGTCTCCCAGGAGCCGCTCAAAGCACAAACTCTTAGAAGATTCACTCTTCTTGTACTTAAGTCGGCATTGTACCTTTTGTATTTAATCCCGATGCAATTTCTGTGTTTCATGGTCAATGTGAAGGTCCAAGGGATACAATAAACCTGCACTGGTGCATCGGAAGCTAATAATGGTCTCTCAGGAGCCGCTCAAAGCACAAACTCTTAGAAGATTCACTCTTCTTGTACTTCAGTCGGCATTGTGCCTTTTGTATTTAATCCCGATTCAATTTCTGTGTTTCATGGTCAATGTGAAGGTCCAAGGGATACAATAAACATGCAATGGTGCATCGGAAGCTAATACTGGTCTCTCAGGAGCCGCTCAAAGCACAAACTCTTAGAAAATTCACTCTTCTTTTACTTAAGTCGGCATTGTGCCTATTGTATTTAATCCCGATGCAATTTCTGTGTTTCATGGTCAATGTGAAGGTCCGAGGGATACAATAAACCTGCACTGGTGCATCGGAAGCTAATACTGGTCTCCCAGGAGCCGCTCAAAACACAAACTCTTAGAAGATTCACTCTTCTTGTACTTCAGTCGGCATTGTGCATTTCGTATTTAATCCCGATGCAATTTCTATGCTTCATTGTCAATGTGAAGGTCCAAGGGATACAATAAACCTGCACTGGTGCATCGGAAGCTAATACTGCTCTCCCAGGAGCCGCTCAAAGCACAAACTCTTAGAAGATTCACTCTTCTTGTACTTCAGTCGGCATTGTGCATTTTGTATTTAATCCCGATGCAATTTCTGTGTTTCATGGTCAATGTGAAGGTCCAAGTGATACAATAAACCTGCACTGGTGCATCGGAAGCTAATACTGCTCTCCCAGGAGCCGCTAAAAGCACAAACTCTTAGAAGATTCACTCTTCTTGTACTTCAGTCGGCATTGTGCATTTTGTATTTAATCCCGATGCAATTTATGTGTTTCATGGTCAATGTGAAGGTCCAAGGGATACAATAAACCTGCACTGGTGCATCGGAAGCTAATACTGGTCTCCAAGGAGCCGCTCAAAGCACAAACTCTTGGAAGATTCACTCTTCTTGTACTTAAATCGGCATTGTGCCTTTTGTATTTAATCCGGATGCAATTTCTGTGTTTCATGGTCAATGTGAAGGTCCAAGGGATACAATAAACCTGCACTGGTGCATCGGAAGCTAATACTGCTCTCCCAGGAGCCGCTAAAAGCACAAACTCTTAGAAAATTTACTCTTCTTTTACTTAAGTCGGCATTGTGCCTATTGTATTTAATCCGGATGCAATTTCTGTGTTTCATGGTCAATGTGAAGGTCAGAGGGATACAATAAACCTGCACTGGTGCATCGGAAGCTAATACTGGTCTCCCAGGAGCCGCTCAAAGCACAAACTCTTAGAAGATTCACTCTTCTTGTACTTCAGTCGGCATTGTGCATTTCGTATTTAATCCCGATGCAATTTCTGTGCTTCATGGTCAATGTGAAGGTCCAAGAGATACAATAAACCTGCACTGGTGCATCGGAAGCTAATACTGGTCTCTCAGGAGCCGCTCAAAGCACAAACTCTTAGAAGATTCACTCTTCTTGTACTTCAGTCGGCATTGTGCCTTTTGTATTTAATCCCGATTCTATTTCTGTGTTTCATATTCAATGTGAAGGTCCAAGGGATACAATAAACCTGCACTGGTGCATCGGAAGCTAATACTGGTCTCTCAGGAGCCGCTCAAAGCACAAACTCTTAGAAAATTCACTGTTCTTTTACTTAAGTCGGCATTGTGCCTATTGTATTTAATCCCGATGCAATTTCTGTGTTTCATGGTCAATGTGAAGGTCCGAGTGATACAATAAACCTGCACTGGTGCATCGGAAGCTAATACTGGTCTCCCAGGAGCCGCTCAAAACACAAACTCTTAGAAGATTCACTCTTCTTGTACTTCAGTCGGCATTGTGCATTTCGTATTTAATCCCGATGCAATTTCTATGCTTCATGGTCAATGTGAAGGTCCAAGGGATACAATAAACCTGCACTGGTGCATCGGAAGCTAATACTGCTCTCCCAGGAGCCGCTCAAAGGACAAACTCTTAGAAGATTCACTCTTCTTGTACTTCAGTCGGCATTGTGCATTTTGTATTTAATCCCGATGCAATTTCTGTGTTTCATGGTCAATGTGAAGGTCCAAGTGATACAATAAACCTGCACTGGTGCATCGGAAGCTAATACTGCTCTCCCAGGAGCTGCTAAAAGCACAAACTCTTAGAAGACTCACTATTCTTGTACTTCAGTCGGCATTGTGCCTTTTGTACTTAATCCCGATGCAATTTCTGTGTTTCATGGTCAATGTGAAGGTCCAAGGGATACACTAAACCTGCACTGGTGCATCGGAAGCTAATAATGGTCTCCCAGGAGCCGCTCAAAGCACAAACTCTTAGAAGATTTGCCCTTCTTGTACTTAAGTCGGCATTGTACCTTTTGTATTTAATCCCGATGCAATTTCTATGTTTGATGGTCAATGTGAAGTTCCAAGCGATACAATAAACCTGCAATGGTGCATTGGAAGCTAATACTGGTCTCTCAGGAGCCGCTCAAAGCACAAACTCTTATAAGATTCACTCTTCTTGTACTTCAGTCGGCATTGTGCCTTTTGTATTTAATCCCGAATCAATTTCTGTGTTTCATGGTCAATGTGAAGGTCCAAGGTATACAATAAACCAGCACTGGTGCATCGGAAGCTAATACTGGTCTCTCAGGAGCCGCTCAAAGCACAAACTCTTAGAAAATTTACTCTTCTTTTACTTAAGTCGGCATTGTGCCTATTGTATTTAATCCGGATGCAATTTCTGTGTTTCATGGTCAATGTGAAGGTCAGAGGGATACAATAAACCTGCACTGGTGCATCGGAAGCTAATACTGGTCTCCCAGGAGCCGCTCAAAGGAGAAACTCTTAGAAGATTCACTCTTCTTGTACTTCAGGCGGCATTGTGCATTTTGTATTTAATCCCGATGCAATTTATGTGTTTCATGGTCAATGTGAAGGTCCAAGGGATACAATAAACCAGCACTGGTGCATCGGAAGCTAATAGTGGTCTCCAAGGAGCCGCTCAAAGCACAAACTCTTGGAAGATTCACTCATCTTGTACTTAAATCGGCATTGTGCCTTTTGTATTTAATCTGGATGCAATTTCTGTGTTTCATGGTCAATGTGAAGGTCCAAGGGATACAATAAACCTGCACTGGTGCATCGTAACCTAATACTGGTCTCCCAGGGGCCGCTCAAAGCACAAACTCTTAGAAGATTCACTCTTCTTGTACTCCAGTCGGCATTGTACCTTTTGTATTTAATCCCGATGCAATTTCTGTATTTCATGGTCAATGTGAAGGTCCATGGGATACAATAAACCTGCACTGGTGCATCGGAAGCTAATAATGGTCCCCCAGGAGCCGCTCAAAGCACAAACTCTTAGAAGATTCACTGTTCTTGTACTTAAGTCGGCATTGTACATTTTGTATTTAATCCCGATGCAATTTCTGTGTTTCATGGTCAATGTGAAGGTCCAAGGGATACAATAAACCTGCACTGGTGCATCGGAAGCTAATAATGGTCTCCCAGGAGCCGCTCAAAGCACAAACTCTTAGAAGATTCACTCTTCTTGTACTTAAGTCGGCATTGTACCTTTTGTATTTAATCCCGATGCAATTTCTGTGTTTCATGGTCAATGTGAAGGTCCAAGGGATACAATAAACCTGCACTGGTGCATCGGAAGCTAATAATGGTCTCTCAGGAGCCGCTCAAAGCACAAACTCTTAGAAGATTCACTCTTCTTGTACTTCAGTCGGCATTGTGCATTTTGTATTTAATCCCGATTCAATTTCTGTGTTTCATGGTCAATGTGAAGGTCCAAGGGATACAATAAACATGCAATGGTGCATCGGAAGCTAATACTGGTCTCTCAGGAGCCGCTCAAAGCACAAACTCTTAGAAAATTCACTCTTCTTTTACTTAAGTCGGCATTGTGCCTATTGTATTTAATCCCGATGCAATTTCTGTGTTTCATGGTCAATGTGAAGGTCCGAGGGATACAATAAACCTGCACTGGTGCATCGGAAGCTAATACTGGTCTCCCAGGAGCCGCTCAAAACACAAACTATTAGAAGATTCACTCTTCTTGTACTTCAGTCGGCATTGTGCATTTCGTATTTAATCCCGATGCAATTTCTATGCTTCATGGTCAATGTGAAGGTCCAAGGGAAACAATAAACCTGCACTGGTGCATCGGAAGCTAAATCTGCTCTCCCAGGAGCCGCTCAAAGCACAAACTCTTAGAAGATTCACTCTTCTTGTACTTCAGTCGGCATTGTGCATTTTGTATTTAATCCCGATGCAATTTCTGTGCTTCATGGTCAATGTGAAGGTCCAAGGGATACAATAAACCTGCACTGGTGCATCGGAAGCTAATACTGGTCTCTCAGGAGCCGCTCAAAGCACAAACTCTTCGAAGATTCACTCTTCTTTTACTTCAGTCGGCATTGTGCCTTTTGTATTCAATCCCGATACACATTCTGTGTTTCATGGTCAATGTGAAGGTCCAAGGGATACAGTAAACCTGCACTGGTGCATCGGAATCTAATACTGGTCTCCCAGGAGCCGCTCAAAGCACAAACTCTTAGAAGATTCACTCTGCTTGTACTTCAGTCGGCATTGTGCCTTTTGTATTTAATCCCGATGCAATTTATGTGTTTCATGGTCAATGTGAAGGTCCAAGGGATACAATAAACCAGCACTGGTGCATCGGAAGCTAATAGTGGTCTCCAAGGAGCCGCTCAAAGCACAAACTCTTGAAAGATTCACTCATCTTGTACTTAAATCGGCATTGTGCCTTTTGTATTTAATCCGGATGCAATTTCTGTGTTTCATGGTCAATGTGAAGGTCCAAGGGATACAATAAACCTGCACTGGTGCATCGGAAGCTAATAATGGTCTCCCAGGAGCCGCTCGAAACACAAACTCTTAGAAGATTCACTCTTCTTGTACTTAAGTCGGCATTGTACCTTTTGTATTTAATCCCGATGCAATTTCTGTGTTTCATGGTCAATGTGAAGGTCCAAGGGATACAATAAACCTGCACTGGTGCATCGGAAGCTAATACTGGTCTCTCAGGAGCCGCTCAAAGCACAAACTCTTAGAAGATTCACACTTCTTGTACTTCAGTCGGCATTGTGCCTTTTGTATTTAATCCCCATTCTATTTCTGTGTTTCATGTTCAATGTGAAGGTCCAAGGGATACAATAAACCTGCACTGGTGCATCGTATCCTAATACTGGTCTCTCAGGAGCCGCTCAAAGCACAAACTCTTAGAAAATTCACTCTTCTTTTACTTAAGTCGGCATTGTGCCTATTGTATTTAATCCCGATGCAATTTCTGTGTTTCATGGTCAATGTGAAGGTCCGAGGGATACAATAAACCTGCACTGGTGCATCGGAAGCTAATACTGGTCTCCCAGGAGCCGCTCAAAACACAAACTCTTAGAAGATTCACTCTTCTTGTACTTCAGTCGGCATTGTGCATTTCGTATTTAATCCCGATGCAATTTCTATGCTTCATGGTCAATGTGAAGGTCCAAGGGATACAATAAACCTGCACTGGTGCATCGGAAGCTAATACTGCTCTCCCAGGAGCCGCTCAAAGCACAAACTCTTAGAAGATTCACTCTTCTTGTACTTCAGTCGGCATTGTGCATTTTGTATTTAATCCCGATGCAATTTCTGTGTTTCATGGTCAATGTGAAGGTCCAAGTGATACAATAAACCTGCACTGGTGCATCGGAAGCTAATACTGCTCTCCCAGGAGCCGCTAAAAGCACAAACTCTTAGAAGATTCACTCTTCTTGTACTTCAGTCGGCATTGTGCATTTCGTATTTAATCCCGATGCAATTTATGTGTTTCATGGTCAATGTGAAGGTCCAAGGGATACAATAAACCTGCACTGGTGCATCGGAAGCTAATACTGGTCTCCAAGGAGCCGCTCAAAGCACAAACTCTTGGAAGATTCACTCTTCTTGTACTTAAATCGGCATTGTGCCTTTTGTATTTAATCCGGATGCAATTTCTGTGTTTCATGGTCAATGTGAAGGTCCAAGGGATACAATAAACCTGAACTGGTGCATCGGAAGCTAATACTGCTCTCCCAGGAGCCGCTAAAAGCACAAACTCTTAGAAAATTTACTCTTCTTTTACTTAAGTCGGCATTGTGCCTATTGTATTTAATCCGGATGCAATTTCTGTGTTTCATGGTCAATGTGAAGGTCAGAGGGATACAATAAACCTGCACTGGTGCATCGGAAGCTAATACTGGTCTCCCAGGAGCCGCTCAAAGCACAAACTCTTAGAAGATTCACTCTTCTTGTACTTCAGTCGGCATTGTGCATTTCGTATTTAATCCCGATGCAATTTCTGTGCTTCATGGTCAATGTGAAGGTCCAAGGGATACAATAAACCTGCACTGGTGCATCGGAAGCTAATACTGGTCTCTCAGGAGCCGCTCAAAGCACAAACTCTTAGAAGATTCACTCTTCTTGTACTTCAGTCGGCATTGTGCCTTTTGTATTTAATCCCGATTCTATTTCTGTGTTTCATATTCAATGTGAAGGTCCAAGGGATACAATAAACCTGCACTGGTGCATCAGAAGCTAATACTGGTCTCTCAGGAGCCGCCCAAAGCACAAACCCTTAGAAAATTCACTGTTCTTTTACTTAAGTCGGCATTGTGCCTATTGTATTTAATCCCGATGCAATTTCTGTGTTTCATGGTCAATGTGAAGGTCCGAGGGATAGAATAAACCTGCACTGGTGCATCGGAAGCTAATACTGGTCTCCCAGGAGCCGCTCAAAACACAAACTCTTAGAAGATTCACTCTTCTTGTACTTCAGTCGGCATTGTGCATTTTGTATTTAATCCCGATGCAATTTCTACGCTTCATGGTCAATGTGAAGGTCCAAGGGATACAATAAACCTGCACTGGTGCATCGGAAGCTAATACTGCTCTCCCAGGAGCCGCTCAAAGGACAAACTCTTAGAAGATTCACTCTTCTTGTACTTCAGTCGGCATTGTGCATTTTGTATTTAATCCCGATGCAATTTCTGTGTTTCATGGTCAATGTGAAGGTCCAAGTGATACAATAAACCTGCACTGGTGCATCGGAAGCTAATACTGCTCTCCCAGGAGCTGCTAAAAGCACAAACTCTTAGAAGATTCACTATTCTTGTACTTCAGTCGGCATTGTGCCTTTTGTACTTAATCCCGATGCAATTTCTGTGTTTCATGGTCAATGTGAAGGTCCAAGGGATACAATAAACCTGCACTGGTGCATCGGAAGCTAATAATGGTCTCCCAGGAGCCGCTCAAAGCACAAACTCTTAGAAGATTTGCTCTTCTTGTACTTAAGTCGGCATTGTACCTTTTGTATTTAATCCCGATGCAATTTCTATGTTTGATAGTCAATGTGAAGTTCCAAGCGATACAATAAACCTGCAATGGTGCATTGGAAGCTAATACTGGTCTCTCAGGAGCCGCTC